>NC_135236.1:680214143-680516643 GCF_051348905.1 Ranitomeya variabilis | reverse complement strand
AGCAAGCAAGAGATTGAGAAGGCTCCGGGAGGAGCTGCGCTGCACAAGCGCAAAAGCTGCAGGCGCCTCCAGACCCAGGAAGACGTAATTCCAGGCGGAGGTAAAGAGGCTGAAGCTTGAAATTAATGACCTGGAGGTAAGAAAAGCGTTTATCCAAGAAAAAAGTGGACCATTTAAAGAAAAATTGCAAAATGAAGACCGATTTAGAGAAATGGCTGATAACAGAGAGCAAAGGCAGATAGGGCTGCAGCCTGGGAGCCAGGTGGATGATGATGATGATGATGATGATGAGAAGGAGGAGGATGACCAGCAGAAAGCCCCACCTGGCAGCCTGCTTAGTCACTCACAGGCCACGTGCAGCGAGCTCCCTGCTGGACAGGCGACAATGACATCTCGTCGCAGTTCTGCTGGCTCTGGGGAGGACAGTGACCTCGACCAGGGAGGGGCACTAATGGCAGAGATCAAGCTCCTGGAGTCCCCAGTGTGCCTTCAGAACTTCCATCTTGGTGATGATTTGCCAGAGGAGGCACCTGGGGGCCACAAGAAAAAGGTGAAGAAGATCAAACCTAAGCTGCAGGAAGCGGTAAGCTATGTGTATGCCCCCCTCCCTGTACCCCCTGAGTCGGCTGCAGGGTCAGCTCGCTGTATAAGCCCCGTTGCCCAGCCCAGCCCGGGTTCTGCTGTGGATCCGGTGCAAAGGCGCGGGGAGACTACAAAGCAATGTAGTGAGGCGCAGAGCTCCGTTTCTGCTTGTAGTAGCAGGGACGTAGCAGCAGGTGCATCAGCCGAGAGGCTGGACAGTGAGGGCGGCCCGGCGGCGGGCGAAAAATCAGGCCACGATACTGTGGTGCGCTCCCCAGTGGGAGGGGGGAGCAGCCCGGTGTCAGGGGCAGCTCCGGTAGCCTCGGTGCCCCTGAATGCTGTTGCCGCTGATCACTTAGTTGAGAAGCGGCGGCAGTGTGAGGGGGTTACCGGGGCTGGGCGTTCCGGTCCTCCCACCAAAGTCCTGTTCTGTGTTGGCGCCGCTGGTCAACAAGATCCTGATGCTAAGGATCAGCGGTGCCTCAAAAGAGGTAAAGATCAACGGCGCCTGGTAGCAACCATGAAGCAGCGGAAAATATCAACTGATGATGCGGAGGGCACACGTAAGACCAGGGGTGAGGTCGCCTCCAGTTCTGTGGAGGAGACTCAGCCCCTTGTGCCTGATGATGCGGAGGCCAAAATGTCACCCCCTGTTGTCACTGGTCCAGCAGGAGTGAATGTGGTGGTGGGTATGGATGAGGAAAACTCTTTGTCTAGTGGTGTGGTTGCTGGTTTGGTAGAGGGTGAGGGGGTTATGGAGGTGGGTAATGGTGATGCTGTTGGTGTGGATGTGGTCACTGGTCCGGTTGCCCCCCCGGTGGTGGCAGCACCTGTCAGGAGTTATGCCGCTGTCACCTCCGGGGGAAATAGGGCGTCCTCCTCGTCTCTGGGCTCTGGGGACGGCATGCTGCAACGGCGTCTCCTGGAGGCTCTAAAGAAGGGAGAGAGATCACTAATGGTAGAGGGTCGAGAGATTGATCTATCCTTCTGGATAGAGAGGCATGGCCTCGGGGCCTTCCGAGAGCAAAGAGGGGGGGATACAGTGTGGTCCCTCCCAACAGCCGGGCCGGGTAGTGTGCGTAGGAATGTGGTCCGTCTTCGGTGGAGGGGCAGTGATGCGTGTCCTCCAAGGTCGAAGGTTGTGGAGCTCCTGCTGAGGATGGGCTTCAAGGCGATTGACATCTACGCCTTGATACATCCCTATTCCACACCTGAGTTTGATGTCAGCTTTGTTCGGCCGGAGGGGCTTGAACTTTTCTGGTCGAACTATGAGTTGGCAAAAAATGAGCCCGGCTGGCGAGACTTTGCCGTTCAGGCGGTGTCTCGCCAAAATCAAGTCAAGAAAGTGACCGTGATGACATGTAACGAGTCGCTTTCTTGTTATGACATCATGACGTGGCTTGGCCGGTATGGAGAGGTAGTGGAGATGCCAAAGAAAAACCGTGACGAGTTTGGTATCTGGTCAGGGGCCTGGACGTTTATGGTAAAACTTAAGCGTTCAGGTGGTACGGTTGCCCACATACCATCATCTGCCTTCCTGGGTAGGGATCGTATCCTGGTCTTCTACCAGGGGCAACCGAAGCTCTGTCACAAGTGCGGCGACCCCACACACTTCAGCGCAAACTGCACTGTGCAGAAGTGTGCATTGTGTGGGGATGTCGGCCATCTTGCTGCATCTTGTGTGGAGATTAGGTGCTACCTGTGTGGTGAGTTAGGTCACCCATTCAGCCGTTGTCCTCGCTCCTTCGCTAACGCAGTCGTGACCCCGGTGGGAGAAAGCCGTGAGGCTGATTCTGCTGGGGAAGGGACTAGCAAGGGTGAGGGAGCTGAGGGGCCAAGGAAGAAAAGCAATAAAAAGAGGCCTGCCCAGCTAAGGCGTCTAGACAAGCGCAGACAGGATAGGGAGCTGGGCGAGCCTCGGGCTACTGGGGCGGCCCCTGTCCTGGATGCCAGTCTTGCTGCTGAGGCCCCAAGGGATGATGAGTTGGATGAGGAGGTCAGGAGGATCCACAGGGAGGAGAGTGCCACTGCCTCAGAGTCCTCCCATTATGAAAGTATGGATGAGGATAATAGGCAGTGGCTAGAGGACAAGCGTAAGCTCGGCACCAAAAAGAAGAGAAAGAAGGGAGATAAAAAATCTTCTCTCACTCTGACCAAGGTATCTAAGGAAGGAAAAACCGACTCCCCTCTGGTTGGTCTTTCTAACCGGTTCCAAGCCCTTGAAAACATCTCTTCCTCTGAGGAGGAAGCTGAGGGTGAGGTTCTGGCTTCGGCGGGGCTCACAGGGGGCGCCGAGTCTCCTCCTTCTGGGAACGTAAGATCCTTGGAGGGAGGGACTGGCCCAGAGTCCGGAGACGAGGACGAAAAAAATAAAAAACGCGTGGAAATGGATACCTCCATGTCATTAAAGAGGGGGAAGGATTCCTCCTCTGAGGCAGAGGATAAGGGGAGTGGGAAAAAGAAAGCCATCTAACTCAATCACCAATGATGGCGGAACCCACTCCGTTGACGCTGGCGTCCATTAATGTCGCCAGCATAAAGTCAAATACAGCTAGATTTGCGGCCTTTGATTTTCTCAGCCGGGTTGAAGCTGACATTTTCTTTTTGCAAGAGACCAGGCTGCCAAACATGGCAGATGTGTTTAAAGCTAAGAGGGAGTGGAGACTCGGGCCCTCCTATTGGTCTCTTGCGGCCGAGCCGTATAGCGGAGTGGCGGTCCTTTTTACCGCACCGGTGGAATGCCGACGGGTTATTGAGTTAGAAATGGGGAGGTGCCTGATCTTAGATGTCCTCATGAAGGGACAAGAGCTCCGGCTCATTAACATCTATGGTCCCCAATCTAAGTGGGACCGGAAGTGTCTCTTTATGAGGATCAAGCCCTACCTTTTTACAAGTCGGCAGGTTGTCTTTGGAGGGGACTTCAATGCTGTCACGAGGCCCCGAGATAGAGGAGGTTCCAGAGACAAGCTGACTTATGATAGCGTCGCCCTTAATAGTATAGCTAGTGAGGCTCGCCTGGTGGATGTCCACATTCGGCACACCCCAGGCCACGAGGGGTTCACCTATCATAGAGGTAACTGTAGGTCCAGAATAGATAGGTTTTATTTAAAGGAGGAAGCTGTCTCTTCAGCAGTGTCTGTTGTTGAGGTGGAGTTCTCCGACCACTGTTTAATTTTGTTTTCTCTGAATGTTACAGAGACCCTCCGGATGGGAAGAGGCTTTTGGAGGCTCAATTTGTCTCTCTTGGAAGAAGGGGAGATAAGACAGTCCTTTGAGGATTTTCTTCAGAGCCAGGTACCCTTACTGGATCTTTGTAGTAGTAGGTCAGAGTGGTGGGAGATGTTCAAGGAAAGGGTGGCGAGATTCTTCCGCCAGCTCTCGAGCCTCAGGAGTCTGAGCAGGTACCGCCTGTATCAGGGTCTGAGGAGGAAACTGGAGCATCTTGTCTCAACTGGAGGTAGCCGCGAGGAGATCTCCAGAGTGAAATCTTTGCTTATGAGGTGTCAGTACGATAGACACGCATCTTTGGTTTTTGAGAGGGATTACGGGAAGTACCGCTCGCCCGACCCTTACAGAAACTGCAAGATGTCAGTGAATAGTAAAGTGGTTACAGGACTGGTCGACACTACGGGGTCCCTGAGGCGATCCAGATCAGGGATCCTGGAGGTTGTCAGATCCTTCTACTCGCACCTCTTGGGGAAGAGGGATCTTGATTGGGATGAGATGTCGGCTTTCCTGGCAGAAGCTGTCCCCGAACCAGGGGTAGACCCCTCTCTTGACGTTTTGACAGAAATGATCAGGGAAGAGGAAGTTCAGTTGGCGATTGAAGGGCTTGCTCCCAAAAAATCGCCTGGTCCAGATGGCTTAACATCTGAATTCTATAAGACCTTTAAGGACGTTTTGGTTCCCCTCTTGACTGAGGTATTCAATGAGTGTCTTTCCTCGGGCACTCTGCCGAAGTCAATGAGGAGGTCTGCTCTGATCATCTTGTCAAAGGGTAAGGACTCGTCTTGCATTGAGAATTGGCGTCCCATAGCGCTTCTCAATGCAGACAGGAAGGTTCTGGCAAAGGTGCTGTTTAATCGGCTGGTGAAATTTGCACCCCAACTCCTTTCGGGGGCCCAGCATTGCTCTGTTCCAGGCCGCAGCACATTTAGTGCTGTGCTCTGTGTCCGAGAGGCAGTGGAGCAGGGTAGGGCTGGTCACTGGAAGGGGTACATGCTGTCACTGGACCAGGCAAAAGCGTTTGATCGGGTTAATCACGAGTACCTCTGGTCTGTCCTTCTGAGATATGGCCTGCCGGGGGGGGTTGTTGATTGGCTTAAGACCTTGTACAGTGGGGCAGAGAGTTTCCCGCTTGTGAATGGTTGGATTGGTAGCTCTTTTGAGGTTGGGTCCGGTGTTCGCCAGGGTTGTCCCTTGAGCCCGCTGCTGTACGTGTTTGCGATTGACCCTCTTCTTAGGAGGGTGGAGCGTGGACCGTTGGCCGGGATCGGGATGGATCAGGCAGCACCGGAAGCCACTCTGAGGGTGGTGGCGTATGCCGATGATGTCACTGTGTTTGCTTCCTCTCACGAGGAGGCAGGGTGGCTGATGTCAGAGGTAGATCGCTACTCGGAGGCATCCGGGTCCAAGATCAACCGGGATAAGTGTGAGAGTCTCTGGCTGGGAGGAGGAGATCCTGGTTTTGAGCTCCCGGACACCCTTCCAGGACCCAAAGTCTCTGCAAAAGTCCTTGGCATCGAATTTGGCCAGGGGGATTACCCCAAACAAAATTGGGACAGCAGGCTAGAGATCGCCACTCAGAAGGTGAACCAATGGAAGAGTTGGTCTTTGACCCTAAGGGAAAGGGTAAACCTGAGCAAAACTTACCTGCTCCCTTTACTGATTTATCTGGGCAGTGTGTGCATCTTGCCGGAATCTCTCTGGACTCGGGTCTACAGTTTGTTCTTCCAACTGTTATGGGGGAATAGACTGAACCTGGTCAAGAGGGAGGTTACTTACCGTACGAGGAGACTAGGAGGGTTGGGTATGGTCAACCCTGTGGTATTCCTTGTGGATACCTTCATTAAAATCAATATCGCAAACCTCTGGAAAGAGAGGGCTCCTCCGTGGGTATTCTCCTGTAGGGGATGGTTTCAGCCTTTCTTCCAGGAATGGGAGACAGGAGGGCAAGTGAAGGATCTTCTCACACCGCATGGACATCTTCCGGCTTACGCTACCTTGGTTCTGAAGGTAATTCGTCGGTGGGGTCTGGGAATGTGGGAGATCGGGACTCTGCCAAGGAAACTCCTTGACAGTAGGGTTCTGTTGACCCATTTCCAGAGGCCTCTGGCGCTCAGGGACTGCCCAAGTCGGGATCTTGGGGTGGGTTTACATCTTTTGAATTCTATCCGGATCCCCTCGAAGTTTTGGGACTTGGCTTGGCGCTGCTTCCATGGGAAACTGTGTGTGAGGGACAATCTGAAGTGTAGGAGCTCTGAGGACAGGAATTGTCCTCGGGAGCATTGTGGTACCTTGCTGGAAAGCATGGACCACTTCCTGCTTCATTGTCCCTTCAACACAGAGGTGTACAACAGGGTGGGCGCCTTCATTGGCTGGTCTCGGCTGGCCGGTCTCTCCTATGCGGAATGGGCCTATGGAGCTTTCGGAGACCTGGGTGGTCGGGACCGCTGCACCTTATTTCTAGTTAGCGCAGTGGTTAGGTATCACACGTGGAACGCACGGTGCTTAGTATCGACGCAACGAAAAATCCTCCCAGTGGACGATGTGTTTAGGACCATACTCGGTGACCTGGTGAAGGTGCGCTCTCTGGAGTATGGGAGACTGGGCGCACGGAGGGCCGCGCTCCTCTGGAGGGGCTTTTCTTTTAGTGTGCCCTAGTTTGGTCATCTCCTTTCCTGGTGGTGGGCTGCTGCTGACACTGTAGATTTTTGTTTTGTTTGATCATTATACAGTGATGTAGGGCTGCAGGCGCTGAACTTGGGCTTCGTGTTTTGTAATTATTGTGGTGTGTGCTGCTGTATATAGTGTATATATTGTATATAGGGATATAGAATTGGGTGTAGGTGTTAGGTTGGGTGGTGGGAAAAGGGGGGAGGTGGGATTATCTTGTGGGACTATGGGACACTGGGTTGTTTGGGGGAAAAACTGGCACTGCCTGATCTGGCCTATGGACGTTGGACATGGACTAAGGCATGAGACGCAGGACCAGCTCTCAGGTCAGTGCGGGGGGTTGGGAATGGAGGATAGCTTGTAGTATTGTATATATTTGTTTAAATTTGTGGCTATTTTATTTAAAACTAAAAAAAAAAAAAAAAAAAAAAAGTTCCTGTATATAGTCTTTGTTTTCCATTGTTTATTTTATTTGTTGTTATTATTTTGTTTGGTGACCGGACCAGAAGGTCAAAGTAGTTATTATTCTGTATATACTGTGTGAGAGGAGAGAATGAGCGGCTGGACCAGTGTTCAGTATACTGATTATTTTCTGGCTAATATTTTTGTTATGTTTTCTGCTATTATTGTTGTTATGTTTTTCATTTTTATAATAAAAGATCTACAGGAGGTAACTCAGGATCAGTAATGTAATGTATGTACACAGTGACTGCACCAGCAGAATAGTGAGTGCAGCTCTGGGGTATAATACAGGATGTAACTCAGGATCAGTAATGTATGTACACAGTGACTGCACCAGCAGAATAGTGAGTGCAGCTCTGGGGTATAATACAGGATGTAACTCAGGATCAGTAATGTAATGTATGTACAGTGACTGCACCAGCAGAATAGTGAGTGCAGCTCTGGGGTATAATACAGGATGTAACTCAGGATCAGTAATGTAATGTATGTACACAGTGACTGCACCAGCAGAATAGTGAGTGCAGCTCTGGAGTATAACACAGGATGTAACTCAGGATCAGTAATGTATGTACACAGTGACTGCACCAGCAGAATAGTGAGTGCAGCTCTGGGGTATAATACAGGATGTAACTCAGGATCAGTAATGTAATGTATGTGCACAGTGACTGCACCAGCAGAATAGTGAGTGCAGCTCTGGAGTATAATACAGGAGGTAACTCAGGATCAGTAATGTAATGTATGTGCACAGTGACTGCACCAGCAGAATAGTGAGTGCAGCTCTGGAGTATAATACAGGATGTAACTCAGGATCAGTAATGTATGTACACAGTGACTGCACCAGCAGAATAGTGAGCGCAGCTCTGGGGTATAATACAGGAGGTAACTCAGGATCAGTAATGTATGTACACAGTGACTGCACCAGCAGAATAGTGAGCGCAGCTCTGGGGTATAATACAGGAGGTAACTCAGGATCAGTAATGTGCTGTATGTACACAGTGACTGCACCAGCAGAATAGTGAGTGCAGCTCTGGAGTATAATACAGGATGTAACTCAGGATCAGTAATGTAATGTATGTGCACAGTGACTGCACCAGCAGAATAGTGAGTGCAGCTCTGGGGTATAATACAGGATGTAACTCAGGATCAGTAATGTAATGTATGTACACAGTGACCGCACCAGCAGAATAGTGAGTGCAGCTCTGGGGTATAATACAGGATGTAACTCAGGATCAGTAATGTATGTACAGTGACTGCACCAGCAGAATAGTGAGTGCAGCTCTGTGGTATAATACAGGATGTAACTCAGGATCAGTAATGTAATGTATGTACACAGTGACTGCACCAGCAGAATAGTGAGTGCAGCTCTGGGGTATAATGCTGGAATTAGACAGTATATACCGTTCCTAACTTCCTCTCTTTTTCTGCATCATTTAGGAGTTAATGTTGTGTGATCTCCGGGGCTCGGTCTCGCTCCGCATGTGACTGCAGCGCTGGATGTTGCTGGCTGCATTGGCCGATGTGCAGCTCCTTCTGCTCTGGATCCTGAATGCGATGTGCCAGGGAGCTGCAGCACCATCCGCAATTAAACCTTTTGATTTCCCATAATTGGCCCCGCGTGGCAGCAGAATGTGAATGCGTCTCGTCTGATGTATCAGGGGCTGCACAGAAGTCTGACGGACGACTTATCAATCTATGAGGGTAATGAGAGAAAGCCATCAGCTGTTTGCACTGCGCCCAGGGGGAGAATACGACCCCAATGGGGCAAAAACCTGCAGGAGGAACCCCGGACAGGAAGGCAATAAAGTCAGGCAGTGCAGCTGGATAACACATCCAGAGCTGCATTCACAATTCTGCTGATGTTGATAACTCTCAGACTTCAGGAATTCATGTCTCTACTACCCCCTGCTGGATTCCTGTGAGATCGTAGACTGTCCAGCTCCACATCTCACTGCTGCTTCCCTGTTACCTCTCAGTCTACAGGACCTCACATCTCACTGCTGCTTCCCTGTTACCTCTCAGTCTCCAGGACCTCACATCTCACCGCTGCTTCCCTGTTACCTCTCAGTCTGCAGGACCTCACTGCTGCTTCCCTGTTAGCTCTCAGTCTGCAGGACCTCACATCTCACTGCTGCTTCCCTGTTAGCTCTCAGTCTGCAGGACCTCACATCTCTCTGCTGCTTCCCTGTTAGCTCTCAGTCTGCAGGACCTCACGTCTCTCTGCTGCTTCCCTGTTACCTCTCAGTCTGCAGGACCTCACATCTCTCTGCTGCTTCCCTGTTAGCTCTCAGTCTGCAGGACCTCACGTCTCTCTGCTGCTTCCCTGTTACCTCTCAGTCTCCAGGACCTCACATCTCACCGCTGCTTCCCTGTTACCTCTCAGTCTGCAGGACCTCACTGCTGCTTCCCTGTTAGCTCTCAGTCTGCAGGACCTCACATCTCACTGCTGCTTCCCTGTTAGCTCTCAGTCTGCAGGACCTCACATCTCTCTGCTGCTTCCCTGTTAGCTCTCAGTCTGCAGGACCTCACATCTCTCTGCTGCTTCCGTTACCTCTAAGTCTCCAGGACCTCACGTCTCTCTGCTGTTTTCCTGTTACCTCTCAGTCTGCAGGACCTCACGTCTCACTGCTGCTTCCCTGTTACCTCTCAGTCTCCAGGATCTCACATCTCTCTGCTGCTTCCCTGTTAGCTCTCAGTCTCCAGGACCTCACATCTCTCTGCTGCTTCCCTGTTACCTCTCAGTCTGCAGGACCTCACATCTCTCTGCTGCTTCCCTGTTACCTCTCAGTCTGCAGGACCTCACATCTCTCTGCTGCTTCCCTGTTACCTCTCAGTCTGCAGGACCTCACATCTCTCTGCTGCTTCCCTGTTACCTCTCAGTCTGCAGGACCTCACATCTCTCTGCTGCTTCCCTGTTACCTCTCAGTCTGCAGGACCTCACATCTCTCTGCTGCTTCCCTGTTAGCTCTCAGTCTGCAGGACCTCACATCTCTCTGCTGCTTTCCTGTTAGCTCTCAGTCTGCAGGACCTCACATCTCTCTGCTGCTTCCCTGTTAGTTCTCAGTCTGCAGGACCTCACATCTCACTGCTGCTTCCGTTAGCTCTCAGTCTGCAGGACCTCACATCTCTCTGCTGCTTCCCTGTTATCTCTCAGTCTGCAGGACCTCACATCTCTCTGCTGCTTCCCTGTTAGCTCTCAGTCTGCAGGACCTCACATCTCTCTGCTGCTTCCCTGTTACCTCTCAGTCTCCAGGATCTCACATCTCTCTGCTGCTTCCCTGTTAGCTCTCAGTCTGCAGGTCCTCACATCTCTCTGCTGCTTCCCTGTTAGCTCTCAGTCTGCAGGACCTCACATCTCACCGCTGCTTCCCTGTTACCTCTGTCTGCGGGACCTCACATCTCACTGCTACTTCCCTGTTAGCTCTCAGTCTGCGGGACCTCACATCTCTCTGCTGCTTCCCTGTTACCTCTCAGTCTACAGGTCCTCACATCTCTCTGCTGCTTCCCTGTTAGCTCTCAGTCTGCAGGACCTCACATCTCACCGCTGCTTCCCTGTTACCTCTCAGTCTGCGGGACCTCACATCTCACTGCTACTTCCCTGTTAGCTCTCAGTCTGCGGGACCTCACATCTCTCTGCTGCTTCCCTGTTACCTCTCAGTCTACAGGACCTCACATCTCACTGCTGCTTCCCTGTTAGCTCTCAGTCTCCAGGACCTCACATCTCACCGCTGCTTCCCTGTTACCTCTCAGTCTGCAGGACCTCACTGCTGCTTCCCTGTTAGCTCTCAGTCTGCAGGACCTCACATCTCACTGCTGCTTCCCTGTTAGCTCTCAGTCTGCAGGACCTCACATCTCTCTGCTGCTTCCCTGTTAGCTCTCAGTCTGCAGGACCTCACATCTCACCGCTGCTTCCCTGTTACCTCTCAGTCTGCAGGACCTCACATCTCACTGCTGCTTCCCTGTTAGCTCTCAGTCTGCAGGACCTCACATCTCACTGCTGCTTCCCTGTTACCTCTCAGTCTGCAGGACCTCACATCTCTCTGCTGCTTCCCTGTTAGCTCTCAGTCTGCAGGTCCTCACATCTCTCTGCTGCTTCCCTGTTAGCTCCCAGTCTGCAGGACCTCACATCTCACCGCTGCTTCCCTGTTACCTCTCAGTCTGCAGGACCTCACATCTCACTGCTGCTTCCCTGTTAGCTCTCAGTCTGCAGGTCCTCACATCTCTCTGCTGCTTCCCTGTTAGCTCTCAGTCTGCAGGACCTCACATCTCTCTGCTGCTTCCCTGTTAGCTCTCAGTCTGCAGGTCCTCACATCTCTCTGCTGCTTCCCTGTTAGCTCTCAGTCTGCAGGTCCTCACATCTCACTGCTGCTTCCCTGTTAGCTCTCAGTCTGCAGGACCTCACATCTCACTGCTGCTTCCCTGTTACCTCTCAGTCTGCAGGACCTCACATCTCTCTGCTGCTTCCCTGTTAGCTCTCAGTCTGCAGGTCCTCACATCTCTCTGCTGCTTCCCTGTTAGCTCTCAGTCTGCAGGACCTCACATCTCACCACTGCTTCCCTGTTACCTCTCAGTCTGCAGGACCTCATATCTCTCTGCTGCTTCCCTGTTAGCTCTCAGTCTGCAGGACCTCACATCTCACCGCTGCTTCCCTGTTACCTCTCAGTCTGCAGGTCCTCACATCTCTCTGCTGCTTCCCTGTTAGCTCTCAGTCTGCAGGACCTCACATCTCTCTGCTGCTTTCCTGTTAGCTCTCAGTCTGCAGGACCTCACATCTCTCTGCTGCTTCCCTGTTAGCTCTCAGTCTGCAGGACCTCACATCTCACTGCTGCTTCCGTTAGCTCTCAGTCTGCAGGACCTCACATCTCACTGCTGCTTCCCTGTTACCTCTCAGTCTGCAGGACCTCACATCTCTCTGCTGCTTCCCTGTTAGCTCCCAGTCTGCAGGACCTCACATCTCTCTGCTGCTTCCCTGTTAGCTCTCAGTCTGCAGGACCTCACATCTCACCGCTGCTTCCCTGTTACCTCTCAGTCTGCAGGACCTCACATCTCACTGCTGCTTCCCTGTTAGCTCTCAGTCTGCAGGACCTCACATCTCACTGCTGCTTCCCTGTTACCTCTCAGTCTGCAGGACCTCACATCTCTCTGCTGCTTCCCTGTTAGCTCTCAGTCTGCAGGACCTCACATCTCACTGCTACTTCCCTGTTAGCTCTCAGTCTGCAGGACCTCACATCTCTCTGCTGCTTCCCTGTTAGCTCTCAGTCTGCAGGACCTCGCATCTCTCTGCTGCTTCCCTTTTAGCTCTCAGTATGCAGGACCTCACATCTCACAGCTGCTTTCCTGTTAGCTCTCAGTCTGCAGGACCTCACATCCCACCGCTGCTTCCCTGTTACCTCTCAGTCTGCAGGACCTCACTGCTGCTTCCCTGTTAGCTCTCAGTCTGCAGGACCTCACATCTCTCTGCTGCTTCCCTGTTACCTCTCAGTCTCCAGGACCTCACATCTCACCGCTGCTTCCCTGTTAGCTCTGTCTGCAGGACCTCACATCTCACTGCTACTTCCCTGTTAGCTCTCAGTCTGCAGCACCTCACATCTCACTGCTGCTTCCCTGTTAGCTCTCAGTCTGCAGGACCTCACATCTCACTGCTGCTTCCCTGTTAGCTCTCAGTCTGCAGGACCTCACATCTCTCTGCTGCTTCCCTGTTACCTCTCAGTCTCCAGGATCTCACATCTCTCTGCTGCTTCCCTGTTAGCTCTCAGTCTGCAGGACCTCACATCTCTTTGCTGCTTCCCTGTTAGCTCTCAGTCTGCAGGATCTCACATCTCTGCTGCTTCCCTGTTACCTCTCAGTCTCCAGGATCTCACATCTCTCTGCTGCTTCCCTGTTAGCTCTCAGTCTGCGGGACCTCACATCTCTCTGCTGCTTCCTTTACCTCTAAGTCTCCGGGACCTCACATCTCTCTGCTGCTTCCCTGTTAGCTCTCAGTCTGCAGGATCTCACATCTCTCTGCTGCTTCCCTGTTAGCTCTCAGTCTGCAGGACCTCACATCTCACCTCACATCTCACTGCTGCTTCCCTGTTAGCTCTCAGTCTGCAGGACCTCACATCTCTCTGCTGCTTCCCTGTTACCTCTCAGTCTGCAGGACCTCACATCTCTCTGCTGCTTCCCTGTTACCTCTCAATCTGCAGACCTCATATCTCTCTGCTACTTCACTGTTAGCTCTCAGTCTGCAGGACCTCACATCTCTCTGCTACTTCCCTGTTACCTCTCAGTCTCCAGGATCTCACATCTCTCTGCTGCTTCTCTGTTGCCTCTCAGTCTCCAGGATCTCACATCTCACTGCTACTTCCCTGTTAGCTCTCAGTCTGCGGGACCTCACATCTCTCTGCTGCTTCCCTGTTAGCGCTCAGTCTCCAGGATCTCACATCTCTCTGCTGCTTCCGTGTTATCTCTTAGTCTCCAGGATCTCACATCTCTCTGCTGCTTCCCTGTTAGCTCTCAGTCTGCGGGACCTCACATCTCTCTGCTGCTTCCCTGTTACCTCTCAGTCTCCAGGACCTCACATCTCTCTGCTGCTTCCCTGTTATCTCTTAGTCTCCAGGATCTCACATCTCTCTGCTGCTTTCCTGTTAGCTCTCAGTCTGCAGGACCTCACATCTCACCGCTGCTTCCCTGTTAGCTCTCAGTCTGCAGGTCCTCACATCTCTCTGCTGCTTCCCTGTTAGCTCTCAGTCTGCAGGACCTCACATCTCTCTGCTGCTTCCCTGTTAGCTCTCAGTCTGCAGGACCTCGCGTCTCTCTGCTGCTTCCCTGTTAGCTCTCAGTCTGCGGGACCTCACATCTCTCTGCTGCTTCCGTTACCTCTAAGTCTCCAGGACCTCACGTCTCTCTGCTGTTTTCCTGTTACCTCTCAGTCTGCAGGACCTCACATCTCTCTGCTGCTTCCCTGTTAGCTCTCAGTCTGCAGGACCTCACATCTCTCTGCTGCTTCCCTGTTAGCTCTCAGTCTGCAGGATCTCACATCTCTCTGCTGCTTCCCTGTTAGCTCTCAGTCTGCAGGACCTCACGTCTCACTGCTGCTTCCCTGTTACCTCTCAGTCTCCAGGATCTCACATCTCTCTGCTGCTTCCCTGTTAGCTCTCAGTCTCCAGGATCTCACATCTCTCTGCTGCTTTCCTGTTAGCTCTCAATCTGCAGGACCTCACATCTCTCTGCTGCTTCCCTGTTAGCTCTCAGTCTGCAGGACCTCACATCTCACCGCTGCTTCCCTGTTAGCTCTCAGTCTGCGGGACCTCACATCTCTCTGCTGCTTCCCTGTTAGCGCTCAGTCTCCAGGATCTCACATCTCTCTGCTGCTTCCCTGTTATCTCTTAGTCTCCAGGATCTCACATCTCTCTGCTGCTTCCCTGTTAGCTCTCAGTCTGCGGGACCTCACATCTCTCTGCTGCTTCCCTGTTACCTCTCAGTCTCCAGGACCTCACATCTCTCTGCTGCTTCCCTGTTATCTCTTAGTCTCCAGGATCTCACATCTCTCTGCTGCTTTCCTGTTAGCTCTCAGTCTGCAGGACCTCACATCTCACCGCTGCTTCCCTGTTAGCTCTCAGTCTGCAGGTCCTCACATCTCACCGCTGCTTCCTTGTTAGCTCTCAGTCTGCAGGACCTCACATCTCTCTGCTGCTTCCCTGTTAGCTCTCAGTCTGCAGGACCTCGCGTCTCTCTGCTGCTTCCCTGTTAGCTCTCAGTCTGCGGGACCTCACATCTCTCTGCTGCTTCCGTTACCTCTAAGTCTCCAGGACCTCACGTCTCTCTGCTGTTTTCCTGTTACCTCTCAGTCTGCAGGACCTCACGTCTGACTGCTGCTTCCCTGTTACCTCTCAGTCTCCAGGATCTCACATCTCTCTGCTGCTTCCCTGTTAGCTCTCAGTCTCCAGGATCTCACATCTCTCTGCTGCTTTCCTGTTAGCTCTCAATCTGCAGGACCTCACATCTCTCTGCTGCTTCCCTGTTAGCTCTCAGTCTGCAGGACCTCACATCTCACCGCTGCTTCCCTGTTAGCTCTCAGTCTGCAGGACCTCACATCTCACCGTTGCTTCCTTGTTAGCTCTCAGTCTGCAGGACCTCACATCTCTCTGCTGCTTCCCTGTTATCTCTCAGTCTCCAGGATCTCACATCTCACTGCTGCTTCCCTGTAAGCTCTCAGTCTGCAGGACCTCACATCTCACCGCTGCTTCCCTGTTATCTCTCAGTCTGCAGGACCTCATATCTCACTGCTGCTTCCCTGTTAGCTCTCAGTCTGCAGGACCTCACATCTCTCTGCTGCTTCCCTGTTATCTCTCAGTCTGCAGGACCTCACATCTCTCTGCTGCTTTCCTGTTAGCCCTCAGTCTGCAGGACCTCACATCTCACCGCTGCTTCCCTGTTAGCTCTCAGTCTGCAGGACCTCACATCTCACCGCTGCTTCCCTGTTATCTCTCAGTCTGCAGGACCTCATATCTCACTGCTGCTTCCCTGTTAGCTCTCAGTCTGCAGGACCTCACATCTCTCTGCTGCTTCCCTGTTATCTCTCAGTCTGCAGGACCTCACATCTCTCTGCTGCTTTCCTGTTAGCCCTCAGTCTGCAGGACCTCACATCTCACTGCTGCTTCCCCGTTACCTCTCAGTCTGCAGCACCTCACATCTCTCTGCTGCTTTCCTGTTAGCTCTCAGTCTGCAGGACCTCACATCTCACCGCTGCTTCCCTGTTACCTCTCAGTTTGCAGGACCTCACATCTCACCGCTGCTTCCCTGTTAGCTCTCAGTCTGCAGGACCTCACATCTCTCTGCTGCTTCCCTGTTAGCTCTCAGTCTGCAGGACCTCACATCTCACTGCTGCTTCCCTGTTAGCTCTGTCTGCAGGACCTCACTGCTGCTTCCCTGTTAGCTCTCAGTCTGCAGGACCTCACATCTCTCTGCTGCTTTCCTGTTAGCCCTCAGTCTGCAGGACCTCACATCTCACCGCTGCTTCCCTGTTAGCTCTCAGTCTGCAGGACCTCACATCTCTCTGCTGCTTCCCTGTTAGCTCTCAGTCTGCAGGACCTCACATCTCACTGCTGCTTCCCTGTTAGCTCTCAGTCTGCAGAACCTCACATCTCTCTGCTGCTTCCCTGTTACCTCTCAGTCTGCAGGACCTCACATCTCTCTGCTGCTTCCCTGTTACCTCTCAGTCTGCAGGACCTCACATCTCTCTGCTGCTTCCCTGTTACCTCTCAGTCTGCAGAACCTCACATCTCTCTGCTGCTTCCCTGTTATCTCTCAGTCTGCAGGACCTCACATCTCTCTGCTGCTTCCCTGTTAGCTCTCAGTCTGCAGGATCTCACATCTCTCTGCTGCTTCCCTGTTAGCTCTCAGTCTGCAGAACCTCACATCTCTCTGCTGCTTCCCTGTTATCTCTCAGTCTGCAGGACCTCACATCTCTCTGCTGCTTCCCTGTTATCTTTCAGTCTGCAGGACCTCACATCTCTCTGCTGCTTCCCTGTTAGCTCTCAGTCTGCAGGACCTCACATCTCACTGCTGCTTCCCTGTTACCTCTCAGTCTGCAGGACCTCACATCTCTCTGCTGCTTCCCTGTTACCTCTCAGACTGCAGGACCTCACATCTCTCTGCTGCTTCCCTGTTAGCTCTCAGTCTGCAGGACCTCACATCTCTCTGCTGCTTTCCTGTTAGCTCTCAGTCTGCAGGACCTCACATCTCTCTGCTGCTTCCCTGTTAGCTCTCAGTCTGCAGGACCTCACATCTCTCTGCTGCTTCCCTGTTAGCTCTCAGTCTGCAGAACCTCACATCTCTCTGCTGCTTCCCTGTTATCTCTCAGTCTGCAGGACCTCACATCTCTCTGCTGCTTCCCTGTTAGCTCTCAGTCTGCAGGATCTCACATCTCTCTGCTGCTTCCCTGTTAGCTCTCAGTCTGCAGGTCCTCACATCTCTCTGCTGCTTCCCTGTTACCTCTCAGTCTGCAGGCCCTCACATCTCTCTGCTGCTTCCCTGTTAGCTCTCAGTCTGCATGATCTGACATCTCTCTGCTGCTTCCCTGTTAGCTCCCAGTCTGCAGGACCTCACATCTCTCTGCTGCTTCCCTGTTAGCTCTCAGTCTGCAGGACCTCACATCTCACTGCTGCTTCCCTGTTAGCTCTCAGTCTGCAGGACCTCACATCTCACTGCTGCTTCCCTGTTACCTCTCAGTCTGCAGGACCTCACATCTCTCTGCTGCTTCCCTGTTACCTCAGTCTGCAGGACCTCATATCTCACTGCTGCTTCCCTGTTAGCTCTCAGTCTGCAGGACCTCACATCTCACTGCTGCTTCCGTTAGCTCTCAGTCTGCAGGACCTCACATCTCACTGCTGCTTCCCTGTTACCTCTCAGTCTGCAGACCTCATATCTCACTGCTGCTTCCCTGTTACCTCTCAGTCTGCAGGACCTCACATCTCTCTGCTGCTTCCCTGTTACCTCTCAGTCTGCAGGACCCCACATCTCTCTGCTGCTTCCCTGTTACCTCTCAGTCTGCAGGACCTCACATCTCTCTGCTGCTTCCCTGTTACCTCAGTCTGCAGGACCTCACATCTCTCTGCTGCTTCCCTGTTAGCTCTCAGTCTGCAGGACCTCACATCTCTCTGCTGCTTTCCTGTTAGCTCTCAGTCTGCAGGACCTCACATCTCTCTGCTGCTTCCCTGTTAGCTCTCAGTCTGCAGGACCTCACATCTCACTGCTGCTTCCGTTAGCTCTCAGTCTGCAGGACCTCACATCTCACTGCTGCTTCCCTGTTAGCTCTCAGTCTGCAGGACCCCACATCTCTCTGCTGCTTCCCTGTTACCTCTCAGTCTGCAGAACCTCACATCTCTCTGCTGCTTCCCTGTTACCTCAGTCTGCAGGACCTCACATCTCTCTGCTGCTTCCCTGTTAGCTCTCAGTCTGCAGGACCTCACATCTCTCTGCTGCTTCCCTGTTATCTCTCAGTCTGCAGGACCTCACATCTCTCTGCTGCTTCCCTGTTAGCTCTCAGTCTGCAGGACCTCACATCTCTCTGCTGCTTCCCTGTTAGCTCTCAGTCTGCAGGACCTCACATCTCTCTGCTGCTTCCCTGTTAGCTCTCAGTCTGCAGGACCTCACATCTCACCGCTGCTTCCCTGTTAGCTCTCAGTCTGCAGGACCTCACATCTCACCGCTGCTTCCCTGTTAGCTCTCAGTCTGCAGGACCTCACATCTCTCTGCTGCTTCCCTGTTAGCTCTCAGTCTGCAGGACCTCACATCTCACAGCTGCTTCCCTGTTAGCTCTCAGTCTGCAGGACCTCACATCTCACAGCTGCTTCCCTGTTAGCTCTCAGTCTGCAGGACCTCACATCTCTGCTGCTTTCCTGTTAGCTCTCAGGATTATTTCCTATATTGATATATACCAGGTGGTTTAATTTTAGAAATAACTGCAACCTGCAATATATAATATAACGATACATAAGCAGACATTGAGTCCAACAAAATTGTGAATGCAGCTCTGGATGTGATTGGAGTACGCCTCATAAAACGTACCTACAGTTAATAAATGTAACTCTTTCTGCGACATTTGTAATTTACTCATTCACCCAATGATCAGGCAGCGGTGGACGAGGAGGCGGCTGCGCTTTGTGACAGTGAACGACGCTCCACGGACGGCTGCGCGCTAATGATACCGCTGTCACTTCTGACACTCGGTCGCCGCCATGTTCAGCAATGTAAATAGAATTACTGGCTATGAAGCGTCGTCCGCGGAGAAGGGTTTTGCTGCCCAGGGGTGGCAGCCATCTTCCTGCGCACACATGAGTCAGTATTAATAGCTTTCTGTATCACAGAGCTTCACAACATGGAACAAAAGAATCCAACATGCGGAGCCAAGCCGTCCATAAGAAGCCGGAGAGTCCGAAGATACAGAGGAAATACTGAGACTGAAACTACCGAAGTCACTGTCTATGGAGAAAGGACGAGAGGAAAAGTCTGTACACCCCCTGCTGACTAATACACGGTGTATGAGAGGATACAAGAGGAGGGAAACAGTGACAACGGTCTCCTAGATACAAGAATATAACTACTATAATACTGCTCCTATATACAAGAATATAACTACTATAATACTGCCCCTATATACAAGAATATAACTACTATAATACTGCCCCTATGTACAAGAATATAACTACTATAATACTGCTCCTATATACAAGAATATAACTACTATAATACTGCCCCTATGTACAAGAATATAACTACTATAATACTGCTCCTATGTACAAGAATATAACTACTATAATACTGCCCCTATGAACAAGAATATAACTACTATAATACTGCCCCTATGTACAGGAATATAACTACTATAATACTGCCCCTATATACAAGAATATAACTACTATAATACTGCTCCTATGTACAAGAATATAACTACTATAATACTGCCCCTATGTACAGAATATAACTACTATAATACTGCCCCTATGTACAAGAATATAACTACTATAATACTGCTCCTATGTACAAGAATATAACTACTATAATACTGCTCCTATGTACAAGAATATAACTACTATAATACTGCTCCTATGTACAAGAATATACCTACTATAATACTGTCACTATGTACAAGAATATACCTACTATAATACTGCCCCCTATGTACAAGAATATAACTACTATAATACTGCCCCTATGTACAAGAATATAACTACTATAATACTGATCCTATGTACAAGAATATAACTACTATAATACTGCCCCTATGTACAAGAATATAACTACTATAATACTGCCACTATGTACAGGAATATAACTACTACTAGATGGTGGCCCGATTCTAACGCATCGGGTATTCTAGAATATGTATGTATGTATGTACGTCGCGCTTAGCACAGCCCACGTAGTATATAACAAAGCCACGTAGTATATAGCACAGCCACTTAGTATATAACACAGCCACGTAGTATATAACACAGCCACGTAGTATATAACACAGCCACGTAGTATATAACACAGTCACGTAGTATATAGCACCGCCACATAGTAAATAGCACAGCCATATAGCATATAACACAGCCACGTAGTATATAGCATAGCAACGTAGTATATAGCACAGCAACGTAGTATATAGCACAGCCATGTAGTATATAGCAGCCACATAGTATATAACACAGACAGCCACGTAGTATATAGCACAGTCCAGTAGTATATAGGTGTTGTGATTTTGCTTTTTGCTCCCTCTAGTGGTCATTAGTGATTTGACTCTGGAGCTTCTGTCTTTTCCTATATCCTCACCTGGGCCGTTAGTTCAGGGGCGTTGCTATATAAGCTCCCTGGACCTTCAGTTCAATGCCTGGCATCGTTGAAATCAGAGCTAATCTGTTGTGCTCTTGTCCTATGATCCTGGTTCCTGTATTTCAAGCTAAGTCTGCTTCCTTGCTTTTTGCTTTTGTTTTGTTTGGTATTTTTGTCCAGCTTGTTCCAATCTGTATCCTGACCTTTGCTGGAAGCTCTAGGGGGCTGGTGTTCTCCCCCCGGACCGTTAGACGGTTCGGGGGTTCTTGAATCTCCAGCGTGGATTTTTATAGGGTTTTTGTTGACCAGATAAGTTATCTTGCTATATTCTGCTATTAGTAAGCTGGCCTCTCTTTGCTGAACCTGGTTCATTTCTGTGTTTGTCATTTCCTCTTACCTCACCGTTATTATTTGTGGGGGGCTTGTATCTTGCTTTGGGGTCCCTTTCTCTGGAGGCAAGAGAGGTCTTTGTTTTCTTCTCCTAGGGGTAGTTAGATTCTCCGGCTGGCGCGAGTCATCTAGCGATCACCGTAGGAATGATCCCCGGCTGCTTCTAGTGTTGGCGTTAGGAGTAGCTATTTGGTCAACCCAGTTACCACAGCCCTATGAGCTGGATTTTTGAATCTCGCAGACTTACACGTTCCTCTGAGACCCTGTCCACTGGGGTCATAACAGTATGCCAGGCCAGTATTAAATGTTTAATGCATTGCAGAAGTGGGATTATAAGAAAGAAAATTTTGAGGTTTTTTTTCCCTCTCTCATTTTTTTTTTTTTTTTCTTTTCCCCTTTACCTCAGAGTGGCTTAAGCTTGCTGCAGACATGAATGTCCAGACCTTGATTACAAGTGTGGACCAGCTTGCCGCTCGTGTGCAGGGTATACAAGATTATGTTACCAGAAATCCTAGGTCTGAACCCAAGATTCCGATTCCTGAACTGTTTTCAGGAGACCGATTTAAGTTTAGGAATTTCAGGAATAATTGTAAATTGTTTTTGTCCCTGAAACCTTGTTCGTCTGGAGACTCTGCTCAACAAGTAAAAATTGTTATTTCATTCTTACGGGGTGACCCTCAAGATTGGGCTTTTTCGTTGGCGCCAGGAGATCCGGCATTGGCTGATATTGATGCGTTTTTTCTGGCGCTCGGTTTACTTTATGAGGAACCCAATCTTGAGATTCAGGCAGAGAAAGCCTTGCTGGCTATGTCTCAGGGCCAGGACGAGGCTGAGGTGTATTGCCAAAAATTTCGGAAATGGTCCGTGCTGACACATTGGAACGAGTGTGCACTGGCCGCTAATTTTAGAAATGGCCTTTCTGAGGCCATTAAGAATGTTATGGTGGGTTTTCCCATTCCCACAGGTCTGAATGATACCATGTCTCTGGCTATTCAAATTGACCGGCGGTTGCGGGAGCGCAAAACCGCAAATTCCCTCATGTTGTTGTCTGAACAGACACCTGATGTGATGCAATGTGATAGAAAAACCGCAAATTCCCTCATGGTGTTGTCTGAACAGACACCTGATTTAATGCAATGTGATAGAATCCTGACTAGAAATGAGAGGAAAATTCATAGACGCCGGAATGGCTTGTGCTACTACTGTGGTGATTCTACACATGTTATCTCAGCATGCTCTAAACGTATAGCTAAGGTTGTTAGTCCTGTCACCGTTGGTAATTTGCAACCTAAATTTATTCTGTCTGTAACTTTGATTTGCTCACTGTCATCTTATCCTGTCATGGCGTTTGTAGATTCAGGTGCTGCCCTGAGCCTTATGGATCTCTCATTTGCTAAGCGCTGTGGTTTTACTCTTGAACCATTAGAAAATCCTATCCCTCTTAGGGGTATTGATGCTACACCATTGGCAGCAAATAAACCGCAGTATTGGACACAGGTTACCATGTGCATGACTCCTGAACACCGCGAGGTGATACGTTTTCTCGTTCTACATAAAATGCATGATTTGGTTGTTTTGGGCTGCCATGGTTACAGACCCATAATCCCGTCCTTGACTGGAAGGCTATGTCAGTGTCTAGTTGGGGCTGTCGTGGTATTCATGAGGATTCCCTGCCTGTGTCTATTGCTTCTTCTACGCCTTCGGAAGTTCCGGAGTACTTGTCTGATTATCAGGATGTCTTTAGCGAGTCCAGGTCCAGTGCATTGCCTCCTCATAGGGAATGTGACTGTGCAATAGATTTGATTCCAGGCAGTAAATTTCCTAAGGGAAGACTGTTTAATCTGTCGATACCTGAACATACCGCTATGCGTTCATATATCAGGGAGTCTCTGGAGAAAGGACATATTCGTCCGTCTTCTTCCCCTCTTGGTGCGGGATTCTTTTTTGTGGCTAAAAAGGACGGATCTTTGAGGCCTTGTATTGACTATCGGCTTTTAAATAAGATCACTGTCAAATTTCAGTATCCTTTACCGCTGTTGTCTGACTTGTTTGCCCGGATTAAAGGTGCCAAGTGGTTTACCAAGATAGACCTTCGTGGTGCGTACAACCTTGTGCGCATTAAGCAAGGGGATGAATGGAAAACCGCATTCAATACGCCCGAAGGTCATTTTGAGTACTTGGTGATGCCTTTTGGGCTCTCTAATGCCCCTTCAGTTTTTCAGTCCTTTATGCATGACATTTTCCGGAACTATCTGGATAAATTTCTGATCGTTTATCTGGATGATATTCTGGTTTTTTCTGATAATTGGGACTCGCATGTGGAGCAGGTCAGGATGGTCTTTAAAATTTTGCGTGAAAATTCTTTGTTTGTCAAGGGCTCAAAGTGTCTTTTTGGTGTACAGAAGGTTCCCTTTTTGGGGTTCATTTTTTCCCCTTCTGCTGTGGAGATGGACCCAGTCAAGGTCCGAGCTATTCTTGATTGGACTCAGCCCTCGTCAGTTAAGAGTCTTCAGAAGTTCTTGGGTTTCGCTAACTTCTACCGTTGTTTTATCGCTAACTTTTCTAGCATTGTGAAACCTTTGACGGATATGACCAAGAAGGGCTCCGATGTGGTTAATTGGGCTCCTGCTGCCGTGGAGGCTTTCCAGGAGTTGAAACGTCGGTTTACTTCGGCGCCTGTTTTGTGCCAGCCTGATGTCTCGCTTCCCTTTCAGGTTGAGGTGGATGCTTCAGAGATTGGAGCAGGGGCCGTTTTGTCGCAGAGAGGCCCTGGTTGCTCTGTTATGAGACCTTGCGCCTTTTTCTCTAGGAAGTTTTCGCCTGCGGAGCGAAATTATGATGTGGGCAATCGGGAGTTGTTGGCCATGAAATGGGCATTTGAGGAGTGGCGTCATTGGCTCGAGGGTGCTAAGCATCGTGTGGTGGTCTTGACTGATCACAAAAATCTGATGTATCTCGAGTCTGCTAAACGCCTGAATCCTAGACAGGCCCGCTGGTCATTGTTTTTCTCCCGTTTTGACTTTGTTGTCTCGTATTTACCAGGTTCAAAAAATGTGAAGGCCGATGCTCTTTCCAGGAGCTTTGTGCCTGATGCTCCTGGAGTCGCTGAACCTGTTGGTATTCTTAAGGATGGTATTATCTTGTCAGCTATTTCTCCAGATCTGCGACGTGTGTTGCAGAGATTTCAGGCTGATAGGCCTGATTCTTGTCCACCTGACAGACTGTTTGTGCCTGATAAGTGGACCAGCAGAGTCATTTCCGAGGTTCATTCCTCGGTGTTGGCAGGTCACCCAGGAATTTTTGGCACCAGAGATCTGGTGGCCAGATCCTTTTGGTGGCCTTCCTTGTCTAGGGATGTGCGGTCATTTGTACAGTCCTGTGGGACTTGTGCTCGAGCTAAGCCTTGCTGTTCTCGTGCCAGCGGGTTGCTCTTGCCCTTGCCTGTCCCTAAGAGACCTTGGACACACATCTCCATGGATTTCATTTCTGATCTTCCGGTGTCTCAAGGCATGTCTGTTATCTGGGTGATATGTGATCGCTTCTCCAAGATGGTCCATTTGGTTCCTTTGCCTAAGCTGCCTTCCTCTTCCGATCTGGTTCCTGTGTTTTTCCAGAACGTGGTTCGTTTGCACGGCATCCCTGAGAATATTGTGTCAGACAGAGGATCCCAGTTCGTTTCCAGATTCTGGCGATCCTTTTGTAGTAGGATGGGCATTGACTTGTCGTTTTCGTCTGCTTTCCATCCTCAGACTAATGGACAGACGGAGCGAACTAATCAGACTTTGGAGGCTTATTTGAGGTGTTTTGTCTCTGCTGATCAGGACGATTGGGTGACCTTCTTGCCGTTGGCTGAGTTTGCCCTTAATAATCGGGCTAGTTCCGCCACCTTGGTTTCGCCGTTTTTCTGCAACTCTGGTTTCCATCCTCGCTTTTCTTCGGGTCATGTGGAACCTTCTGACTGCCCTGGGGTGGATTCTGTGGTGGATAGGTTGCAGCGGATCTGGAATCTTGTGGTGGACAACTTGAAGTTGTCACAGGAGAGGGCTCAGCGCTTTGCCAACCGCCGCCGCGGTGTGGGTCCCCGACTACGCGTTGGGGATTTG
The DNA here is from genome assembly GCF_051348905.1 of Ranitomeya variabilis. Taxonomy (NCBI): domain Eukaryota; kingdom Metazoa; phylum Chordata; class Amphibia; order Anura; family Dendrobatidae; genus Ranitomeya; species Ranitomeya variabilis. The sequence continues at coordinate 680,491,915 of NC_135236.1, read as the reverse complement.
GTATGGCTTTCTTCCCGCTTTGTTCCTATGAAGGTTTCCTCTCCCAAATTTAAACCTCGTTTTATTGGTCCTTACAAGATATTGGAAATCCTTAATCCTGTATCCTTTCGCCTGGATCTTCCTGTGTCGTTTGCTATCCACAACGTGTTTCATAGGTCCTTGTTGCGGCGGTACGTTGTGCCTGTGGTTCCTTCTGCTGAGCCTCCTGCTCCGGTGTTGGTTGAGGGCGAGTTGGAGTACGTGGTGGAGAAGATCTTGGATTCTCGTCTCTCCAGGCGGAGGCTTCAGTACCTGGTCAAGTGGAAGGGCTATGGTCAGGAAGATAATTCCTGGGTGGTCGCCTCTGATGTTCATGCGGCCGATTTAGTTCGTGCCTTTCACGCCGCTCGTCCTGATCGCCCTGGTGGTCGTGGTGAGGGTTCGGTGACCCCTCACTAAGGGGGGGGGGTACTGTTGTGATTTTGCTTTTTGCTCCCTCTAGTGGTCATTAGTGATTTGACTCTGGAGCTTCTGTCTTTTCCTATATCCTCACCTGGGTCGTTAGTTAGGGGTGTTGCTATATAAGCTCCCTGGACCTTCAGTTCAATGCCTGGCATCGTTGAAATCAGAGCTAATCTGTTGTGCTCTTGTCCTATGATCCTGGTTCCTGTATTTCAAGCTAAGTCTGCTTCCTTGCTTTTTGCTTTTGTTTTGTTTGGTATTTTTGTCCAGCTTGTTCCAATCTGTATCCTGACCTTTGCTGGAAGCTCTAGGGGGCTGGTGTTCTCCCCCCGGACCGTTAGACGGTTCGGGGGTTCTTGAATCTCCAGCGTGGATTTTTATAGGGTTTTTGTTGACCAGATAAGTTATCTTGCTATATTCTGCTATTAGTAAGCTGGCCTCTCTTTGCTGAACCTGGTTCATTTCTGTGTTTGTCATTTCCTCTTACCTCACCGTTATTATTTGTGGGGGGCTTGTATCTTGCTTTGGGGTCCCTTTCTCTGGAGGCAAGAGAGGTCTTTGTTTTCTTCTCCTAGGGGTAGTTAGATTCTCCGGCTGGCGCGAGTCATCTAGCGATCACCGTAGGCATGATCCCCGGCTACTTCTAGTGTTGGCGTTAGGAGTAGCTATTTGGTCAACCCAGTTACCACAGCCCTATGAGCTGGATTTTTGAATCTCGCAGACTTACACGTTCCTCTGAGACCCTGTCCACTGGGGTCATAACAATAGGACAGGCACGTAGTATATATGATGGCCACATAGTATATAACACAGCCACGTAGTATATAGCATCCACATAGTATATAGCACAGACCACGTAACACAGACAGCCACCTAGTATATAGCACAGCCATGTAGTATATAGCAGCCACATAGTACATAGCAGCCACGTAGTATATAATACAGCTCACATAATATGTAGCACAGCCCACGCAGTATATAGCACAGGCCACGCAGTATATAACACTGACTGCCCACATAGTATACAGGAGCCAGGCAGTATATAACACAGCCCACGTAATATATACCACAGCCCACGTAGTATATAACACAACCCACGTAGTATATAGCACAGCCCACGTAATACATATCACATCCCATGTAGTATATAACACCGCTCACGTCGTATATAACACAGCCCGTGCAGTATATTACACAGTCCACGTAGTATATAACACAGGTCACGCAGTATATAACACAGCCCACATAGTATATAGCACAGTCAACATAATATATAACACAGCCCACGTAGTATATAACACTGCCCACGCAGTATATAACACAGGCCACACAGTATGTAACACAGGCCAAGCAGTATATAACACAGCCCACGTACTATATAACACTGCCCACACAGTATATAACACAGGCCACGTAGTATATAACACAGGCCACGCAGTATATAACACAGGCCACGCAGTATATAACACAGCCCACGTAGTATATAACACAGCCCACATATTTATCACAGCCCACATAGTATATAACAGCCCATGTAATATATATCACAGCCCATGTAGTATATAATACAGGCCACGCAGTATATAACACAGCCCACGCAGTATATAGCACAGCCCACATAATATTTATCACAGCCCACGTAGTATATAACAGCCCATGTAATATATATCACAGCCCACGTAGTATATAACACAGGTCACGCAGTATATAACACAGCCCACGCAGTATATAGCACAGCCCACATAGTATATAACAGCCCATATAGAATATATCACAGCCCACGTAGTATATAACACAGGTCACGCAGTATATAACTCAGCCCACGCAGTATATAGCACAGCCCACGTAGTATATAACAGCCCATGTAGAATATATCACAGCCCACGTAGTATACTGTATAATACAGCCCACGTAGTTTATAGCAATGTGGGCACCATATCCCTGTTAAAAAAAAAATTGAAATAAAAATAGTTATATACTCACCCTCCGGCGTCCACAGAAGCTGTCCCGATGCGCGCGATGCTGTCGCCAGATTCCGTTCCCTGGGAGACCGCTAAGTCATCTGGGTAATTTCGCAATGCATCACTGGGACGGCGGAAGGGGGACAATAGCACCATTTTTTATTTTTGTTTTATTTTTAACATTATATCTTTTTTTTACTATTGATGCTGCATAGGCAGCATCAATAGTAAAAAGTTGGTCCGGGATGGGGCGACACACTGGCACTGACTGGAGGGGAGTAGGGAGGGGCCAATTCGCGGCCGGACTAAGCTTGTCGCTGATTGGTCGCAGCTGGCCGCGACCAATCAGCGACGCAGGATTTCCATTACAGACAAACAGACGGAAGTGCCCCTTAGACGTTTATATAGATGGATAATACTGCTCCTATGTACAAGAATATAGGTATAATTATGATTGAAACAATTGTGACTGTTCTCTGGTGAATCTCTTATTTCTCTATTCTCTTCCCTGTGATGTTTCGCTGTTTCCTCCCTCTCAGGTTTCTCCATAAATCGTCTGCAGCGATGATTTGTAAAAATTCTTTGTCAGTTTGACGTGATTGTTATTAATGGGTGATATTGATAGAAGTAGAAGCTGCAGATTTCTGGGTTCTGTGCATTGTACTCTCACTGATGTTAGTCCGGTTGCCTAGTAACAGACAGGATCTGGTGTTGGTTACATTGTATCGTGGGATGATTCTCTACATCTGGATATGGAGGATCAGATCCATACCCTCATACATTGGTAGTTTTGGTGCACAGCTGCATCCGTCTTGTGAGTGCAGATAAATAACAGAACATACAGCGCCTACATAATACTGCCATACATTACCTTAACGAGCATCTACTGAATACTGCTATCTGATGCCCACATATTATTATAATTTAATCCCATCTGATACTATAATAATAATCTTTATATAGCGCTAACATATTCCGCAGCGCTTTACAGTTTGCACACATTATCGTCGCTGTCCCCGTTGGGGCTCACAATCTAACTTCCCTATCAGTATGTCTTTGGAATGTGGGAAGAAACCGGAGAATCCGGAGGAAACCCACGCAAACACGGAGAGAACATACAAACTCTTTGCAGATGTTGTCCAAGGTGGGATTACAACCCAGGACTCCAGCGCTGCAAGGCTGCTGTGCTAACCACTGCGCCACCATACCTACATTATAATGTCGTACAGTGGTTAAATTATACCGCTATTATATAATACTGCCATACAGTGCACCCTATACCTGCCCATGGTGACTATTTAATACCGCCATACAGTGCACACACAGCTGCCCCATTACTGCCATACAGTGCATACACGGCTGCCCCATTACTGCCATACAGTACACACACGGCTGCCCCATTACTGCCATACAGTACACACACGGCTGCCCCATTACTGCCATACAGTACACACACGGCTGCCCCATTACCGCCATACAGTACACACACGGCTGCCTCATTACCGCCATACAGTGCACCCTATACCTGCCCATGGTGACTATATAATACCGCCATACAGTACACACATGGCTGCCCCATTACCGCCATACAGTACACACACGGCTGGCCATTACCGCCATACAGTACACACACGGCTGCCCCATTACCGCCATACAGTACACATACAGCTGCCTCATTACTGCCATACAGTACACACACGGCTGCCCCATTAACGCCATACAGTGCACCCTATACCTGCCCATGGTGACTATATAATACCGCCATACAGTACACACATGGCTGCCCCATTACCGCCATACAGTACACACACGGCTGGCCATTACCGCCATACAGTACACACATGGCTGTCTCATTACCGCCATAGCAGCAGTGTTGCGGCGCGGACCAGTATTACAGCGTAAAGGCGGGGGGCTCGGGGGCACTTGTTCCTATTAGGCTACTTTCACACATCAGGTTTTTGGTTTGAGGCTAAATCCGGCAAATTTTAAAAAAAACGGATCCGGCGTAAAGTGTGAAAAACTGATGCACCGGATCCGTTTTTTAGCTGGATCCGGCTTTCTTTACTGCGCATGGATTTTTGACTTCCTGATTTCGAGTTTTCTGAGTCGAAAACAAAGCTTCTGGGCATGCTCAACGTGTAAAAAACGGATTCGGTAGCCGGGACCGTTCATTCACACACCCGTTCCATGAGTTTATTGCCGGAAATGTCCCTTCAGGCTTTTTCGCCGCACAGAAAAAACGTTGCAGTGGACGTTTTTTGTGTCCGGCAAAAAAGCCTGAAGGGATGTTTCCGGCACAGAACGGATGAAAAGCCCTTCAGGCACAATCCGGCGCTAATACAACTCTATGGGAAAAAAACGGATCCGGCGTAAAAAAAAAAAATGGATCCGTTTTTTTTCAAAAACTGCCGGATTGTGCCTGAAACAAAAAACCTGATGTGTGAAAGTAGCCTAACCCGTCCTGTGGCCTTGTCCCCCTGACAACCCTTTTGGGAGCAGTAATGGCAGCCATGTTAGTTGTCACTTTAGGTAGATATAACTGTACCAGACCCTCAGCTGCGAGCAGCAAGCAGTGAACACGTCACTCGTGAGGTTTCGAGGCTTTTATTCATCTTTAACATTAATATTTTGCGCCAGTAACGGCAGAATGAAGAAGTCGGCTGTGTCCGGGCCGATCACTGGCCGCGGCTCCGCAGGTTGTACGAGGCCACGGCTCTGTCGGCGGCAGACACGGCGTAGGTGCCCAGGGCGGCCGGGAGCAGCAGGCGGGTGGCGGTCTGGATGTCCCTCTGGGAGAGCGTGCGTCTCCGGCCGCTGGACGCCAGCTGGGCGGCCTCACTCGCGATCCTGTCCAGGAGGTGGTTGACCACGGAAGACATGGTGTCCACGGCCTGCGCGGATATCTGGCTGCCGGGCTGCACTTCCCTCAGGATCTTCACAATGAAGGAGTTGAACGTGGCAGGGCGGTGGTCCCTGGAGGCGCCAGCCACCGCTGGGGGTCTCCGTCTGCCACCTCTGCGACGCTGACCTGAACCTCTCGCCATGATAGCAGCTGTCAACTGTCACTACCTGCGCCAACTGCCTGCTAAGCCCCGCCCAGAAAGAGGGCAAACGCCGGCCTGTAATTGGCTACAACCTGTCCAATCACATAATACACAGCTGTATGCAGTGCGGGAAATAAGTATTTGATCCCTTGCTGATTTTGTAAGTTTGCCCACTGACAAAGACATGAATCGTCTATAATTTTAAGAGTAGGTTAATTTTAACATTGAGAGATAGAATATAAAAAATAAAATCCAGAAAATCACATTGTATAGATTATATAAAAGTATTTGCATTTTGTAGTGAGAAATAAGTATTTGATCCCCTACCAACCATTCAGAGTTCTGGTTCCTACAGACCAATCAGACTCCTAATCAACTCGTTACCTGCATTACAGACAGCTGTCACCTTCATAAAAGACTCAATTAATCAGTCAGACTGACCTCTACAACATGGGCAAGACCAAAGAGCTTTACAAGGATGTCAGGGACAAGATCATAGACCTGCACAAAGCTGGAATGGGCTACAGAACCATAAGTAAGACGCTGGGTGAGAAGGAGAAACTGATGGTGCAATAGTAAGAAAATAGGAGAAATAGAAAATGACCAATCGACATCGATCTGGGGCACCATGCAAAATCTCACCTCGTGGGGTATCCTTGGTCACGAGGAAGGTGAGAGATCAGCCTAAAACTACACGGGGGAACTTGTTAATGATCTCAAGGCAGCTGGTACCACAGTCACCAAGAAAACCATTGGTAACACATTACGCCGTAAAGGTGTAAAATCCTACAATGCCCACAAGGTCCCACTGCTCAACAAGGCACATGTGCGGCCGTCTGAAGTCTGACAATGACACCTGGATGATTCTGTGAGAGATTGGGAGACGGTGCTGTGGTCAGAGGAGACAGAAATTGAGCTCTTTGGCATTAACTCAACTTACCGTGTTAGGAGGAAGATAAATGCTGCCTATAACCCAATGAACACCATCCCCACTGTCAAGCATGGAGGTGGAAACATTATGTTTTGGGGGTGTTTCTCTGCTAAGGGCACAGGACTACTTCACTGCATCAGTAGGAGAATGGATGGAGCCATGTACCGTAAAATCCCGAGTGACAACCTCTTTCGCTATTATTATATAATACTGCCAAACAGTGCACCCTATACCTGCCCATGGTGACTATATAATACCGCCATACAGTGCACACACGGCTGCTCCTTTACCACCATACAGTGCACACATGGCTGCCCCATTACTGCCATACAGTGCACACACGGCTGCCCCATTACCGCCATACAGTACACACATGGCTGCCCCATTACTGCCATACAGTACACACACAGCTGTCTCATTACCGCCATACAGTACACACACGGCTGGCCAATACTGCCATACAGTACACACACGGCTGCCCCATTACCGCCATACAGTGCACACACGGCTGCCCCATTACCGCCATACAGTGCACCCTATACCTGCCCATGGTGACTATATAATACCGCCATACAGTGCACACACGGCTGCCCCATTACCGCCATAGAGTACACACACGGCTGCCCCATTACCGCCATACAGTGCACCCTATACCTGCCCATGGTGACTATATAATACCACCATACAGTGCACACACAGCTGCCCCATTACCGCCATACAGTGCACACACGGCTGCCCCATTACCACCATACAGTGCACCCTATACCTGCCCATGATGACTATATAATACCGCCATACAGTACACACACGGCTGCCCCATTACCACCATACAGTGCACCCTATACCTGCCCATGATGACTATATAATACCGCCATACAGTACACACACGGCTGCCCCATTACCACCATACAGTGCACCCTATACCTGCCCATGATGACTATATAATACCGCCATACAGTACATACACGGCTGCCCCATTACCGCCATACAGTACACATACAGCTGCCTCATTACTGCCATACAGTACACACACGGCTGCCCCATTACCGCCATACAGTGCACCCTATACCTGCCCATGGTGACTATATAATACCGCCATACAGTACACACATGGCTGCCCCATTACCGCCATACAGTACACACACGGCTGTCTCATTACCGCCATAGCAGCAGTGTTGCGGCGCGGACCAGTATTACAGCGTAGGATGGCGGGGGGCTCGGGGGCACTTGTTCCTATTAGGCTACTTTCACACATCAGGTTTTTGGTTTGAGGCTAAATCCGGCAAATTTTCAAAAAAACGGATCCGGCGTAAAGTGTGAAAAACTGATGCACCGGATCCGTTTTTTAGCTGGATCCGGCTTTCTTTACTGCGCATGGATTTTTGACTTCCTGATTTCGAGTTTTCTGAGTCGAAAACAAAGCTTCTGGGCATGCTCAACGTGTAAAAAACGGATTCGGTAGCCGGGACCGTTCATTCACACACCCGTTCCATGAGTTTATTGCCGGAAATGTCCCTTCAGGCTTTTTCGCCGCACAGAAAAAACGTTGCAGTGGACGTTTTTTGTGTCCGGCAAAAAAGCCTGAAGGGATGTTTCCGGCACAGAACAGATGAAAAGCCCTTCAGGCACAATCCGGCGCTAATACAACTCTATGGGAAAAAAACGGATCCGGCGTAAAAAAAAAAATGGATCCGTTTTTTTTCAAAAACTGCCGGATTGTGCCTGAAACAAAAAACCTGCTGTGTGAAAGTAGCCTAACCCGTCCTGTGGCCTTGTCCCCCTGACAACCCTTTTGGGAGCAGTAATGGCAGCCATGTTAGTTGTCACTTTAGGTAGATACAACTGTACCAGACCCTCAGCTGTGAGCAGCAAGCAGTGAACACGTCACTCGTGAGGTTTCGAGGCTTTTATTCATCTTTAACATTAATATTTTGCGCCAGTAACGGCAGAATGAAGAAGTCGGCTGTGTCCGGGCCGATCACTGGCCGCGGCTCCGCAGGTTGTACGAGGCCACGGCTCTGTCGGCGGCAGACACGGCGTAGGTGCCCAGGGCGGCCGGGAGCAGCAGGCGGGTGGCGGTCTGGATGTCCCTCTGGGAGAGCGTGCGTCTCCGGCCGCTGGACGCCAGCTGGGCGGCCTCACTCGCGATCCTGTCCAGGAGGTGGTTGACCACGGAAGACATGGTGTCCACGGCCTGCGCGGATATCTGGCTGCCGGGCTGCACTTCCCTCAGGATCTTCACAATGAAGGAGTTGAACGTGGCAGGGCGGTGGTCCCTGGAGGCGCCGGCCACCGCTGGGGGTCTCCGTCTGCCACCTCTGCGACGCTGACCTGAACCTCTCGCCATGATAGCAGCTGTCAACTGTCACTACCTGCGCCAACTGCCTGCTAAGCCCCGCCCAGCAAGAGGGCAAACGCCGGCCTGTGATTGGCTACAACCTGTCCAATCACATAATACACAGCTGTATGCAGTGGGGGAAATAAGTATTTGATCCCTTGCTGATTTTGTAAGTTTGCCCACTGACAAAGACATGAACCGTCTATAATTTTAAGAGTAGGTTAATTTTAACATTGAGAGATAGAATATAAAAAATAAAATCCAGAAAATCACATTGTATAGATTATATAAAAGTATTTGCATTTTGTAGTGAGAAATAAGTATTTGATCCCCTACCAACCATTCAGAGTTCTGGTTCCTACAGACCAGTTAGACTCCTAATCAACTCGTTACCTGCATTACAGACAGCTGTCACCTTCATAAAAGACTCAATTAATTAGTCAGACTCTGACCTCTACAACATGGGCAAGACCAAAGAGCTTTACAAGGATGTCAGGGACAAGATCATAGACCTGCACAAAGCTGGAATGGGCTACAGAACCATAAGTAAGACGCTGGGTGAGAAGGAGAAACTGATGGTGCAATAGTAAGAAAATAGGAGAAATAGAAAATGACCAATCGACATCGATCTGGGGCACCGTGCAAAATCTCACCTCGTGGGGTATCCTTGGTCACGAGGAAGGTGAGAGATCAGCCTAAAACTACACGGGGGGAACTTGTTAATGATCTCAAGGCAGCTGGGAGCACAGTCACCAAGAAAACCATTGGTAACACATTACGCCGTAAAGGTGTAAAATCCTGCAGTGCCCACAAGGTCCCGCTGCTGAAGAAGGCACATGTGCAGGCCGTCTGAAGTCTGACAATGACACCTGGATGATTCTGTGAGTGATTGGGAGAAGGTGCTGTGGTCAGAGGAGACAGAAATTGAGCTCTTTGGCATTAACTCAACTTACCGTGTTAGGAGGAAGATAAATGCTGCCTATAACCCAATGAACACCATCCCCACTGTCAAGCATGGAGGTGGAAACATTATGTTTTGGGGGTGTTTCTCTGCTAAGGGCACAGGACTACTTCACTGCATCAGTAGGAGAATGGATGGAGCCATGTACCGTAAAATCCCGAGTGACAACCTCTTTCGCTATTATTATATAATACTGCCAAACAGTGCACCCTATACCTGCCCATGGTGACTATATAATACCGCCATACAGTGCACACACGGCTGCTCCTTTACCACCATACAGTGCACACATGGCTGCCCCATTACTGCCATACAGTGCACACACGGCTGCCCCATTACCGCCATACAGTACACACACGGCTGCCCCATTACCGCCATACAGTACACACATGGCTGCCCCATTACCGCCATACAGTACACACACAGCTGGCCATTACGGCCATACAGTACACACACGGCTGGCCATTACAGCCATACAGTACACACACGGCTGGCCATTACCGCCATACAGTACACACACGGCTGGCCATTACCGCCATACAGTACACACACAGCTGCCTCATTACCGCCATACAGTACACACGGCTGCCCCATTACCGCCATACAGTACACACACGGCTGCCCCATTACTGCCATACAGTACACACACGGCTGCCCCATTACCGCCATAGAGTACACACACGGCTGCCCCATTACCGCCATACAGTACACACATGGCTGCCCCATTACTGCCATACAGTACACACACGGCTGGCCATTACGGCCATACAGTACACACACGGCTGGCCATTACCGCCATACAGTACACACACGGCTGGCCATTACCGCCATACAGTACACACACAGCTGCCTCATTACCGCCATACAGTACACAGACGGCTGCCCCATTACCGCCATACAGTACACACGGCTGCCCCATTACCGCCATACAGTACACACACGGCTGCCCCATTACCGCCATACAGTACACACACGGCTGCCCCATTACCGCCATACAGTACACACACGGCTGCCCCATTACCGCCATAGAGTACACACACGGCTGCCCCATTACCGCCATACAGTACACACACGGCTGCCCCATTACCGCCATAGAGTACACACACGGCTGCCCCATTACTGCCATAGAGTACACACACGGCTGCCCCATTACTGCCATAGAGTACACACACGGCTGCCCCATTACCGCCATACAGTACACACACAGCTGCCCCATTACCGCCATACAGTGCACACACGGCTGCCCCATTACCGCCATAGAGTACACACACGGCTGCCCCATTACTGCCATAGAGTACACACACGGCTGCCCCATTACTGCCATAGAGTACACACACGGCTGCCCCATTACCGCCATACAGTACACACACAGCTGCCCCATTACCGCCATACAGTGCACACACGGCTGCCCCATTACCGCCATACAGTACACACACGGCTGCCCCATTACCGCCATAGAGTACACACACGGCTGCCCCATTACCGCCATACAGTACACACACGGCTGCCCCATTACCGCCATAGAGTACACACACGGCTGCCCCATTACTGCCATAGAGTACACACACGGCTGCCCCATTACCGCCATACAGTACAAAATAGATCAATGGCCGCACTCATCTGTGCTAAAAATAAGGCAATGTGAAATATGTGAAATGTGAATAGCATACTGGCTTATGAACTTTATGAAAAAACACATGAGATTTTTAGCACAAGATTTGCAAACGTTGTGAGCCCATTCACCAAAACGTCAAGGTAATCTCAGATCGAATGGGTAACTACACTGCCTGTCTGGTGTGAACACTTACCTATGGCTAATAACAGGATAAAGCCTACTTATATAGGCTCAGCTCAGATACCATAGGTAAGTGTTCACACCAGACAGTCAGTGTAGTTACCCATTCGATCTGAGATTACCTTGACGTTTTGGTGAATGGGCTCACAACGTTTGCAAATCTTGTGCTAAAAATCTCATGTGTTTTTTCATAAAGTTCATAAGCCAGTATGCTATTCACATTCCACATATTTCACATTTCCTTATTTTTAGCACAGTTGAGTGCGGCCATTGATCTATTTTGTATTTGACTTTTTTTGGCTATGCACTAGTATAAATTATATACAGTCATATGAAACAGTTTGTGCACCCCTATTAATCTTAAGCTTAATGTTTTATAAAAAAAATTTTTTGCAACAGCTATTTCAGTGTCATCTATCTAATAACTGTTGGACACAGTAATGTTTCTGCCTTGAAATGAGGTTTATTGTACTAACAGAAAATGTGCAATCTGCATTCAAACAAAATGTGACAGGTGCATAAGTATGGGCACCCTTATCATTTTCTTGTTTTAAATACTCCTACCTACTTTTTACTGACTTACTAAAGCACTTTTTTTGGTTTTGTAACCTCATTGAGCTTTGAACTTCATAGCCGGGTGTATGCAATCATGAGAAAAGCTACTTAAAGTGGCCACTTGCAAGTTGTTCTCCTGTTTGAATCTCCTCCGAAGAGTGGCATCATGGGCTCCTCAAAACAACTGTCAAATGATCTGAAAACAAAGATTATTCAACATAGTTGTTCAGGGGAAGGATACAAAAAGCTGTCTCAGAGATTTAACCTGTCAATTTCCACTGTGAGGAACATAGTAAGGAAATGGAAGAACACAGGTGCAGTTCTTGTTAAGGCCAGAAGTGGCAGGCCAAGAAAACCATCAGAAAGGCAGAGAAGAAGAATGGTGAGATCAGTCAAGGACAATCCTCAGACCATCTCCAGAGAGCTGCAGCATCAACTTGCTGCAGATGGTGTCACTGTGCATCAGTCAACTATACAACACACTTTGCACAAGGAGAAGCTGTATGGGAGAGCGATGCGAAAGAAGCCGTTTCTGCAAGCACGCCACAAACAGAGTCGGCTGAGGTATGCAAAAGCACATTTGGAGAAGCCAATTTCTTTTTGGAAGAAGGTCCTGTGGACTCATGAAACCAAGATTGAGTTGTTTGGTCATACAAAAAGGCGTTATGCATGGCGGCAAAAAAACACAGTGCGTTGTATAGTTGACCGATGCACAGTGACACCATCTGCAGCAAGTTGATGCTGCAGCTCTCTGGAGATGGTCTGAGGATTGTCCTTGACTGATCTCACCATTCTTCTTCTCTGCCTTTCTGATGTTTTTCTTGGCCTGACACTTCTGGCCTTAACAAGAACTGTACCTGTGTTCTTCCATTTCCTTACTATGTTCCTCACAGTGGAAATTGACAGTTTAAATCTCTGAGACAGCTTTTTGTATCCTTCCCCTGAACAACTATGTTGAATAATCTTTGTTTTCAGATCATTTGACAGTTGTTTTGAGGAGCCCATGATGCCACTCTTCAGAGGAGATTCAAACAGGAGAACAACTTGCAAGTGGCCACTTTAAGTAGCTTTTCTCATGATTGCATACACCTGGCTATGAAGTTCAAAGCTCAATGAGGTTACAAAACAAAAAAAAGTGCTTTAGTAAGTCAGTAAAAAGTAGGTAGGAGGATTTAAAACAAGAAAATGATAAGGGTGCCCATACTTATGCACCTGTCAAATTGTGTTTGAATGCAGATTGCACATTTTCTGTTAGTACAATAAACCTCATTTCAAGGCAGAAACATTACTGTGTCCAACAGTTATTAGATAGATGACACTGAAATAGCTGTTGCAAAAAAAAAAAATTTTATACAACATTAAGCTTAAGATTAATAGGGGTGCCCAAACTTTTTCATATGACTGTATATATATTGTTCGGTCAGTTGATCTATTTTACGCCATACAGTGCACAAACAGCTGCCCCATTACCGCCATACAGTACACACACAGCTGCCTCATTACTGCCATACAGTACACACACGGCTGCCCCATTACCGCCATACAGTGCACACACGGCTGTCCCATTACCGCCATACAGTACATACACGGCTGGCCATTACCGCCATACAGTGCACACACGGCTGTCCCATTACCGCCATACAGTACACACACGGCTGCCCCATTACCGCCATACAGTACACACACGGCTGCCCCATTACCGCCATACAGTGCACACACGGCTGCCCCATTACCGCCATACAGTGCACCCTATACCTGCCCATGGTGACTATATAATACCGCCATACAGTGCACACACGGCTGCCCCATTACCGCCATACAGTGCACACACGGCTGCCCCATTACCGCCATACAGTGCACACACGGCTGCCCCATTACCGCCATACAGTGCACCCTATACCTGCCCATGGTGACTATATAATACCGCCATACAGTACACACACGGTTGCCCCATTACCACCATACAGTGCACCCTATACCTGCCCATGATGACTATATAATACCGCCATACAGTACATACATGGCTGCCCCATTACCGCCATACAGTGCACACACGGCTGCCTCATTACTGCCATACAGTACACACACGGCTGCCCCATTACTGCCATACAGTGCACCCTATACCTGCCCATGGTGACTATATAATACCGCCATACAGTACACACATGGCTGCCCCATTACCGCCATACAGTACACACATGGCTGCCCCATTACCGCCATACAGTACACACACGGCTGCCCCATTACTGCCATACAGTGCACCCTATACCTGCCCATGGTGACTATATAATACCGCCATACAGTACACACATGGCTGCCCCATTACCGCCATACAGTGCACAGACGGCTGGCCATTACCGCCATACAGTGCACACACGGCTGTCTCATTACCGCCATAGCAGCAGTGTTGCGGCGCGGACCAGTATTACAGCGTAGGATGGCGGGGGGCTCGGGGGCACTTGTTCCTATTAGGCTACTTTCACACATCAGGTTTTTGGTTTGAGGCTAAATCCAGCAAATTTTCAAAAAAACGGATCCGGCGTAAAGTGTGAAAAACTGATGCACCGGATCCGTTTTTTAGCTGGATCCGGCTTTCTTTACTGCGCATGGATTTTTGACTTCCTGATTTCGAGTTTTCTGAGTCGAAAACAAAGCTTCTGGGCATGCTCAACGTGTAAAAAACGGATTCGGTAGCCGGGACCGTTCATTCACACACCCGTTCCATGAGTTTATTGCCGGAAATGTCCCTTCAGGCTTTTTCGCCGCACAGAAAAAACGTTGCAGTGGACGTTTTTTGTGTCCGGCAAAAAAGCCTGAAGGGACGTTTCCGGCACAGAACGGATGAAAAGCCCTTCAGGCACAATCCGGCGCTAATACAACTCTATGGGAAAAAAACGGATACGGCGTAAAAAAAAAATGGATCCGTTTTTTTTCAAAAACTGCCGGATTGTGCCTGAAACAAAAAACCTGCTGTGTGAAAGTAGCCTAACCCGTCCTGTGGCCTTGTCCCCCTGACAACCCTTTTGGGAGCAGTAATGGCAGCCATGTTAGTTGTCACTTTAGGTAGATACAACTGTACCAGACCCTCAGCTGTGAGCAGCAAGCAGTGAACACGTCACTCGTGAGGTTTCGAGGCTTTTATTCATCTTTAACATTAATATTTTGCGCCAGTAACGGCAGAATGAAGAAGTCGGCTGTGTCCGGGCCGATCACTGGCCGCGGCTCCGCAGGTTGTACGAGGCCACGGCTCTGTCGGCGGCAGACATGGCGTAGGTGCCCAGGGCGGCCGGGAGCAGCAGGCGGGTGGCGGTCTGGATGTCCCTCTGGGAGAGCGTGCGTCTCCGGCCGCTGGACGCCAGCTGGGCGGCCTCACTCGCGATCCTGTCCAGGAGGTGGTTGACCACGGAAGACATGGTGTCCACGGCCTGCGCGGATATCTGGCTGCCGGGCTGCACTTCCCTCAGGATCTTCACAATGAAGGAGTTGAACGTGGCAGGGCGGTGGTCCCTGGAGGCGCCGGCCACCGCTGGGGGTCTCCGTCTGCCACCTCTGCGACGCTGACCTGAACCTCTCGCCATGATAGCAGCTGTCAACTGTCACTACCTGCGCCAACTGCCTGCTAAGCCCCGCCCAGAACGAGGGCAAATGCCGGCCTGTGATTGGCTACAACCTGTCCAATCACATAATACACAGCTGTATGCAGTGCGGGAAATAAGTATTTGACCCCTTGCTGATTTTGTACGTTTGCCCACTGACAAAGACATGAACCGTCTATAATTTTAAGAGTAGGTTAATTTTAACATTGAGAGATAGAATATAAAAAATAAAATCCAGAAAATCACATTGTATAGATTATATAAAAGTATTTGCATTTTGTAGTGAGAAATAAGTATTTGATCCCCTACCAACCATTCAGAGTTCTGGTTCCTACAGACCAGTTAGACTCCTAATCAACTCGTTACCTGCATTACAGACAGCTGTCACCTTCATAAAAGACTCAATTAATTAGTCAGACTCTGACCTCTACAACATGGGCAAGACCAAAGAGCTTTACAAGGATGTCAGGGACAAGATCATAGACCTGCACAAAGCTGGAATGGGCTACAGAACCATAAGTAAGACGCTGGGTAATAAGGAGAAACTGATGGTGCAATAGTAAGAAAATAGGAGAAATACAAAATGACCAATCGACATCGATCTGGGGCACCATGCAAAATCTCACCTCGTGGGGTATCCTTGGTCACGAGGAAGGTGAGAGATCAGCCTAAAACTACACGGGGGGAACTTGTTAATGATCTCAAGGCAGCTGGTACCACAGTCACCAAGAAAACCATTGGTAACACATAATGCCGTAAAGGTGTAAAATCCTGCAGTGACCACAAGGTCCCACTGCTCTAGAAGGCACATGTGCAGGCCCGTCTGAAGTCTGACAATGACACCTGGATGATTCTGTGAGTGATTGGGAGACGGTGCTGTGGTCAGATGAAAAAAAAATTGAGCTCTTTGGCATTAACAACTTACCGTGTTAGGAGGAAGATAAATGCTGCCTATAACCCAATGAACACCATCCCCACTGTCAAGCATGGAGGTGGAAACATTATGTTTTGGGGGATGTTTCTCTGCTAAGGGCACAGGAAAACTTCACCGCATCAATAGGAGAATGGATGGAGCCATGTACCGTAAAATCCTGAATGACAACCTTCTTCCCTCCGCCAGGACATTAAAAAAGGGTCGTGGCTGGTTCTTCCAGCAAGACAATGACCCAAAACATACAGCCAAGGCAACAAAGGAGTGGCTCAAAAAGAAGCACGTTAAGGTCGTGGAATGGCCTAGCCAGTCTCCAGACCTTCATCCCATAGAAAACTTATGGAGGGAGATGAAGCTCCGAGTTACCAAGCGACAGTCTCAAAATCTTAATGATTTAGAGATGATCTGCAGAGAGGAGTGGAGCAAAACTGCTCCTGACATGAGCGCAAACCTCATCATCAGCTACAAGAAACGTGTGACTGCTGGGCTTGCCAACAAGGGTTTTACCACCAAGTGATAAGTCTTGTTTGCCAGAGGGATCAAATACTTATTTCTCACTGGAAAATGCAAATAAATGTATATAATTTTATACAATGTGATTTTCTGGATTTTATTTCTATCTCTCAATGTTAAAATTAACCGACCCTTAAAGTTATAGACTGTTCATGTCTTTGTCTGTGGGTAAACGTACAGAATCAGCAAGGGATCAAATAATTATTTCCCCCACTGTATGTGACCCCAACATCACCCCCCACTAAACGTGGAGCAACCTGAGGGCAAGTGAGCGCAGCTCTGGAGTATAATACAGTAATGTAATGTATGTACACAGGGACTGCACCAGCAGAATAGTGAGTGCAGCTCTGGGGTATAATACTGGATGTAACTCAGGATCACTAATGTAATGTATGTACACAGTGACTGCACCAGCAGAATAGTGAGTGCAGCTCTGGAGTATAATACAGGATGTAACTCAGGATCAGTAATGTAATGTATGTACACAGTGATTGCACCAGCAGAATAGTGAGTGCAGCTCTGGAGGATAATGCAGGAGGTAACTCAGGATCAGTAATGTAATGTATGTACACAGTGACTGCACTAGCAGAATAGTGAGTGCAGCTCTGGAGGATAATGCAGGAGGTAACTCAGGATCAGTAATGTAATGTATGTACACAGTGACTGCACTAGCAGAATAGTGAGTGCAGCTCTGGAGGATAATGCAGGAGGTAACTCAGGATCAGTAATGTAATGTATGTACACAGTGACTGTACCAGCAGAATAGTGTGTGCAGCTCTGGAGTATAATACAGGATGTAACTCAGGATCAGTAATGTAATGTATGTACACAGTGACTGCACCAGCAGAATAGTGAGTGCAGCTCTGGAGTATAATACAGGATGTAACTCAGGATCAGTAATGTAATGTATGTACACAGTGACTGCACCAGCAGAATAGTGAGTGCAGCTCTGGAGTATAATACAGGATGTAACTCAGGATCAGTAATGTAATGTGTGTACACAGTGACTGCACCAGCAGAATAGTGAGCGCAGCTCTGGAGTATAATACAGGATGTAACTCAGGATCAGTAATGTAATGTATGTACACAGTGACTGCACCAGCAGAATAGTGAGTGCAGCTCTGGAGTATAATACAGGATGTAACTCAGGATCAGTAATGTAATGTATGTACACAGTGATTGCACCAGCAGAATAATGAGTGCAGCTCTGGGGTATAATACAGGATGTAACTGAAATCCTGAGGAATGTGAGACTTCGCAGCGAAAACCGCGCAAGCCGAGAGGAGGAGACGAGGGGGCGTCAATATGGTGCTCATGCTGCACACCGGGGCCCCTGTGGCCCCGTGCTGACTGATCCAGGGGTCAGGTAATAAGCTTACACCCCTTTAAGATGCCCCTTTAAAATGCATGTCCACCTTACACTGTAACAAACCCTCAGCTGTGAGAAGTATAAGATCTGTGCAGGTTTCAGCCCCTGGATGTATAAGAATATTGTTATTCACTGACAGCAAGCAGAGGTCAGTTAGGAATTGTCACATATTGGAGGAAGCATTAGATGTGATGTCCTCCAGATGTGCATCGCCACCTCGTACACCGCCACCTCGTGCACAGACACCTCATATACTGCCACCTCGTACACTGCCACCTCATACACCGCCACCTCGTATACCGCCACCTCGTGCTCCGCCATCAAGTGCACGCCACCTCGTATACCGCCACCTCGTGCTCCGCCATCACATGCACCGCCACCTCGTACACCGCCACCCCTTGCACCGACACCTTGTATACTGCCACCTCGCACACCGCCACCTCATACACCGCCACCTCGTATACTGGCCACCTCGTATACTGGCCACCTCGTATACCGCCACCTCGTGCTCTGCCATCATGTGCACCACCACCTCGTACACCACCTCGTATACTGCCACCTCGTATACCGCCACCTCGTGCTCTGCCATCACGTGCACCGCCACCTCGTACACCACCACCTCGTATACTGTCACCTCGTATACCGCCACCTCGTGCACTGCCATCACTGCCATCAGGGTCTGTAGGAATTGTGATGAGACCCTATAAATATCTCGCTCATGTTTACACAGCATCCGCCATGTTTAAGTTTCCAGCAGGGACTGAGATAATGCAGAGCTGAGCGTGTGTTACACAACCACATTACATAATCACCAGGAGAGGAGACTCCTGCAAGTTACTGGGGGGGTTCTCCGAGGAGGGACGCAGGGTCACTGGGGGTGCAGGAACAGCTCGTCCTAACACTCAGCAACACAAACATCAGAGTCATATTCCCAGGTGTTGTCTTTTATTTCTTAGGAACTATATGGCGGAGTTATGTGTGGGCACTATATGGTGTTATGTGAGCACTATATGGTATTATATGGGCACTATGTGGTGTTATGTGAGCACTATATGTGTTATGGTTCTCAATGGCAAGAGAACATAGCCCAGCAAACATAAGAACTAGCTCTTGGAAGGATGGAAACTAAACTGACCATGAACTAAACCTGCCGCACAACTAACAGTAGCCGGGTAGCGTAGCCTGCGTTTTATCCCTAGACGCCCAGCGCCGGCCGGAGGACTAACTAATCCTGGCAGAGGAAAATATAGTCCTGGCTCACCTCTAGAGAAATTTCCCCGAAAGGCAGACAGAGGCCCCCACAAATATTGGCGGTGATTTTAGATGAAATGACAAACGTAGTATGAAAATAGGTTTAGCAAAATTGAGGTCCGCTTACTAGATAGCAGGAGGACAGAAAGGGCACTTTCATGGTCAGCTGAAAACCCTATCAAAATACCATCCTGAAATTACTTTAAGACTCTAGTATTAACTCATAACATCAGAGTGGCAATTTCAGATCACAAGAGCTTTCCAGACACAGAAACGAAACTACAGCTGTGAACTGGAACAAAATGCAAAAACAAACAAGGACTAAGTCCAACTTAGCTGGGAGTTGTCTAGCAGCAGGAACATGCACAGAAAGGCTTCTGATTACAATGTTGACCGGCATGGAAGTGACAGAGGAGCAAGGCTAAATAGCGACTCCCACATCCTGATGGAAACAGGTGAACAGAGAGGATGATGCACACCAGTTCAATTCCACCAGTGGCCACCGGGGGAGCCCAAAATCCAATTTCACAACAGTACCCCCCCCCCTCAAGGAGGGGGCACCGAACCCTCACCAGAACCACCAGGGCGATCAGGATGAGCCCTATGAAAGGCACGGACCAAATCGGAGGCATGAACATCAGAGGCAGTCACCCAAGAATTATCCTCCTGACCGTATCCCTTCCATTTGACCAGATACTGGAGTTTCCGTCTGGAAACACGGGAGTCCAAGATTTTTTCCACAACGTACTCCAACTCACCCTCAACCAACACCGGAGCAGGAGGCTCAACGGAAGGCACAACCGGTACCTCATACCTGCGCAATAATGACCGATGAAAAACATTATGAATAGAAAAAGATGCAGGGAGGTCCAAACGGAAGGACACAGGGTTAAGAATCTCCAATATCTTGTACGGGCCGATGAACCGAGGCTTAAACTTGGGAGAAGAAACCCTCATAGGGACAAAACGAGAAGACAACCACACCAAGTCCCCAACACAAAGCCGAGGACCAACCCAACGCCGGCGGTTGGCAAAAAGCTGAGTCTTCTCCTGGGACAACTTCAAATTGTCCACTACCTGCCCCCAAATCTGATGCAACCTCTCCACCACAGCATCCACTCCAGGACAATCCGAAGATTCCACCTGACCAGAAGAAAATCGAGGATGAAACCCCGAATTACAGAAAAAGGGAGACACCAAGGTGGCAGAGCTGGCCCGATTATTGAGGGCAAACTCCGCTAAAGGCAAAAAAGCAACCCAATCATCCTGATCTGCAGACACAAAACACCTCAAATATGTCTCCAAGGTCTGATTCGTCCGCTCGGTCTGGCCATTAGTCTGAGGATGGAAAGCAGACGAGAAAGACAAATCTATGCCCATCCTAGCACAGAATGCCCGCCAAAATCTAGACACGAATTGGGTCCCTCTGTCAGAAACGATATTCTCCGGAATACCATGCAAACGGACCACATTTTGAAAAAACAGAGGAACCAACTCGGAAGAAGAAGGCAACTTAGGCAGGGGAACCAAATGGACCATCTTAGAGAAACGATCACACACCACCCAGATGACAGACATCTTCTGAGAAACAGGAAGATCCGAAATAAAATCCATCGAGATGTGCGTCCAGGGCCTCTTCGGGATAGGCAAGGGCAACAACAATCCACTAGCCCGAGAACAACAAGGCTTGGCCCGAGCACAAACGTCACAAGACTGCACGAAGCCTCGCACATCTCGTGACAGGGAAGGCCACCAGAAGGACCTTGCCACCAAATCCCTGGTACCAAAGATTCCAGGATGACCTGCCAACGCAGAAGAATGAACCTCAGAAATGACTTTACTGGTCCAATCATCAGGAACAAACAGTCTACCAGGTGGGCAACGATCAGGTCTATCCGCCTGAAACTCCTGCAAGGCCCGCCGCAGGTCTGGAGAAACGGCAGACAATATCACTCCATCCTTAAGGATACCTGTAGGTTCAGAATTACCAGGGGAGTCAGGCTCAAAACTCCTAGAAAGGGCATCCGCCTTAACATTCTTAGAACCCGGCAGGTAGGACACCACAAAATTAAACCGAGAGAAAAACAACGACCAGCGCGCCTGTCTAGGATTCAGGCGTCTGGCGGACTCAAGGTAAATTAGATTTTTGTGGTCAGTCAATACCACCACCTGATGTCTAGCCCCCTCAAGCCAATGACGCCACTCCTCAAAAGCCCACTTCATGGCCAAAAGCTCCCGATTCCCAACATGATAATTCCGCTCGGCGGGCGAAAATTTACGCGAGAAAAAAGCACAAGGTCTCATCACGGAGCAATCGGAACTTCTCTGCGACAAAACCGCCCCAGCTCCGATTTCAGAAGCGTCGACCTCAACCTGAAAAGGAAGAGCAACATCAGGCTGACGCAACACAGGGGCAGAGGAAAAACGGCGCTTAAGCTCCCGAAAGGCCTCCACAGCAGCAGGGGACCAATCAGCAACATCAGCACCCTTCTTAGTCAAATCAGTCAATGGTTTAACAACATCAGAAAAACCAGCAATAAATCGACGATAAAAG
The DNA here is from genome assembly GCF_051348905.1 of Ranitomeya variabilis. Classification (NCBI taxonomy): domain Eukaryota; kingdom Metazoa; phylum Chordata; class Amphibia; order Anura; family Dendrobatidae; genus Ranitomeya; species Ranitomeya variabilis. The sequence continues at coordinate 680,469,675 of NC_135236.1, read as the reverse complement.
TTAGCAAAGCCCAAAAATTTCTGAAGACTCTTAAGAGAAGAGGGTTGCGTCCAATCACAAATAGCCTGAACCTTGACAGGATCCATCTCGATGGAAGAGGGGGAAAAAATATATCCCAAAAAGGAAATCTTTTGAACCCCAAAAACGCACTTAGAACCCTTCACACACAAGGAATTAGACCGCAAAACCTGAAAAACCCTCCTGACCTGCTGGACATGAGAGTCCCAGTCATCCGAAAAAATCAGAATATCATCCAGATACACAATCATAAATTTATCCAAATAATCGCGGAAAATGTCATGCATAAAGGACTGGAAGACTGAAGGGGCATTTGAAAGACCAAAAGGCATCACCAAATACTCAAAGTGGCCCTCGGGCGTATTAAATGCGGTTTTCCACTCATCCCCCTGCCTGATTCGCACCAAATTATACGCCCCACGAAGGTCAATCTTAGAGAACCACTTGGCCCCCTCTATGCGAGCAAACAAATCAGTCAGCAGTGGCAACGGATATTGATATTTAACCGTGATTTTATTCAAAAGCCGATAATCAATGCACGGCCTCAAAGAGCCATCTTTCTTAGCCACAAAGAAAAAACCGGCTCCTAAGGGAGATGACGAAGGACGAATATGTCCCTTTTCCAAGGACTCCTTTATATATTCTCGCATAGCAGCATGTTCAGGCACAGACAGATTAAATAAACGACCCTTAGGGTATCTACTACCCGGAATCAAATCTATGGCACAATCGCACTCCCGGTGCGGAGGTAATGAACCAAGCTTAGGTTCTTCAAAAACGTCACGATATTCAGTCAAGAATTCCGGAATCTCAGAGGGAATAGATGACGAAATGGAAACCAAAGGTACGTCCCCATGCGTCCCCTTACATCCCCAGCTTAACACAGACATAGCTTTCCAGTCAAGGACTGGGTTATGAGATTGCAGCCATGGCAATCCAAGCACCAACACATCATGTAGATTATACAGCACAAGAAAGCGAATAATCTCCTGGTGATCCGGATTAATCCGCATAGTTACTTGTGTCCAGTATTGTGGTTTATTGCTAGCCAATGGGGTGGAGTCAATCCCCTTCAGGGGTATAGGAGTTTCAAGAGGCTCCAAATCATACCCACAGCGTTTGGCCAAGGACCAATCCATAAGACTCAAAGCGGCGCCAGAGTCGACATAGGCATCCGCGGTAATAGATGATAAAGAACAAATCAGGGTCACAGATAGAATAAACTTAGACTGTAAAGTGCCAATTGAAACAGACTTATCAAGCTTCTTAGTACGCTTAAAGCATGCTGATATAACATGAGTTGAATCACCGCAATAGAAGCACAACCCATTTTTTCGTCTAAAATTCTGCCGTTCACTTCTGGACAGAATTCTATCACATTGCATATTCTCTGGCGTCTTCTCAGTAGACACCGCCAAATGGTGCACAGGTTTGCGCTCCCGCAGACGCCTATCGATCTGGATAGCCATTGTCATGGACTCATTCAGACCCGCAGGCACAGGGAACCCCACCATAACATCCTTAATGGCATCAGAGAGACCCTCTCTGAAATTCGCCGCCAGGGCGCACTCATTCCACTGAGTAAGCACAGCCCATTTACGGAATTTCTGGCAGTATATTTCAGCTTCGTCTTGCCCCTGAGATAGGGACATCAAGGCCTTTTCCGCCTGAAGTTCTAACTGAGGTTCCTCATAAAGCAACCCCAAGGCCAGAAAAAACGCATCCACATTGAGCAACGCAGGATCCCCTGGAGCCAATGCAAAAGCCCAATCCTGAGGGTCGCCCCGGAGCAAAGAAATCACAATCCTGACCTGCTGAGCAGGATCTCCAGCAGAGCGAGATTTCAGGGACAAAAACAACTTGCAATTATTTTTGAAATTTTGAAAGCAAGATCTATTCCCCGAGAAAAATTCAGGCAAAGGAATTCTAGGTTCAGATATAGGAACATGAACAACAAAATCTTGTAAGTTTTGAACTTTCGTGGTGAGATTATTCAAACCTGCAGCTAAACTCTGAATATCCATTTTAAACAGGTGAACACAGAGCCATTCCAGGATTAGAAGGAGAGAGAGAGAAAGGCTGCAATATAGGCAGACTTGCAAGAGATTCAATTACAAGCACACTCAGAACTGAGAAAAAAAAATAAAAAATCTTCAGCAGACTTCTATTTTCTCTCCTTTCTCTGTCAATTAATTTAACCCTTTAAGGCCGGTCAAACTGTTATGGTTCTCAATGGCAAGAGAACATAGCCCAGCAAACATAAGAACTAGCTCTTGGAAGGATGGAAACTAAACTGACCATGAACTAAACCTGCCGCACAACTAACAGTAGCCGGGTAGCGTAGCCTGCGTTTTATCCCTAGACGCCCAGCGCCGGCCGGAGGACTAACTAATCCTGGCAGAGGAAAATATAGTCCTGGCTCACCTCTAGAGAAATTTCCCCGAAAGGCAGACAGAGGCCCCCACAAATATTGGCGGTGATTTTAGATGAAATGACAAACGTAGTATGAAAATAGGTTTAGCAAAATTGAGGTCCGCTTACTAGATAGCAGGAGGACAGAAAGGGCACTTTCATGGTCAGCTGAAAACCCTATCAAAATACCATCCTGAAATTACTTTAAGACTCTAGTATTAACTCATAACATCAGAGTGGCAATTTCAGATCACAAGAGCTTTCCAGACACAGAAACGAAACTACAGCTGTGAACTGGAACAAAATGCAAAAACAAACAAGGACTAAGTCCAACTTAGCTGGGAGTTGTCTAGCAGCAGGAACATGCACAGAAAGGCTTCTGATTACAATGTTGACCGGCATGGAAGTGACAGAGGAGCAAGGCTAAATAGCGACTCCCACATCCTGATGGAAACAGGTGAACAGAGAGGATGATGCACACCAGTTCAATTCCACCAGTGGCCACCGGGGGAGCCCAAAATCCAATTTCACAACATATATGGTGTTATGTGGGCACTATATGGTGTTATGTGAGCACGATATGGTGTTACGTGGGCACTATATGGTGTTACGTGGGCACTATATGGTGTTATGTGAGCACTATATGGTGTTATGTGAGCACTATATGGTATTATATGGGCACTATGTGGTGTTATGTGAGCACTATATGGTGTTATGTGGGCACTATATGGTATTATGTGAGCACGATATGGTGTTACGTGGGCACTATATGGTGTTACGTGGGCACTATATGGTGTTATGTGAGCACTAAATGGTGTTATGTGAGCACTATATGGTGTTATGTGGGCACTACATGGTGTTATGTGGGCACTACATGGTGTTATGTGTGCACTATAAGGTGTTATGTGAGCACTATATGGTGTTATGTGGGCACTATATGGTGTTATGTGAGCACTATATGGTGTTATGTGGGCACTATATGGTGTTATATGAGCACTATATGGTGTTATGTGGGCACTATATGGTGTTATGTGGGCACTATATGGTGTTATGTGAGCACTATATGGTGTTATATGAGCACTATGTGGTGTTATGTGAGCACTAAATGGTGTTATGTGAGCACTATATGGTGTTATGTGAGCACTATATGGTGTTATGTGGGCACTATATGGTGTTATGTGGGCACTATATGGTGTTATGTGAGCACTATATGGTGTTATGTGAGCACTATATGGTATTATGTGAGCACTATATGGTATGTGGGCACTATATGGTGTTATGTGGGCACTATATGGTGTTATGTGAGCACTATATGGTGTTATGTGACCACTGTATGGTGTTATGTGGGCACTATATGGTGTTATGTGAGCACTATATGGTGTTATGTGAGCACTATATGGTGTTATGTGAGCACTATGTGGTGTCATGTGAGCACTAAATGGTGTTATGTGAGCACTATATGGTGTTATGTGAGCACTATATGGTGTTATGTGGGCACTATATGGTGTTATGTGGGCACTATATGGTGTTATGTGAGCACTATATGGTGTTATGTGAGCACTATATGGTGTTATGTGAGCACTATATGGTGTTATGTGACCACTATATGGTGTTATGTGGGCACTATATGGTGTTATGTGGGCACTATATGGTGTTATGTGAGCACTATATGGTGTTATGTGAGCACTATATGGTGTTATGTGGGCACTATATGGTGTTATGTGGGCACTATATGGTGTTATGTGGGCACTATATGGTGTTATGTGAGCACTATATGGTGTTATGTGAGCACTATATGGTGTTATGTGGGCACTATATGGTGTTATGTGAGCACTATATGGTGTTATGTGAGCACTATATGGTGTTATGTGAGCACGATGTGGTGTTATGTGAGCACTAAATGGTGTTATGTGAGCACTATATGGTGTTATGTGAGCACTATATGGTGTTATGTGAGCACTATATGGTGTTATGTGAGCACTATATGGTGCTATGTGAGCACTATATGGTGTTATGTGAGCACTATATGGTGTTATGTGGGCACTATATGGTGTTATGTGAGCACTATATGGTGTTATGTGGGCACTATATGGTGTTATATGAGCACTATATGGTGTTATGTGAGCACGATGTGGTGTTATGTGAGCACTATATGGTGTTATGTGAGCACTATATGGTGTTATGTGGGCACTATATGGTGTTATGTGAGCACTATATGGTGTTATGTGAGCACTATATGGTGTTATGTGAGCACTATATGGTGTTATGTGGGCACTATATGGTGTTATGTGAGCACTATATGGTGTTATGTGGGCACTATATGGTGTTATATGAGCACTATATGGTGTTATGTGAGCACGATGTGGTGTTATGTGAGCACTATATGGTGTTATGTGGGCACTATATGGTGTTATGTGAGCACTATATGGTGTTACGTGAGCACTATATGGTGTTATGTGAGCACTATATGGTGTTATGTGGGCACTATATGGTGTTATGTGAGCACTATATGGTGTTATGTGAGCACTAAATGGTGTTATGTGAGCACTATATGGTGTTATGTGGGCACTATATGGTGTTATATGAGCACTATATGGTGTTATGTGGGCACTATATGGTGTTATGTGAGCACTATATGGTGTTATGTGGGCACTATATGGTGTTATGTGAGCACTATGTGGTGTTATGTGGGCACTATATGGTGCTATGTGAGCACTATATGGTGTTATGTGAGCACTATATGGTGTTATGTGGGCACTACATGGTGTTATGTGAGCACTATATGGTGTTATGTGGGCACTATATGGTGTTATATGAGCACTATATGGTGTTATGTGGGCACTATATGGTGTTATGTGAGCACTATATGGTGTTATGTGAGCACTATATGGTGTTATGTGGGCACTATATGGTGTTATGTGAGCACTATATGGTGTTATGTGGGCACTATATGGTGTTATATGAGCACTATATGGTGTTATGTGGGCACTATATGGTGTTATGTGGGCACTATATGGTGTTATGTGGGCACTATATGGTGTTATGTGAGCACTATATGGTGTTATGTGAGCACTATATGGTGTTATGTGAGCACTATATGGTGCTATGTGAGCACTATATGGTGTTATGTGAGCACTATATGGTGTTATGTGGGCACTACATGGTGTTATGTGAGCACTATATGGTGTTATGTGGGCACTATATGGTGTTATATGAGCACTATATGGTGTTATGTGGGCACTATATGGTGTTATGTGGGCACTATATGGTGTTATGTGGGCACTATATGGTGTTATGTGAGCACTATATGGTGTTATGTGACCACTATATGGTGTTATGTGGGCAATATATGGTGTTTGGGCACTATATGGTGTTATGTGGGCACTGTATGGCAGTATTAGTTTGACATTACATGTTGGTGTTATGTGAGTTGTCAATAGCTAGACTGTTTATTGTAGTGTAATATGGGCACTGTATGGCAGTATTAGTTGGTCACTATAGGGTGGTGTCACATGGTCTGTAAATGGAGGTATTTTTGTGGCACTACATGGTGGTAATATATGGACAAAATAACATTGTATTTGGACAATGAATGGTAGTTTATTGAGGTAATCAGTGGCAGCTTTTGTGTTAGCACTATATGGCGGTATGATATGGATTGTACAGTTTTGTATGGGCAGCACAGTGGCTCAGTGGTTAGCATTGCAGTTCTGGAGTTCTGGGTTCATATCCCACCAAGGACAACATCTGCAAAGAGTTTGTATGTTCTCCCTGTGTTTGGTGGGTTTCCTCCGGGTTCTCCGGTTTCTTCCCACATTCCAAAGACACACTGATAGGGAATGTAGACTGGTGAGCCCCATCGGGGACAGCGATGATAATGTGTGCAAACTGTAAAGCGCTGCGGAATATGTTAGCGCTATATAAAGATAAAGATTATTGTATGTGGACAATAAATAGTTGTATTTTTGCGTCACTGGCGGGTACTTTACAAGCAGTGTTATTCGGATATTACGTGATGGTGTTATGTGGGATGTACAGTGCGGAAAATAAGGATTTGATCCACTGCCGATTTTGCAGTTTCCCCCCTACAATGAATGGAGGGTCTGTAATTATTATCGTAGGTACACTTCACCTGTGAGAGACAGAATCTGACAATAACAGAAAATCACATTGTAGGATTCTTACATAATTAATTTGCATTTTATTGCAGGAAATAAGTATTTGATAAAATATAAAAACAGAACTTAATATTTGGTCCAGAAACCTTTGTTTGCAGTTACAGAGGTCGGATGTTTCCTGTAGTTCCTGACCAGGTTTGCACATACTGCAGCAGGGATATTGGCCCCCTTCCCCATACAGATCTTCTCCAGATCTTCCAGGTTTCGGGGCTGTCACTGGGCAACATTGAGTTTCTGCTCCCTCCAAAGAATTTCCTACTGGGTTCGGGTCTGTAGACTGGTTACGCCACGCCGGGACCTTGTAATGCTTCTTATTGAGCCGCTCCTTAGCTGCCCCGGCTGTGTGTTTTAGGTCCAGTCACGACCCATCTTCAATGCTGTTACTGAGGGAAGGAGTTTGTTGGCCACAATCTCGCCATACATGACCCCATCCATCCTCCCTTCAATACGGTGCAGACGTCATCTCCCCTTTGCAGAAAAGCACCCCCCAAAGTATGACGTTTCCTCCACCATGCTTCATGGTTGGGATGGTGTTCTTGGGTTTGTACTCATCCTTCTTCCTCCAAACATGGCGAGTGGAGTTGATACCAAAAAGTTCTATTTTGGTCTCAGCTGACCACATGACCTTCTCCCATGGCTCCTCTGGATCATCCAGATGGTCGTTGGTGAACTTCCAACGGGCCTGGAGTGAGCGGGGACCTTGTGTGCCCTGCAGGATTTTAATCCATGAGAGTGTAGTGTGTTACTAACGGTAATGTGTGAGACTGTGGTCCCAGCTCTCTTCAGGGCATTGACCAGGTCTTCTCGTGTAGTTCTGGGCTAATTCCTGACCTTTCTCACAATCATCCTTATCTCATGAGGCGAGATTCTGCATGGAGCCCCAGATGGAGGAAGATTGACAGTCATCTTGTGTGTCTTCTATCTTCTAATAATTGTGTCATCAGTTGTTTCCTTCTCACCAAGCTGCTTGCCTATTGTCCTGTAGCCCATGCCAACCTTGTACAGGTCTACAATTGTGTCCCTGGTGTCTTTAGACAGCTCTTTGGTCTTGGCCATGGTGGAGAGGGTGTAGAGTGATTGAGTGTGTGGACAGGTGTCTTATAAACAGGTAACGAGGTCAAACAGGAGCAATTAATCCAGGTAATGAGTGCAAAGTGGCAGGCTTCTTACAGAAAACTAACAGGTCTGTGAGAGCAGAATTCTCGCTGGTCAGTGATAGAATGCTTATTACATGCAATAGAATAGGAAAACTTGCAAAATCGGCAGTGTATCAAATACTTATTTTCCCCACGGTATATATCATTGCAGCACTGGGTGGCAGCATTCTTAGATAGATAATAGATGATAATCTCGGTTCGGTCAGGGAGGTGATGTGGATGTTGTGGGGGCACATCATGTGGGGGCAGCACTCGGTTCGCTGGCACTGCCGCCCTCTATACATTGATCTGACAGTTGGGTGGGCACCAGCTTCTTCTGCGCCAGTGATCAGGAACAGACCCCGTGCCCCCCGGAGATGTGAGCCCCCTAATCACATCCCACCCACAGCTCCTGCTAGTTAAAGACCAGGCCCCCCACCCACTGTGTAACCAGTGCCAATCCTCTGCCAATCACTGCATGCGCACTGGCTGCCTCTGCTCCTGGTAGTTTGTTTGTTACAATGTATCAGCGCAGGTAAAATGTATCGGACATTATTGTCTGGAGTGGGGAGAATTGTAACAAACCCTCAGTTATGAGACAGTAAGCGAAGATAAGTTTCCAGGTAGAACCCCATTCACTGACAGCAAGCAGAGATCTTGAGAATTGTGGGGACCCTTCATTTGCAAAAAACTGGACGGTCCCTTTAAGATGAGAACTGGAAAATATCCGCATGCCCCCGTTTACCGGTCGTCCTCGCCCTCCGTGAATGTATCCGAGCGTTTATCCTCCTCCGGGGACTCCTCATCCTCTTGGCAGGATCGGGGCTCGGAGGGAATGATTTGTTTGTAAACTTAAGAGCTGCGGACAGAATCCATCAATATCCGGCGAGATCGATCCTCGCCGGCGCCCACTGACACTGATTCCTGCGTGTGGGCACGATGCCGAGCCGCCGCGTGATGAAGGGGCGTCAAATACTACGAGGCCCAGAAAGGAGAAGCATCCATGCTGAGGCACGGCGGTGGGGCTGGACGCTCACCGGGCCACCGCGGCCCCTTACAGGATGGCTACAGAGGTGGGGGCCCCCAGCAAGGACTATGCTTTGCCCTCAGGTCTCGTCATGACCAATTTCCCACCGCCATACTTGCCAAAAAAAGGAAAGTCCAGCAGAGATTTGGGGGTAAAGTCTGGGGGGCAGAGGCCCCTCCGACACCGTGAGCGGCACATTGTATGGGGTCCCCGGGGATGAGACCAACCAGTGTCAGGGGTCCATAGTAGCTTCATGGTCGCGGGTACGTTCACCCTCAGCCATACAGATACATTTTGGGGCATTTTAACCCCCTTCTTAAGTCCGACCAGGAACAGCCTCAAAATTCACTTTTTGGGCGTTATTTTGTTGCGGCCCGTTCCTTTGGCGTTCTGGATCTGTGTATAACTGTCTGAGTCCAGGTCGTGATGTACAGACCGAGCTACGAGGCTGCGGGGACCAGAAGGCCAGGGCCGGCGTTAGGGGCAGGCAGACAAGGCACTTGCCTAGGGTCCCCTATCCACAGAGGACCCTCTGCTGGTACCTTGTGCTGCGATGCATGGCGCCCCATACATTTACTAATGAGCCCTTACACTGCTTTGTGAACTTCCGGGCACAGTATTGAGCGACTGATGGGGGGCTCAGGACTCGGACCCCACCAACCAGCAGCAGTTTGCAGCCCCTATAATATAAAGATATACAAAAGACTGTGAGGGGGTCTGGTCTGTGGTCTCTTTACAGGGGCTGACGGCTGGTCTGGGATCTGCATACAGAGGGTCTGGTATGGGGTCTGTATACAGGGTGTCTGGTCTGGAGTCTGTCAATGGGAGGGTCTGGTCTGGGGTCTGTATACAGAGGGTCTGGTCTGGGGTCTGTCAACAGAAGGGTCTGGTGTCTGTATACAGCAGGTCTGGTTTGTGATCTGTTTACAAGGGGTCTGGTCTGGGGTCTGTATATGGGGGTCTGTATACAGGGGGTGTGGTCTGGGGTCTGTCACTGGGCGAGTCTGGTCTGGGGTCTGTATACACAGGGCCTTGTGTGTGGTCTGTCAAGGGGAGGGTCTGGTCTGGGGTCTGTATATGGGTGATCCTTTCTGGTCTGGGGTCTGTATACAGGGGGTCTTGTGTGGGGTCTGTCAAGGGAAGAGATGGTCTGGGATCTATATATGAGGGTCTGGTCTGGGGGTTGTATATGGGGGCCTGGTCTGGTGTCTGTATATGGTAGGTCTGGGGTCAGTATATGGGGGTCTGTTGTCTGTATATAGGGGTCTGTATATGATGGGTCTGTATATGGGGGGGTCTGGTCTGGGGTCTGTATATGGGGGTTCTATATAGGGGTCTGTATATGATGGGTCTGGTCTGGGGTCTGTATATAGGGGTCTGTATATGATGGGTCTGGTCTGGGGTCTGTATATGGGGGGGTCTGGTCTGGGGTCTGTATATGATGGGTCTTTATATGGGGGGTCTGGTCTGGGGTCTGTATATGGTGGGTCTGTTTATGGGGGGTTGTATATGGGGGCCTGGTCTGGTGTCTGTATATGGTAGGTCTGGGGTCTGTATTTGGGGGTCTGTTGTCTGTATATAGGGGTCTGTATATGGGGGGGTCTGGTCTGGGGTCTGTATATGGGGGGTCTGGTCTGGGGTCTGTATATGATGGGTCTGGTCTGGGGTCTGTATATAGGGGTCTGTATATGATGGGTCTGGTCTGGGGTCTGTATATGGGGGGGTTTGGTCTGGGGTCTGTATATGGTGGGTCTGTTTATGGGGGGTCTGGTCTGTATATGGTGGGTCTGTTTATGGGGGGTCTGGTCTGTATATGATGGGTCTGTATATGGGGGGGTCTGGTCTGGGGTCTGTATATGGGGGTTCTATATAGGGGTCTGTATATGATGGGTCTGGTCTGGGGTCTGTATATAGGGGTCTGTATATGATGGGTCTGGTCTGGGGTCTGTATATGGGGAGGTCTGGTCTGGGGTCTGTATATAGGGGTGTGTATATGATGGGTCTTTATATGGGGGGTCTGGTCTGGGGTCTGTATATGGTGGGTCTGTTTATGGGGGGGGGGGGGTCTGGCCTGGACTCTGTATACAGGGGGTTTGTATCTTTATTTAGCGGCCTGTACACAAGGGGTCTGGTCTGGGGTCTGTATACAGGGGCCTGGTCTGGGGTCTGTACAGTTTGGGCTGTGTATTCGTGCACTGTCTGCGGAGATCGATGTTCAGCTAAATGTTTCCGCTCTTGTAAATCGGATGCAGCTCACTGGAAACTAAGTGCAGTCACGCATAGCAACCAATGAGGTGCCTGCTTTCATTTTCTCAGATCGATGAGTACTCGGCTCTGATTGGCTGCTATGGGCCGCTGTTCCACTGCTGTGCTCTACTCTCGATTACTCTCCCCTGTGATCACATGACCCTGCACAGTCAGTGGCGGAGTCCTCTCTCTTGTGTTCGCAGCTATTCTGTCCCCCTGTGTCCATGGTAACCCGCTTCCTCGTTGCTGTGGGTGACGACGTTCGGTGAGCGGCTCCCTGCTCTGCTCGGCGCTCGCTCTGCCAGGTCTGGAGGGAACATGGCGGCGCCCGGGAGTGCTCCGCTGGGCCGAGGCTTGGACATTAGCCTGGCGGCTCTCCGGCGGCAGGACCCGTATATCCAGAGCATCGTGGACGTGGCCAGCCAGGTGGCGCTCTACACCTTCAGCCACAAGGCCAACGAGTGGGTGAGTGGAATAACGGGGGATAGTCAGAGACCCGGGACTCTCCTGAAGTGCTCTGTGCCCACAGCTCCTCCCACTTGTCTCCATTCTCTTCATTGCCCTCACAGGGTCTGTGCAGCCCCCACTGAAATACTCTGTGCTGCTGTGTGATCATGTACCCTCCATATATAACTCTCAGGACCGGCACACTCCTCTCCTGAAATACTCTGTGCTGCTGTGAGGCCATGCACCCTCCATATATAACTCTCAGGACCGGCACACTCCTCTCCTGAAATACTCTGTGCTGCTGTGTGATCATGCACCCTCCCTATATAACTCTCAGGACCAGCACACTCCTCCTGAAATACTCTGTGCTGCTGTGTGATCATGTACCCTCCATATATAACTCTCAGGACCAGCACACTCCTCTCCTGAAATACTCTGTGCTGCTGTGTGATCATGTACCCTCCATATATAACTCTCAGGACCAGCACACTCCTCTCCTGAAATACTCTGTGCTGCTGTGAGGCCATGCACCCTCCATATATAACTCTCAGGACCGGCACACTCCTCTCCTGAAATACTCTGTGCTGCTGTGTGATCATGCACCCTCCCTATATAACTCTCAGGACCAGCACACTCCTCCTGAAATACTCTGTGCTGCTGTGTGATCATGTACCCTCCATATATAACTCTCAGGACCAGCACACTCCTCTCCTGAAATACTCTGTGCTGCTGTGTGATCATGTACCCTCCATATATAACTCTCAGGACCAGCACACTCCTCTCCTGAAATACTCTGTGCTGCTGTGTGACCATGTACCCTCCATATATAACTCTCAGGACCAGCACACTCCTCTCCTGAAATACTCTGTGCTGCTGTGTGATCATGCACTCTCCCCATATAACTCTCAGGACCAGTACACTCCTCTCCTTCTGTTACTATGAGCTCCTGTGTGATCATGTACCCTCCATATACCACTCTCAGGACCAGCACACTCCTCTCCTGAAATACTCTGTGCTGCTGTGTGATCATGTAACCTCCATATATAACTCTCAGGACCAGCACACTCCTCTCCTGAAATACTCTGTGCTGCTGTGTGACCATGTACCCTCCATATATAACTCTCAGGACCAGCACACTCCTTTCCTGAAATACTCTGTGCTGCTGTGTGATCATGTACCCTCCATATATAAGTCTCAGGACCAGCACACTCCTCTCCTGAAATACTCTGTGCTGCTGTGTGATCATGTACCCTTCATATATAACTCTCAGGACCGGCACACTCCTCTCCTGAAATACTCTGTGCTGCTGTGTGATCATGCACCCTCCCTATATAACTCTCAGGACCAGCACACTCCTCCTGAAATACTCTGTGCTGCTGTGTGATCATGTACCCTCCATATATAACTCTCAGGACCAGCACACTCCTCTCCTGAAATACTCTGTGCTGCTGTGTGATCATGCACCCTCCCTATATAACTCTCAGGACCAGCACACTCCTCTCCTGAAATACTCTGTGCTGCTGTGTGATCATGTACCCTCCATATATAACTCTCAGGACCGGCACACTCCTCTCCTGAAATACTCTGTGCTGCTGTGTGATCATGTACCCTTTGTATATAACTCTCAGGACCAGCGCACTTCTCTCCTGAAATACTATGTGCTGCTGTGTAATCATGTACCCTCCATATATAACTCTCAGGATCAGCACAGTCCTCTCCTGAAATACTTTGTGCTGCTGTGTGATCATGCACCCTCCATATATAACTTTCAGGACCAGCACACTCCTCTCCTGAAATACTCTGTGCTGCTGTATGACCATGCACCCTCTATATATAACTCTCAGGACCAGCACACTCCTCTCCTGAAATACTTTGTGCTTCTGTCGGACCCTGCTCCTTCCACTTTATCACTGTATATCTGCACACTCCTCTCCTGAAATACTCTGTGCTGCTGTCGGTCGCTTCTGTAACGCTCAATCTGTGTCCTCCCTCAGGATGCAGCAGAGGATTGATCTCTGAGCGCCCCCTGCTGGTCACTCCTATAATAGAGCAGCGGCTGCTCTCTGGTCTCCGCACTGGAGATGAGTGATTATCGGGGGGCTCAACGCTTCTCATCAGTATCCCACATTGCAGTCAGCCTGAAGTGGCAGATAACAGAGGGCAGTTTAACCATTTCTTGTCTCTGATGATCTTTTTTATGTTGCAGGAGAAAACGGACGTGGAGGGGACGCTGTTCGTGTACACGAGGTGAGCGATGGGGGACGTCCGTGTCACCCAGATGCTAAAGACCCATCCTGACCTGAGGCATCTCACAGCTGAGGGTTTGTTACAGATGTATCCAGTCTGGACTATCCTCTGTGACTGATGTTTCCTGCTCTGATACACTGTAACAAACCGTCCGGACAGGAGAGATGTGTGGTGTGATCCTCGCACTCCCTCCTGGCTCTCTGTGTATGGGGTCTGCTGTTAGTGTAGGTGTTGATGAGGGTCTTCTCCCTGTGAGCTGCCTCTGCTCCGTGCCCGAGGGGGGGGGGGGGGGGGGGTGTGAGGTGACTGACAGACATATATGAGGAGTATTCTCCACTCACATCCAAAGCTGCATTTACCAGCCTCCTGTAATCAGCTTGTGATTTGCAGACAGTAGAAAATGGTCGGGGTTCTTGGGAGGGGAATCATAAAGGGGGAACAATGGGGGCCCCCATCACTGAGAAGCCAGATATTGAGAACGGCATCTGAGGGGTCACACAGCCGGATCTGAGTCCTCTCTGATCTCTGTCGCTGCTGTAGCAAATATGTTCTTACTGCATTTATACATTTTCCCCCTTCTATCTGTCCGTAACCCCACAGATCTGCGTCCCCCCAACACGGCTTCACCATCATGAACCGTCTGAGCATGGAGAACCGCACCGAGCCCATCACTAAGGACCTGGAGTTCCAGCTGCAAGATCCCTTCCTGCTGTACAGAAATGCCAGATGTGAGTATGACGATCACTGCCCCCTCTGACGGCTGCCCCCGCTGACGTCTGCCCCCTCTGACGTCTGCCCCCTCTGACGTCTGCCCCCTCTGACGTCTGCCCCCTCTGACGTCTGCCCCCTCTGACGGCTGCCCCCTCTGACGGCTGCCCCCGCTGATGACTGCCGCATCTCTGCTACATTCACAGTTCTGCACTCTCTGCGCTGGGACCAGAGTCAAAACCAGAGCTGCATTCACAATTCTGCACTCCCTGCGTTGTGTGCTCTAAATATGTTTATATACTCCAGTCACATCCAGAGCTGCAATCACAGTTCTGCTCTGGCTGTGCTGGTGTTCTGTAGTCACATCCAGAGCTGCAATCACAGTTCTGTGAAGGTAAAGGTGTTGCTAACAGTCTGGCTGACTTCTTCCCGAATCTGCTGTTTTCTGACCCCTCCACCTCTCTGCGCCTCCTCTGCCTAGTGGTGATAACTACGTGGCAGTTTTCCCTCCAGAGCTGTGTGCAGAGTGTTCCCTGTCTCCACACTGTAGACGCCTCTGTTCTGACTTCCCCAAATCCTGGCGGTGAGGTGGGAAGGAGTGCGGACGTCCGGCATCTGCTATAGTCAGGACAGGTTTCCATTCATTGACTGTGAGCAGAGGTGAATTCACACTTCATACATTCTCTGTATAGAATTTTGCTTCCAGCTCCGGGGGCCCCCGGGCGACAGACGCCCACTGACAGCAGCGGAGCCGCCCCTAGCAGAGCACGAGCAGCTGCCGCTGTAATTACCAAGAGCGGGGTATAAATATAGGGAGACGCCTGCCCCTCTGGGATCTGTTATACCTCCACGTGCGGCCTGGCAGAGCGGTGCCATGTCCGCCGGGCATCTCATCCCATGGTATCCTGCGTCCGTCCTGCGCGCCGTTGTCTTGTGAGACCGACCTGTGAACCGCGAGCGTGTCCCTACACACGAGCCGCTATATGACAACCCGCGGGATCACCAAGCCCTGCGTTTCCTTGTCGCCTCCGCCGCGCTGCAGTCGCCTCCGCCGCGCTGCTATTTGCGTGTAATTGCTGCCTTCAGTGACAGCGCAGAATCGGATCGCCAGAGACAGAGGACGTGCCGAGGAGCGCAGCACAGTCACTGTGGCAGGAGTATAATTACTGCGTGTCAGGAGACGATGGGGGTAGTGATCCTGCCATAGAGTGTGGGGGATTCACTCCCAAATATCAGATCTAGAGTCGTCCTCCAGCTGCCATAACAGCACTGACACATAGTGACCCTCAGAGCTGCGCTCACTCTTCTGATTGCACGCTCGCTGTACCTGTGCTCTGCCTATAATATTTGTCCTCGGGGTGTGACGGCCTCTTACCTCCCGGTGGGACGTGGACATATTCCATCTCCGTCTCGGTGACCACATTCCCCTTCCAGTAGACGCTGGGCCGGTGCACCGCGTCCTTGGTCATCGGCCGGTAGGAGGCCGTAGCCTGACGTATGAAGGAATGGAACATCTTGCCGCTCTGAGTTGTGCAGATGGAGCAGGATTCAGTGCAGCGTGGCCGGACACAGCATACTGAGGAAATGTGAAGTCCGAAGCCCCCCGCAGACTGGTCAGCCTTAATCTCCCCACGCCTCGCCGCCTCCCCCGCGCCTCGCCGCCTCCTCCGCTCCTGTCCAGTGCAGAGTCACTGATTGGGAGCTGCGCAGAGATCGGCTGTCACTGAGACTCTTCTCGCAGTCATGAGGGGCTCTGCGTCTCGTCACTGACACCGTGTCCTGATATGGGGGCACTGATAGCTGCGGGGGAGCAAGGGGCACGACTCGCAGCACCAGAGACCGTGTGCTGTTACACTCCAGTCACATCAAGAGCTGCGTTCAGTGCGAGAGCAAGGCGCTATTCAGCAGCTTATATCACATCCAGGGCTGCGCTCACAATTCTGCTGTTGGTGGTTCTTGTGTGGCGCGTGCAGAGAGTTGCGTGTGCGTTGGCTCTGCTACATATGGTCATAGCTCCCTCCGCTGCGGGTCCCACGTTCGGCCGCGGTCACAGGAGCCGTCCGGTTTTTCTGTGTCGTGTTCCCGCTCGTTATCCGAGTGCAGATGTAGTCGGTGCCGCCCTGAGTGCGCGGAGATGGAGCAGAGAGGGCTGGCATCGGGTCAGGGGTGCTGATCCGATGGAAAAACACGAGGCGCGATAACATGAGTCCGAGTCCAGGACACTGCTGGCGGCTGACCAGGAGACGGGCAGGCTGGGACTTGTGGTGCTACACCAGCTTCTTGGCAGATGGAAGATGAGCTCATACAAAAGAGCCTACTGGAGCAGGACATGCTGAGACTTGTAGTGACATACACAACAGGAGGCCATCAGAATATGATGAGAGTTGTAGGAGCCAAATGCTCAGTGTGGATCTTTTTTAGGCTGTGGGGTAACACAGTTGCTCTGCTCCACAGTCATGGCAGGTGCACCTCAATCTGACAGGTACCCTCGGCGCCCCCTTCCTCTTCCGGTGACTCTCGGGCGCCCCCTTCCCCCTCCGGTGACTGTCAGGTGCCCCCTTCCCCCTCCGGTGACTCTTGGGCTCCCCCTTTGCCCCGGCCTCGGCCGTTTGGTGACTGACCCTTCTTTCCTTTTCTTGCAGTTCTCATTTACGGGATCTGGTTCTACAGTAAGGAGGAATGCCAGCGAATCGCAGAACTCATGAAAAAGTAAGAAGCGCCCCCCCTTGCCCCGACGTCGCTGAGCGCTCGCATCACGTGCACGCTGGCAGTGTGCCCCAGTGCAGACCTCCGGCGTTTACAGGGCTATATACCCCGGTGTCAGTAGCGCCCCCTGCTGGACGCAGCGCGCCGTTCAGTATTTGGGGCCGAGTTGCCATTTTGCTTTGTGAAGGTTTAGTTTTCCCCTTCGGGGGCTCGATATTCGGGCGATGAATCTTCTGTGTAATTGGATGCGTACGTTATTAATTAGTCTACCGCTCGGAGGAAGGGCCAGGACGAGGGCAGCGGGGGTCTGGTTGCCCCCTGATCGGTCCCAGCCCAGCAGGTAGTAACCAGCGCCGCTGTTCAGTTTCACCCAGCAGGAGCAGCTGAAGGCGCAGCACTCGGCCAATGTCGGGGGGTCTCCGATGAACCTGCACTCGGAGGGGAAGGAGGTGGATATCCTGCAGATGCTGAACAAGGCCAAGGACGAGTACACCAAGGTGGGCGCAGAACAAGGGGTTAAGGGAGCACTCCGGGGTGTCGGAGGGGCAAACGGCTCGTGCTCCGATCCCCCCCACAATAATCTGGGAGACGGCGGCTCAGGGGGACGCGTTCTCTGTGTGCTCCTCATGGGTGGGTCACCTCTGTGGCTCGCCGAGCCCCTTTAGTCGGCCGCTTCCAGTGGTCCTCGCTGCTCATTTCTCTCCGTCCCTCGTTACAGTGTAAACCGTGTTCAGAGCCCAAGATGATGACCGGCTCGTCCGCCATCCACAGCAACCCGCACCTCATCAAGCCCATCGCCGTAAAGCCCAGCGACGCGGCCCCCCAGGTGAGCGAGGCGTCCTCTAGTCACACCCAGAGCTGCTGCACTGTGGTAGATGCAGTCTGTGTCTCATTGCCTCTCGTTTCTTCAGCCCCCGCAGCATCTGTCGCTGACCACCCTCTTCGGGAAAGTGGAAAAGAAGCCGGCGGAAAGTGCGGATCAGAAGGAGTCGGTGCGTCAGACCGTGGTGCGCTCCTTGTCCTACGAGGAGGCGGCGCGGGGTAGCGACCCCGGGGATCAGCACCCGTGTCCGGCCATCCAGAAGCTGCTGGTGCGAGGGGCCGATCTGCAGCCCGTCTCCGAGGTTTCAGAAAACCAGCACAACGGCGCCACAATCCCCCCCGGAGACATCTTCAGTGGCCTCTTCCTACCGCTAGAAGACCCCGCCCCCTTGTCTGGCCCGGACCACGTGTGCGGGGGGGACTACCTTCTGCAGAAACTGCATGGTCCACATACCTTCATGCCCCCTCTGGAGCGAGGACCCCCGGCCCTAGGACAGGGCATGTCAGAGAAAGTCCTGGGGGCTGCACCCCCAAACCAAAGGACTCCTGCGACCGCGGCCCCCGCACCTCTTGCCTCACAGCCGCCTCCATCCACAGGGGCCGTTTCGCCCCAGGAATTTCTCCAAAAATTGAGTCTAGCGCATCAGGAGCAACAACTGACCCCCAAGCCGACCCTGGCCGCCAGATTCCCGGTCATTACCCAGAGTGCAACGAAACCGCCGCCATGGGCCGAGAGCGTGGCTGCGCGGGAGAAGGGCAACCCGCTGCTCCAGGTAGTGACCACCGGGGGGCGCTGTTCACATCCGTGACGCTTCTGACCCCTTACTATTTGTGTGCCCCCTGCAGGTGATCTCCCCGCAGAGGATCCCCGCCACCGTGTCCCCAGCATCGCTTCTCTTGTCTCCGGCCGTCTTCACACAGTCTGACGCCAAGAACCCCCCTCCGCCTGCTAACGAAGCGGCTGCATCCAGCCTCCTGCTCCCGCGACCATTGCAGGACCCCCCCAGCGTGCAGTGCAGCGTCCTCACCAAGAGCCAGCTCCAGGGGGCCCTGCTGCACCTCATCCAGGTAAGACCCTGTGTTTAGGGGGGTCCCTGTGACCTGATCCATAGCTGGACCCCCGACATGTAGTTATATAACTTAGCCCCACAATTCCTGGGCGGGTGGTCTCGAGCAGAGGACGTCCACCAGTCCTAAGGTGGTACACCGCCACCTGCAGGATCACAGCTGTATTACACAGCTGTTGGGAGCAGACAAGTCAGGGTCCGGTCCTGAGTATCGGGGGCTCATCCTTTCGTCTCTGCTCCATTTTCATTCTCTCCCGTCTTCCCTTCACAGAACGACGAGACCTTTTTGAACATGATCTATGAGGCGTACCTCTCCGTCCTGACCAGAGGGGGCGCCGGCAGGAAGTTCTGACACATTGCTATGGAGGACGGACAGGGACCACGCGCTCATCATCTTCCCAGCTCGTATTTCTTTCCAGTCCCTGCAGGTTCATGGGGTTCACACGCAGCTGATGGCCAATCATTTACACATTCTGATATTTTATTTTAACTGTTAAATATTTCTGTGCTGAGATTTTAGATGTAGATTTTTTTTTTTATGCGAATCTTCTATTTTTCTCAGAGATGCTAAATTTTATGTAAATGGGTTTATTTTACGGAGCAGCGGAAAAATGCAAATTGTGATCCCCCCAAAAAAGCAGTTTTTATAGTGGCCACCAGATGGCGCCAGGAGAATAGGATTGTTCCACAAGAGAAGCCACAGAGAGAGCGAGAGATCTACCCGGAGAGTAATGGCTGATAACAGAGAGCAATAGATTGTTGTCACCTGTCCTACAGTCATCTCCCCCAGTAATGGCTGATAACAGGGAGTAATAGATTGCAGTCTCCTGTCCTACAGTCCCCCCCAGTAATGGCTGATAACAGGGAGTAATAGATTATAGTCTCCCTCCAGTAATGGCTGATAACAGAGAATAATAGATTGTAGTCTCCTGTCATACAGTCACCTCCCCCAGTAATGGCTGATAACAGGGAGTAATACCGTATTTTTCGGACTATAACATGCACCCCAGGTTTAGACAGCAGAAAACAGGAAAAACATTTTCCCTGTTAGTTAAATCTTCCCTGCAGAGTAAAGTGCCGGCGTCATTATCACTAATTTTAGTTTATTGTTAGTGTTTTTATGCAGTGTGTATTATGCACATACATTTACATACACTGCACTGCTACATGCACATTTACACACAAACACACAGCTCTGCTACACGCACATTTACAGACGCACACAGCTCTGCTACATGCACATTTACAGACTCACACAGTTCTGCTACACGCACGTTTACAGACGCACACAGTTCTGCTACACGCATGTTTACAGACGCACACAGTTCTGCTACACGCACATTTACAGATTCACACACCTTTGCTACACGCACATTTAAAGACGCACACAGCTCTGCTACACGAACATTTAGAGACGCACACAGCTCTGCTACACGAACATTTAGAGACGCACACAGTTCTGCTACACGCACATTTACAGATTCACACACCTTTGCTACACGCACATTTAGAGACGCACACAGTTCTGCTACACGCACATTTAAAGACGCACACAGCTCTGCTACATGCACATTTACAGACGCACACAGCTCTGCTACACGAACATTTAGAGACGCACACAGTTCTGCTACACGCACATTTAGAGACGCACACAGTTCTGCTACACGCACATTTACAGACGCACACACCTTTGCTACACGCACATTTAGGGCTTATGCCCACTTGTGATGAATTCAATCCCATAAAAAATTCGGACCAATGTTAATCTATGATTATGTGCTCATCTGCGTTTTTTTTTCCAGCTCAAAATGGATCACGATCGGGCTGGAAAAAATTTGCAGCATGCTGCGATTTTAATCAGAAACCCGATCGCATCCCGCAATAGAGGTCAATGGGTGCGAGAAAAAAACGCACAGAACTCGCACCATGCGAGTACTGTCTGATTTTTACGCACCGGTGTCCTTTGAAAAGCCGGCAAATCATGTCCGGCGTACAGTAAAATCACACTGACAGGTTAGAATAGATATATACACATATAGTGACAAACATATATTTCACAGAGAGATAGAAGTATAGCTGGTAATTCATTTGTTGGCTTTTGTAAAATCAATGCAGGAGCCGACAGGATAGAAGACATGGTTTACATAGAGTAAATAGATGCAGAATAGGTAGATATATAGATGACAGCGACCAATACAATTAGTAGTGTGTGTGTGCAAATTATGGGACATGTATGTAATTAATAAAAGATTCTTTTTTGGGGAAAAAATGGCTCCCGCGCAATTTTCGGAACCAGCAGAAGGGAAGCCAGCGACTGGGGGCTGATATTAATAGCCTAGGAAGGGGCCATGGATATTGTCCCCCCCCCCCCCCCTCCTGGCTAAAAACATCTGCCCCTATCCACCCCAGAAAAGACGTATCTCTAAGATGTGCCAATTCGGCACTTAGCCTCGCTCTTCCCACTTGCCCTGTAGCGGTGGCAAGTGGGGTAATAGTTGTGGGGTTAATGTCACCTTTGTATTGTAAGGTGACATCAAGCCCACAGCTTAGTAATGGAGAGGTTGTCAATATGACGCCTATCTATTACTAATCCTATAGTTGTAACCTGTTAAATAAAGACACAGCCAGAATAAAGTCTTTTAATAAAATAAAACACAAAGCAGTTTTCCTATTTTATTCTTACTCCTAATCCATGCGACGCCCTTGATCTCCTGTAATAAAATAACAAACCAACAATATACCATACCTTTCCAATGCTGTGTCCCACGCAGTAATCCATATCTGGGGTATATACAGTTTTCAACCAGGACGGTGCCAAGATGCGACCGCCTTGGCTAAAAACCACAGGTGAATGAGGAGATGCTGCCGCGCAGCTTCAGTGACCAGCGGTGCCATCACTGATGCTGCGCTGCCTCACAGCCTGACCTGCGCTGAACTCTGGAACGTGGAAAAATGAACTGGCACGAGTTCCAGAGATCAGCGCAATTCAGGCTGTGAGTGAGCGCAGCATTAGTGATGGCACCGCTAGTCACTGAAGCTCCGCTCACAGCATCTCCTCATTCACCAGTAAGTGTTCAGCCAGTGCGGTCGCATCTTGGCACCGTCCTGGTTGAAAACTGTACATACCCCAGATATGGATTACGGCGTGAGACACAGCGACGGACCCTTCCTAGGCTATTAATATCAGCCCACAGCTGTCTGCATAGCCTTTGCTGGTTATTAATTAAAGGGGGACCACACATCATTTTTTTGGGGGGTCCCCCATTTTAATAGCCATTAAAGGCTAATTATACAGTTGTGAGCGGATATTAATAGCCTGGGAAGCTCCCTAGGTATTACCCCCTTCCCAGGCTATAAACATCGGCCCCCAGTCGTTTGCTTTCCCTCTGCTGGTACTGAAAATTGCGTGGGAGCCCACAACATTGTTTTCTCAAATAGAATCTTTTATTAATTACATACACGTCCCATCATTTGCACACACTGTACTAATAGTATTTGTCACTGACATCTATATATCTACCTATTCTATTTGTAATTACTGTATGTAATCCATCTCCTCTATCCTGTCGGCCCCTGCAGTGATGTAGCTCTGCTGCATGCACATTTATAGACGCACACAGTTCTCCTACACGCACATTTACAGACGCACACAGCTCTGCTACATGCACATTTACAGACGCACACAGCTCTGCTACATGCACATTTACAGACGCACACAGCTCTGCTACACGCACATTTACAGACGCACACAGCTCTGCTACATGCACATTTACAGACGCACACAGCTCTGCTACACGCACATTTATAGACACACAGCTCTGCTACACGCACATTTACGGACGCTCACATTATACATTACCACATCTTGTAGTTTCTGACATGAACGGCGTCTGCAGGAGCTGAAGGATCTTCTACTCTTATTAACGCAAGGATCTTTCAGGTCGTGTGATTAGTCACATGACCTGAAGGTCCTTGAGTTAATCTGGTGGAAGGTCCTGCAGCCGGCGTTCAGATGATATCTCTGGGGGGTCTGGTAAATAATATTTCTGGGGCTGGTGGAGGGTCCGGTAGATATTTATGGCGCCTGTGGGGGGATCCAGTAGATATTTCTGGGGCCGGTGTGTGGGGGGTGTGAGGATTATATTTTGCAGAGAGCTCTTTTTATTAAACCTTCCTGCTTTATGGCCGTGGAGCCAGAGTTGTTCTTCTTTTTGCCGCTGCTCAATGTCATCTGGATCCATTTTGTTTATTGGAAAATGAGCATCCTGGTTCACCCATTGATTGTCAGAAGCGCTGACATAGCTGCAGACAGTCGTGTGACTCTGCAGGCATTAAAGGGAAACTTATAGAAACTCAAAGCCTGCCCCCTGCTGGTTGTATGGCAGGAAGTAGCTGTCTGACACCGCCCATTTGCTGCCATATCAGCACTTGTGCGGATGTTTTTCCGGTCAGTGGAGGGTCCTACCCGCACATAGATATTCCTGGCAGTCAGTCGCCCCCTCCCATCATGTCTGGTGTCGGTCGTGGAGCCGGGAGCGATGGAGGAAGTAGCTTGCTTCTCCTCCTGTCTCCGGCATCACTGAGCGGCATTTATTCAGTGATGTCCTGGAGGGCGGCTGCTGCTGCGTCTGGATGTGTGGCGTCCTGGTGTGCGAGGTCCAGATCTGCGCCCACCCAAGGACTAAGGCGTCCCATCCCGCCCCCAGGGACTGCGGCCCCCCGTCTCCTCTCTGGAGTGATCGCCGGTGTCCTGGAATCAGCACTTACATCAGGTAGTTCACCCGGAGCTGCTGATGGGAGGAGTAGTCCTGAGGGACGAGGGTTAGTAATGAAGATTAATCAGTGCGGTGCGGATGTAATTGCTCCCGTCGGTGAGACACTGGAGAGACGGGTGTGTATAATTATGTGTGTATGTGTATATATACTTGTAAGACTTCATACCCCGAGATCTTTTCCACAT
Organism: Ranitomeya variabilis; assembly: GCF_051348905.1. Classification (NCBI taxonomy): domain Eukaryota; kingdom Metazoa; phylum Chordata; class Amphibia; order Anura; family Dendrobatidae; genus Ranitomeya; species Ranitomeya variabilis. The sequence goes on along the minus strand of NC_135236.1, from coordinate 680,445,700 downwards.
TTTTTTTTTTCACAAACTTAAATATATTTTATTGGGATTTTCTGTGATAACACAAAGTAACAAGTATTAGTGGCGTGTAAAGGAAATGATACGGGGTGTACTAATTATTGTACCAATCTAAATCTGAGTATTGTGAGTTGCATTTGTCTTCAGCCCCCCGCAGTCAGCACCTTGTAGGACCTCCTTTCTCTGCTGCAGTCTATTTGGGTCTGTCTCTCCAGCTTTGCCTACCTAGAGGTGACATTTTGCCCCCTCGCTCTCTCGCTCAGTGACGTCTGTGATCAGTAATTTTCACGTCTTGTCGCAGATTCTCTGGGATTTGGGCCTGGACTGTGACTGCGCCGTTCACACACAGAATATGCTCTGATCTAACTGTGCCTCTGGCAGGAGGTTTAGGGTTGTTGTGCTCCTGGAAGGTGAACCTACGCCCCAGTCTCAAGTCTTTTGAAGAGGATTTCTCTGTATTTAGCTTCATTCATCTTCCCATCAACTCTGAGCAGCTTCCCTGCCCCTGCTGAAGAAAAGCCTCCCCACAGCATGATCCTGACACCACCATGTTTGACGGTGGGGAAGGTGTTTTCAGGGTGATGTGCAGTGTTGATTTTCCACCACACATAGCATTTAACCCAAAAAGTTCTACTTTGGTCTCATCTGACCAGAGCCCCTTCCTCCACATTATTAATGTGTATCCTACATGGGACTTCTTATGGCTTGCAAACATTGATTTTTTTTCTTGCCACTTTTCCATAAAGACCAGATTTGTGGAATATATGACTAATAGTTGTCCTATGGACAGGTTCTCCTACCTGAGCTGTGGATGAGGAGCCATGCAGACCAGGATATGGATGGGAAGCCATGCAGACCAGGAGAGGGATGAGGAGCCATGCAGACCAGGATAGGGATGAGGAGCCATGCAGACCAGGAGAGGGATTAGGAGCCATGCAGACCAGGAGAGGGATGAGGAGCCATGCAGACCAGGATAGGGATGAGGGAGCCATGTATACCAGGGTAGAGATGGAGAGCCATGTGTACCAGGATAGGGATGAGGGGGCCATACAGACCAGGATAGGGATGAGGGAGCCATGCATACAAGGATAGGGATGAGGAGCCATGCAGACCAGGATAGGGATGAGGAGCCATGCAGACCAGGAGAGGGATGAGGAGCCATGCATACAAGGATAGGGATGAGGAGCCATGCAGACCAGGAGAGGGATGAGGAGCCATGCAGACCAGGAGAGGGATGAGGAGCCATGCAGACCAGGAGAGGGATGAGGAGCCATGCAGACCAGGAGAGGGATGAGGAGCCATGCAGACCAGGAGAGGGATGAGGAGCCATGCAGACCAGGAGAGGGATGAGGAGCCATGCAGACCAGGATAGGGATGAGGGAGCCATGTATACCAGGGTAGAGATGGAGAGCCATGTGTACCAGGATAGGGATGAGGGGGCCATACAGACCAGGATAGGGATGAGGGAGCCATGCATACAAGGATAGGGATGAGGAGCCATGCAGACCAGGAGAGGGATGAGGAGCCATGCAGACCAGGAGAGGGATGAGGAGCCATGCAGACCAGGAGAGGGATGAGGAGCCATGCAGACCAGGATAGGGATGAGGGAGCCATGCATACCAGGATAGGGATGAGGGAGCCATGCATACCAGGGTAGGGATGAGGGGGCCATGTATACCAGGGTAGAGATGAGGAGCCATGTGTACCAGGGAGGGGATGAGGAGCCTTGCAGACCAGGATAGGGATGAGGGAGCCATACAGACCAGGATAGGGATGAGGGAGCCATGCATACAAGGATAGGGATGAGGAGCTATGCAGACCAGGATAGGGATGAGGAGCCATGCAGACCAGGATAGGGATGAGGAGCCATGCAGACCAGGATAGGGATGAGGAGCCATGTATACCAGGATAGGGATGAGGAACCATGCAGACCAGGATAGGGATGAGGAACCATGCACACCAGGATAGGGATGAGGAGCCATGCAGACCAGGATAGGGATGAGGAGCCATGCAGACCAGGATAGGGATGAGGAGCCATGCAGACCAGGATAGGGATGAGGAGCCATGCAGACCAGGATAGGGATGAGGAGCCATGCAGACCAGGATAGGGATGAGGAGCCATGCACACCAGGATAGGGATGAGGAGCCATGCACACCAGGATAGGGATGAGGAGCCATGCACACCAGGATAGGGATGAGGAGCCATGCACACCAGGATAGGGATGAGGAGCCATGCACACAAGGATAGGGATGAGGAGCCATTTAGACCAGGATAGGGTTGAGGGGACTATGCATACCCGGCTTATACTCGAGTCAATAAGTTTTCCCATTTTTTTGTGGTAAAATTCGGTGCCTCGGCTTATACTCGAGTATATACGGTACTAATTATGGGACTCCGGGGGCGATTAGTCACTCAGGATTTTATTTAGGGGCAACAGACAACGGGGGGCTGAATACTAATGCACCTCACAATTTCCGATTTATATTTTTGAAAATAATTAGAAAACTCTGTATCATTTCCTTTACACGTCGCAAATACAGTGCTCAGTATAAATTAGTACACCCCAACAGATTTGTCACAAAACTTTTAGTTTCCGATCACCATCTACATTTTCTATGAGACACCATACTAAGAAATACTCCACAAATGTGGACCATAAAAAAACCTTCCTATTTCATGCGGTCAGCAATGGCACCACGTGGAAGAGAAATGTCACAAGACCAAGAAAGATGAAGGTTCCAAGAAGATCAGCAAAGCTTCAGAAGTATAAAGCTGAAACGACAATGATACAAAACTCACATCTGTTGCCTTCCTGAAGAAGAACAGGTGACTGTGACTCAGTGGCCAAGTGTCTCCTGATCTGACAACCGGACACCTATGGGGAGCTCTGGAGACAAGTTGTCACCACAATCCGTCCAGCTCTACAGCTCGTTCTGAAGAATGTAGAAAGATGGATGTTGTATGTCGCCAGCTACTTCATTCCAGGCCTAGAAGACTCGGTGCCGTCCTTCACATCATGGAGATCCCACACAATAGATAGAGGGAGGCGTTTTTTATGTGGGGTGTACTCATTTATGATGTGCACTGTGTAAAATGTGTGTATATAGTAATGATACTGTCTTCACAATCTGCATTCTCGCCCCACATCAACCGTCTTCAAACTTATAGCAAGGACCCTAACGCCCATAGTCACAGCGGCGGCATTTCTCCCACTTCCCCTGTGGCCACAGCGGCGGCATTTTTCCCACTTCCCCTGTGGGCACGGCGGCATTTCTCCCACTTCCCCTGTGGCCACAGCGGCGGCATTTCTCCCACTTTCCCTGTGGTCACAGCGGCGGCATTTCTACCACTTCCCCTGTGGGCACAGCGGCGGCATTTCTCCCACTTCCCCTGTGGCCACAGCGGCGGCATTTTTCCCACTTCCCCTGTGGGCACGGCGGCATTTCTCCCACTTCCCCTGTGGCCACAGCGGCGGCATTTCTCCCACTTCCCCTGTGGTCACAGCGGCGGCATTTCTACCACTTCCCCTGTGGGCACAGCGGCGGTATTTTTCCCACTTCCCCTGTGGTCACAGCGGCTGCATTTCTCCCAGTTCCCCTGTGGGCACAGCGGCGGCATTTCTCCCACTTCCCATGTAGTCACAGCGGCGGCATTTCTCCCACTTTTCCTGTGGGCACAGCGGCGGCATTTCTCCCACTTCCCCTGTAGTCACAGCGACGGCATTTCTCCCACTTTTCCTGTGGGCACAGCGGCGGCATTTCTCCCACTTTTCCTGTGGGCACAGCGGCGGCATTTCTCCCACTTTTGCTGTGGGCACAGCGGTGGCATTTCTCCCACTTCCCCTGTGGCCACAGCAGCGGCTCTTGCACATTAGCCATTGTGGCCCTCCCGGAAGCCTCCCCCTGATTCCTGCATCCCATTTACCAGGAAACCTGTGGCTGATGGGTGCCGTGTTGTAGAAGCAGCGCCATGTGCTTGGAGGGCAGAGAACAGACCCGGGCTCGAGGGCCCATTTACTGGTCACCATAGTGATCCTTTACTCCGGCTTTTCATGCCCCCATAAAGTTAGGACACCCGCCCTATAAACAGAAATCCATAAATCGCCCACGAGAATCCGGGTGAGAACCGACTCCGAGCTGGGACTGCAGCCATCGCCCGCTCTCCCGGCATCAGACGCCTCCAGGACAGGAAGGGTTAATGGAAAACTAATTGTACAAGCTAATTTCCCATCGGAGGCTCCTGAGGACCGGAGTAGTTCATTACGGCCGCGGCTGCTGACTCTGTTCCCACATAATCAATGGGCGCCATTAATTCAGCTGATGGGATCAGGCTTAATGAGAGTTATGTCCGACTGCGGCAGAGGAAGGGGCGCCAGGGTATCACACCAGCTTAGGTACGCAGCAGTGGCACACATGATGGGATTAGATACACGGCTCAGCAGACAGTATCACACAGGATAGGATTAGATACACGGCTCAGCAGTCAGTATCACACAGGAGAGGATTAGATACAGCTCAGCAGTCAGTATCACACAGGAGAGGATTAGATACACAGCTCAGCAGTCAGTATCACACAGGAGAGGATTAGATACCCGGCTCAGCAGTCAGTATCACACAGAAGAGGATTAGATACACGGCTCAGCAGTCAGTATCACACAGCAGAGGATTAGATACACGGCTCAGCAGTCAGTATCACACAGGAGAGGATTAGATACACAGCTCAGCAGACAGTATCATACAGGAGAGGATTAGATACACGGTTCAGCAGACAGAATCACACATGATAGGATTAGATACACGGCTCAGCAGTCAGTATCACACAGGAGAGGATTAGATACACGGCTCAGCAGACAGTATCACACAGGAGAGGATTAGATACACGGCTCAGCAGTCAGTATCACACAGGAGAGGATTAGATACACGGCTCAGCAGTCAGTATCACACAGAAGGGGATTAGATACACGGCTCAGCAGTCAGTATCACACAGGAGAGGATTAGATACACGGCTCAGCAGACAGTATCACACATAGGATTAGATACACGGCTCAGCAGTCCGTATCACACAGGAGAGGATTAGATACACGGCTCAGCAGACAGTATCACACAGGATAGGATTAGATACACGGCTCAGCAGATGGTATCACACAGGAGAGGATTAGATACACGGCTCAGCAGTCAGTATCACACAGGATAGGATTAGATACACGGCTCAGCAGTCAGTATCACACAGGAGAGGATTAGATACACGGCTCAGCAGATGGTATCACACAGGAGAGGATTAGATACACGGCTCAGCAGTCAGTATCACACATAGGATTAGATACATGGCTCAGCAGTCAGTATCACAATATGATTAGATACACCGCTCATTATACAGTATCAGAATAGGCTTAGATACACGGCTCAGTATACAGTATCAGGATAGGCTTAGATACACGGCTCAGTATACATATCCGGATAGGCTTAGATACACGGCACAGTATCCGGATAGGCTTAGATACACGGGTCAGTATACAGATAGGCTTAGATACACGGCTCAGTATACAGATAGGCTTAGATACACGGCTCAGTATACAGATAGGCTTAGATACACGGCTCAGTATACAGATAGGCTTAGATACACGGCTCAGTATACAGATAGGCTTAGATACACGGCTCAGTATACAGTATCTGGATAGGCTTAGATACATGGCTCAGTATACAGATAGGCTTAGATACACGGCTCAGTATACAGATAGGTTTAGATACACGGCACAGTATCCGGATAGGCTTAGATACACGGCTCAGTATACAGATAGGCTTAAATACACGGCACAGTATCCGGATAGGCTTAGATACACGGCTCAGTATACAGATAGGCTTAGATACACGGCACAGTATCCGGATAGGCTTAGATACACGGGTCAGTATACAGATAGGCTTAGATACACGGCTCAGTATACAGTATCCGGATAGGCTTAGATACATGGCTCAGTATACAGATAAGCTTAGATACACGGCTCAGTATACAGTATCTGGATAGGCTTAGATACATGGCTCAGTATACAGATAGGCTTAGATACACGGCTCAGTATACAGATAGGTTTAGATACACGGCACAGTATCCGGATAGGCTTAGATACACGGCACAGTATACAGATAGGCTTAGATACACGGCACAGTATCTGGATAGGCTTAGATACACGGCTCAGTATACAGATAGGCTTAGATACACGGCACAGTATCCGGATAGGCTTAGATACACGGGTCAGTATACAGATAGGCTTAGATACACGGCTCAGTATACAGTATCCGGATAGGCTTAGATACACGGCTCAGTATACAGATAGGCTTAGATACACGGCTCAGTATACAGTATCCGGATAGGCTTAGATACACGGCTCAGTATACAGATAGGCTTAGATACACGGCACAGTATCCGGATAGGCTTAGATACACGGCTCAGTATACAGTATCCGCATAGGCTTAGATACCGGTCCCCTCTGCACATTGTGGCGCAGTATCGGGGGATCTCTCTTCCTTCCTCTCCGGGGAGGTCGGCTCTTTCCTTCCTCGTCTCTCATCATCATCCTCGCCGTTGTCGTCTTTTCTTCTCTCGGCCCCCAGTAATAACTCTCCAGCTCTCTGATTCCGGTCACTTTCCTGGAAAGTTTGCTGACGACCACTACATTGACTGTTACAGGTGACGGTGGTGTCACCCAGCTTTCCCGGCTCCTGAGTGTCCGTGTGAGTGGTCCGGAGTCTCATGGCCTCGTCCCGCCGTTCTGCCGTGTGTGCAGCTGCCGCTGTGACGCGGGGAATCCTTATTACGTTCCACCATATTTGCTTTTATAATTGAAGAGCAAACATTGGCGCTGGCGCCTCGCGGGGGGACGGTGGGGGGCGACGTGCCATCACCGGTCAGCGTCACGGGCGCTCAGATATCGTTTGTGTAATGGAAAAAGATTTCTAAATTAAAAAAATTAATTCCTCGAAAATACTAAGTGCAGGGGGAGCAGACTTGTGTGCATTGTCAGAGGTCTACGGGCGGCTCCTGGCACAGACTGGCGCTTCCCCCAGCAATGTCCGGCGGATTGGCAGCCGCTCGGAGACTTACCAGAGAACACAAGTCCCGTGCCCGCCTCGGCGGAGCCACGATTACTGTGTGGTGTGAATTATCTGTCAGAAATACAGACCGAGTGCCGCTATCGCACTCTGATAGTGCTGCTATAACGCATGGAGGTGGATCGCTGATGTTTTGGGGATGTGTGAGCTACAAAGGCACAGGGAACTTGGTCAAAGTGGAAGGAAAGATGAATGCAGCACTGTAACGGGGTCTACCAAGCTGGGGTACCTCTTTCAGTACCACCCCGTGTTTCAGGAGGTCCACTTTGCTTTGGCTGGAGTCTGAATGAAGGATGCTGGCTGGAATTCCTTGATTACATGAGAGCATATAAAAGCTGACTGCTTCTCCACGTATTTCCAGTCTCACAACACTTTGTTCACAGAACACAGAATATATGTAACAACAGATACAGAGGGCAGGTCCATTCAAAAGCGGCAGGCCAGACATACATTGCAATAGCCGCAGGGGGCCGGAGCCTGCTGATATTTACTGTGGGAATTACAAAGGTGGGGGAGGTCAGAAGGGGGATATCTTGTCTCCTCTGCCCAGGGGCGCAGCCTGTGGGCTGATGCATTAGGGACATATATCTCACATAGAACCTATTATATATACAAAGAACTGCATAACATATTCTGGGTGCTGCGGGGTTCTGTAACAAGCACGTTATCTTCAAATACTGCTGCGCATGGGACGTACTTGGACTTTCCAACATGACAACGATCCAAAACACAAGGTCAAGTCGATCTGTCATTGGCTACAACAGAACAAAGTGAAGGTTCTGGAGTGGCCATCTCAGTCTCCTGACCTCAATATCATTGAGCCTCTCTGGGGAGATCTCAAGCGCACAGTTCATGCTAGACTGGAGGCTTTATGCCAAGAAGAGTGGGCAGCTTTACCATCTGAGAAAATAAAGAACCTCGTCCACAACTACCACAAAAGACTTCAAGCTGTCATTGATGTTAGAGGGGGCAATACACAGTATTAAGAAATGGGGGATGTGAACTTTTCATCATGGTCATTTGGATGTTTTGGGTTTTGGGCTGTCATTATGATTTAAGAAGAGAAAACACAGTAGATGACAATAAATGGCTTCACCCAACCACTAACCATGAGAGGAGGAAAAGTTTTGGTGTCGTCATTCATAATGTCTGAAAAAAGGCCAAGAAAGCAAAAATTCTGCGAGGGTTTGTCAACTTTTGAGCACAACTGTAGTTTTACTGTACCATACACATACATAGTGCCGCTATACCGGACACATACATAGTTCTACTATACTGAAACCACATGTAATGTATTTTCCCTATGTTGAACACATAGAGCTACTATACGGCAGGCATACATGGCGGTTCGATACTGTACACAAAATGCAATTCTGCTATACTACACACATATATAGTGTCACTACACCACCTTAATATAAAGTTCTACTATACCTCACATACATAGTTCTACTATACAGTACACACACCTAGGTGTACTATTTATGTAATGTGGTTCTCACATACATAGTGCCGCGATACTGCATACGTACATAGTTCTGTTATACACTACATGCATGTAATGTTGTTCTGCTACATTGCACACATACATAGTGCTGCTATACTGCACACATACAGTCATGGCCCAAAGTGCTGTCTCCCTTAGAACTGTTCCAGAAAATGAAGTATTTCTCCCCGAAAATTATTGCAATTACACGTTTTGCTATACACATGTTTATTTCCTGTGTATGAATTAGAATATAAAAAAAATTGGAAAAAAAAGCAAATTAGCCATAAATTTACACATAACCACATAATGAGCAGAACACAATTGTGGGTAAACAACTTTGCTTGCAGCATGTGATGCTCGTTCACACTCGCCTATGGCAAGTAACTGGTGTGGGTAATATGAAAATCACACCTGGAACCAGATAAAAAGGGGAGAAGTTGAATCAATCTTTGCATTGTGCATCTGTGTGTCACTCTAAGCATGGAGAACAGAGAGAGGAGAGGAGAACTGTCTGAGGACTTGAGAACCAACATTATTTAAAAATATCAACAATCTCAAGGTTACAGGTCCATCTCCAGAAATCTTGATGTTCTTTTGTCCATGGTGCCAGGGCCGTCATCAGGGCATTACTGCCCTTACTGGCGTATGGGGCCCAGTGAGGAGTGGGGCCCAGTCCGGGTCCCCTCCTCCCCAGGGCCCAGAGGCAGGATTCAGCTGTTTGCTCAGTATCTGAATGTGCGTCCTCGGAGCTACATTCAGTTGCTATTTATATTGCAGACTAGGACCTGCTTCATGCGCTGTAATAGGAGCTTCCAGCCAATCAGAGGCCAGCAGCTGATGGCGCGCATGTCACCAGCGTATGACGTCACGACCGCGCCTCAAATGGTTGAGGAGGAGGACGCCGCTGGAACGCAGCCGGGTAAGGAGGAGCTTTTTTTTGTACTGAAATTTGCAAAATTGGGAACATGGATACATATGGGGTGCAGAATAGAGACATGGGGGGCAGGATGGAGACTTATGGGGGGCAGGATGGAGACATATGGTTGCAGGATGGGAGAACATATGGGGGTGCAGAATGGAGACATGGGGGCAGGATGGAGACATGGGGGCTGGGTGGGAGAACATATGGGGGCAGGATGGAGACATATGGTTGCAGGATGGGAGAACATATGGGGGTGCAGAATGGAGACATGGAGAGCAGGATGGCGACATAGGGGCAGGACAGGAGAACATATAGGGGCAGGATGGAGACATAGGGGGCAGGATGAGGACATTTGAGGGGAGGCAGGATTTATACATGGGGGGCTAGATGGTGACATATGGGGCCAGGATGAGAGGACATTTGGGGGAGGCAAGATGGAGACATATGGAGGGCAGGATGGAGATGTATGGGGGCAGAATGGAGATCTATGGGGCCAGGATGGGAAGACATATGGGCGCAGGATGGAGACACATGGGGGTCAGGATGGGGGATGTTATTACGGGAAGGTGTCAGGATGTAGAACATTATTACTGTAGTGACTAATTAAGGGATATTATTACTGCTGTGATGTATTTTATTTTTTAAGATACTATTTTCAGTGGCGGAGGGCCCTATTACTGTACAAAATGAAACTATTGCTTTTTTCTTCATCTGGCGTAGTGTAGAAGTTGGGGAAAAATTGGGGAATGTGCTCTAGGTAACTGTGCTATTTTCTGCAAAAAAATGCATGGTCACCGGTGATCCCTGTATTACCTGTACACTGTCACTATATATAGTGCTCCTGTGTATAATGTCACTGGTGATCACTGTATTACCTGTACCCTGACACTATATACCGAGCTCCTGTGTATAATGTCACTGGTGATCCCTGTATTACCTGTACACTATACACTATATACTGAGCTCCTGGGTAAAATGTCACAGGGGATCACTGTATTACCTGTACACTGGCACTATATACCGAGTTCCTGTGTATAATGTCACCGGTGATCACTGAATTACCTGTACCCTGACACTATATACCGAGTTCCTGTGTATCATGTCACTGATGATCCCTGTATTACCTGTACACTATACACTATATACAGAGCTCCTGGGTAAAATGTCACAGGGGATCACTGTATTACCTGTACACTGACACTATATACAGAGCTCCTGTGTATAATGTCAATGGTGATCACTGTATTACCTGTACACTGACACTATATACAGAGCTCCTGTGTATAATGTCACTGGTGATCACTGTATTACCTGTACACTGACACTATACACAGAGCTCTTGTATATAATGTCACTGGTGATCACTGTATTACCTGTACCCTGACACTATATCCAGAGCTCCTGTGTATAATGTCACCGGTGATCCCTGTATTACCTGTACACTATACACTATATGCAGAGCTCCTGTGTATAATGTCACTGGTGATCCCTGTATTACCTGTACACTGTCACTATATATAGAGCTCCTGTGTATAATGTGACTGGTGATTCCTGTATTACCTGTACACTGACACTATATACAGAGCTCCGGCGTAAAATGTCAATGGTGATCACTGTATTATCTGTACACTGGCACTTTATACAGAGCTCTTGTATATAATGTCACTGGTGATCCCTGTATTACCTGTACACTGTCACTATATATAGAGCTCTTGTATATAATGTCACTGGTGATCACTGCATTACCTGTACACTGTCACTATATATAGAGCTCCTGTGTATAATGTCACTGGCGATCACTGTATTATATGTACCCTGACACTATATACAGAGCTCCTGTGTATAATGTCACCGGTGATCCTTGTATTACCTGAACACTGACATTATATACAGAGCTCCTATGTATAAAGTCACTGGTGATCACTGTATTACCTTTACAGTGACAATATACACAGCTCCTATGTATAATGTCACTGGTGATCACTGTATTACCTGTACACTAATACTATATAAAGAGCTCCTGTGTATAAAGTCACTGGTGATCACTGTATTACCTTTACAGTGACAATATTATTATTATTATTATTTATTGTTATAGCGCCATTTATTCTATGGCGCTTTACATGTGAGGAGGGGTGTACATAATAAAAACAAGTACAATAATGGTAAACAATACAGGTCACGACTGGTACAGGAGGAGAGAGGACCCTGCCCGCGAGGGCTCACAATCTACAAGGGATGGGTGACAATACAGTAGGCGAGGATAGAGCTGGTCATGCAGCGGTTTGGTCGATCGGTGGTTACTGCAGGTTGTAGGCTTGTCGGAAGAGGTGGGTCTTCAGGTTCTTTTTGAAGGTTTCGATGGTGGGCGAGAGTCTGATGTGTTGTGGTAGAGGGTTCCAGAGTAGGGGTGATACGCGAGAGAAATGTTGTATACGATTGTGGGAAGAGGAGATAAGAGGCGAGTAGAGAAGGAGATCTTGTGAGGATCGGAGGTTGCGTGCAGGTAAGTACCGGGAGATGAGGTCACAGATGTATGGAGGAGACAGGTTGTGGGTGGCTTTGTATGTCATGGTTAGGGTTTTCTACTGGAGTCTCTGGGCAATGGGGGGCCAGTGAAGGGATTGAGAGAGGGGAGAGGCCGGAGAATAGCGGGGGGTCAGGTGGATTAGTGGGGCAGCAGAGTTTAGAATAGATTGGAGGGGTGCCAGAGTGTTAGAGGGGAGGCCACAGAGCAGGAGGTTGCAGTAGTCAAGGCGAGAGATAATGAGGGCATGGACTAGGGTTTTTGCAGATTCTTAGTTGAGGAATGTACGGATTCGTGAAATATTTTTGAGTTGAAGTCGGCAGGAAGTGGAAAGGGCTTGGATATGCGGTTTGAAGGAGAGATCAGCATCAAGGATTACCCCGAGGCAGCAAGCTTGTGGGACTGGGGAGAGTGGGCAGCCATTTACTGTAATGGATAGGTCTGTTAGGGGGTCACGTGAGATGGGGGAAAGATGATGAATTCTGTTTTGTCGATGTTAAGTTTCAGAAATCTAGCAGAGAAGAAGGATGAAATAGCGGACAGACATTGAGGGATTCTGGTTAGTAGGGAGGTGATATCTGGTCCAGAGATGTAGATCTGTGTGTCATCAGCATAGAGGTGATACACAGCTCCTATGTATAATATCACTGGTGATCACTGTATTACCTGTACACTAATACTATATACAGAGCTCCTGTGTATAAAGTCACTGGTGATCCCTGTATTACCTCTACACTGACACTATATAGAGCTCCTGTGTATAATGTCACTGGTGATCACTGTATTACCTTTACAGTGACAATATACACAGAGCTCCTATGTATAATATCACCAGTGACCACTGTATTACCTGTACACTATACACTATATACAGAGCTCCTGGCTATAATGTCACTGGTGATCACTGTATTACCTGTACACTGACAGTATATACAGAGCTCCTGTGTATAATGGCACAGTAATATTAGTATTGTGTTTTATTTATTTATGATCAGTATTGTAGTATTTGGTCACTATGTGGTGGTAATATGTGATCTGATCATGGTGTGGTGGTATTTGTACATTATATGTGGTATTCGTTCACTGTGTAGTGGTAATATGTGACCTGGTCATGGTGTGGCGGTATTTGTCCCTTGTATGTGATATTATTCCATCGATATGTGGTGGTAATATGTGATCTGGTCATGGTGTGGCGGTATTTGACCCTTGTATGTGGTATTATTGGTCATTTTTAAAAAACTATGTGACACATTCCCTTAAAGAAATAAAATTTAACTGAAAAGACTATTGGTTATTTTAACAAATGTTTAATAAGTTACAGTAGAGCAGGTCCTGGCCAAAAGAGTCTACCTTGTCATGGTGGTGAATTACAAATTTTTTTGTCCAAAACAAAAGCTGATGGCTATGTCTGTGATATGATGTTTGATGGGAACTGTTCGAAGGGGGCCCAAAAATATTGCCAGTATGGGGCCATGAAATTCCTGGTGACAGCACTTCACGGTGCGCCACATAATCAAGAAGTTTACAACTCATGGCACTGTAGCTAATCTCCCTGGACGTGGATGGCAGAGAAAAAGTGATGAAAGGTTTTAACACAGGATAGTCCGTATGGTGGACATGCAGTCCCAGTTAAGGTCCAAAGAAATTCCAGCTGTTCTGCAGACTCAGAAAGCATCAGTGTCAGAGCGAACTATCCGTCCACATGTGAATGAAATGAGACGCTATGGCAGGAGACCCCGGAAGACCCCATTCCTGACACAGAGACACAAAAAAGTTAGGCTGCAGTTTGTCAAAATGTATGTGAGTAAGCCAAAATCCTTCTGGGAAAGCAACTTGTGGACAAATGAGACCAAGATAGAGCTTTTTGGTACAGTACATCATTATACTGTTTACTGAAAACAGAATGAGGCCTACAAAGAAAATAACACAGTACCTACAGTCAGATATGGTGGAGGTTAAAAGATGCTTTGGGGTTACTTTGTTGCTTCTGGCACTGGGTGCCTCGACTGTGCAAGGCATCATGAAATCTGAAGATTATCAAAGGATTTTGAGTAGCAATATGGTGCCGCTATTCCGCACACAGACATGGTGCCGCTATACTGTGCACAGACATGATGCTGCCATACTGTACAAAGACATGGTGCCGCTATAACGCACACAGACATGATGCCGTTATACCGCACACAGACATGTGCCGCTATAGCGCACACAGACACAGTGCCGCTATACTGCACACAGACATGGTGCTGCTATACTGCACACAGACATGGTGCCGCTATACTGTACACAGACATGGTGCTGCCATACTGTACACAGACATGGTGCCGCTATACTGCACACAGACATGGTGCTGCTATACCGCACAGACACAGTTCTATTACACAGAACAAACATGCAATGTAGTTCCACTATATTGTACACATACGTAGTGCTGCCATAACGCGCACATACAGAGAAGGATGGACTTCCAAAGCCCCTGATTTCTTGCAGCAGAGGTCATCCATGTATGATACATCTCAGGTGTAAGTGATTGTGGCGGTTCTACACTGTCGGCGGTACATCAGCATACTGCCATACTGCAACGCACGTGACTGCCCATCACTGTGAAGATGTCACTAGTTTTATGTCTCTGTGCAGACGTTGTGCTGAGTGGGCGCTCCGCTCCTACCACCACCCCACAAACTTGCTGAATGGGACGCGGCTGCTTGTCCATCACTGTCAGATCATTGATCACCGGGTGACAAGTTATAATGGCCTCCACATTAACCCTTTACAGGCTCTGAGCAGACAAATGGGACCTGGAGAGAAGGAAACGCCTGAAGATTCTCACCTCCAAGTGATGGAAACTCATCTCCCCCAGAAAATGCTGAGCAGTAATATGTCCACTAGGGGCGCTGTGCTCTTGTGCTTATCAGATAAACTTGCAAAAGATAAACCGAACCCTAGGAAGATGCGAACGATTGTCAGCTCTTGTGCCCAAACCTGTTCTATCTGATCTAATCATTGTTCCTGATCCAGAGAAACCTCATTCTTCATGATCCAATATGAAAAGTATCAGACTGCAAGGAGCAATGATGGGTCACAAAACTGCAAGACGAGAGATGAGACGTCAACATCATCTTCAAGGACTTACTACATCTCATCTAAATCCCCCAAACGAAAAAGACGTCAGAACATTGAAGGTGCATAACAGTATTATAGCAGTTATATTCCTGTACATAGGGGCAGTATTATAGTAGTTATATTCTGTACATAGGAGCAGTATTATAGTAGTTATATTCCTGTACATAGGAGCAGTATTATAGTAGTTATATTCCTGTACATAGGGGCAGTATTATAGTAGTTATATTCTTGTACATAGGGAGCAGTATTATAGTAGTTATATTCTTGTACATAGGAGCAGTATTATAGTAGTTATATTCTTGTACATAGGGGCAGTATTATAGTAGTTATATTCTTGTACATAGGGGGCAGTTTTATAGTAGTTATATTCCTGTACATAGGGGCGGTATTATAGTAGTTATATTCTTGTACATAGGGGCAGTATTATAGTAGTTATATTCTTGTACATAGGAGCAGTATTATAGTAGTTATATTCTTGTACATAGGAGCAGTATTATAGTAGATATATTCTTGTACATAGAGGGCAGTATTATAGTAGATATATTCTTGTACATAGGGGCAGTATTATAGTAGATATATTCTTGTACATAGAGGGCAGTATTATAGTAGTTATATTCTTGCACATAGGGGCAGTATTATAGTAGTTATATTCTTGTACATATGGGGCAGTATTATTGTAGTTATATTCTTGCACATAGGAGCAGTATTATAGTAGTTATATTCTTGCACATAGGGGCAGTATTATAGCAGTTATATTCTTGTGCATATGGGGCAGTATTATAGTAGTTATATTATTGTACATAGGAGAAGTATTATAGTAGATATATTCTTGTACATAGAGGGCAGTATTATAGTAGATATATTCTTGTGCATAGGGGCAGTATTATAGTAGTTATATTCTTGTACATAGAGGGCAGTATTATAGTAGTTATATTCTTGCACATAGGGGCAGTATTATAGTAGATATATTCTTGTACATAGAGGGCAGTATTATAGTAGTTATATTCTTGCACATAGGGGCAGTATTATAGTAGTTATATTCTTGTACATATGGGGCAGTATTATTGTAGTTATATTCTTGCACATAGGAGCAGTATTATAGTAGTTATATTCTTGCACATAGGGGCAGTATTATAGCAGTTATATTCTTGTGCATATGGGGCAGTATTATAGTAGTTATATTATTGTACATAGGAGAAGTATTATAGTAGATATATTCTTGTACATAGAGGGCAGTATTATAGTAGATATATTCTTGTGCATAGGGGCAGTATTATAGTAGTTATATTCTTGTACATAGAGGGCAGTATTATAGTAGTTATATTCTTGTACATAGGAGCAGTATTATAGTAGTTATATTCTTGTACATAGGAGCAGTATTATAGTAGTTATATTCTTGTACATAGGGGCAGTATTATAGTAGTTATATTCTTGTACATAGGGGCAGTATTATAGTAGTTATATTCTTGTACATAGGAGCAGTATTATAGTAGTTATATTCTTGTACATAGGAGCAGTATTATAGTAGATATATTCTTGTACATAGAGGGCAGTATTATAGTAGATATATTCTTGTACATAGGGGCAGTATTATAGTAGATATATTCTTGTACATAGAGGGCAGTATTATAGTAGTTATATTCTTGCACATAGGGGCAGTATTATAGTAGTTATATTCTTGTACATATGGGGCAGTATTATTGTAGTTATATTCTTGCACATAGGAGCAGTATTATAGTAGTTATATTCTTGCACATAGGGGCAGTATTATAGCAGTTATATTCTTGTGCATATGGGGCAGTATTATAGTAGTTATATTATTGTACATAGGAGAAGTATTATAGTAGATATATTCTTGTACATAGAGGGCAGTATTATAGTAGATATATTCTTGTGCATAGGGGCAGTATTATAGTAGTTATATTCTTGTACATAGAGGGCAGTATTATAGTAGTTATATTCTTGCACATAGGGGCAGTATTATAGTAGATATATTCTTGTACATAGAGGGCAGTATTATAGTAGTTATATTCTTGCACATAGGGGCAGTATTATAGTAGTTATATTCTTGTACATATGGGGCAGTATTATTGTAGTTATATTCTTGCACATAGGAGCAGTATTATAGTAGTTATATTCTTGCACATAGGGGCAGTATTATAGCAGTTATATTCTTGTGCATATGGGGCAGTATTATAGTAGTTATATTATTGTACATAGGAGAAGTATTATAGTAGATATATTCTTGTACATAGAGGGCAGTATTATAGTAGATATATTCTTGTGCATAGGGGCAGTATTACAGTAGTTATATTCTTGTACATAGAGGGCAGTATTATAGTAGTTATATTCTTGTACATAGGAGCAGTATTATAGTAGTTATATTCTTGTACATAGGAGCAGTATTATAGTAGTTATATTCTTGTACATAGGGGCAGTATTATAGTAGTTATATTCTTGTACATAGGGGCAGTATTATAGTAGTTATATTCTTGTACATAGGAGCAGTATTATAGTAGTTATATTCTTGTACATAGGAGCAGTATTATAGTAGTTATATTCTTGTACATAGGGGCAGTATTATAGTAGTTATATTCTTGTACATAGGAGCAGTATTATAGTAGTTATATTCTTGTATATAGGGGCAGTATTATAGTAGTTATATTCTTGTACATAGGGGCAGTATTATAGTAGTTATATTCTTGTACATAGGGGCAGTATTATAGTAGTTATATTCTTGTACATAGGAGCAGTATTATAGTAGTTATATTCTTGTACATAGGAGCAGTATTATAGTAGTTATATTCTTGTACATAGGAGCAGTATTATAGTAGTTATATTCCTGTACATAGGGGGCAGTATTATAGTAGTTATATTCTTGTACATAGGGGCAGTATTATAGTAGTTATATTCTTGTACATAGGGAGCAGTATTATAGTAGTTATATTCTTGTACATAGGAGCAGTATTATAGTAGTTATATTCTTGTACATAGGGGCAGTATTATAGTAGTTATATTCTTGTACATAGGGGGCAGTTTTATAGTAGTTATATTCTTGTACATAGGGGCGGTATTATAGTAGTTATATTCTTGTACATAGGGGCAGTATTATAGTAGTTATATTCTTGTACATAGGAGCAGTATTATAGTAGTTATATTCTTGTACATAGGAGCAGTATTATAGTAGATATATTCTTGTACATAGAGGGCAGTATTATAGTAGATATATTCTTGTACATAGGGGCAGTATTATAGTAGATATATTCTTGTACATAGAGGGCAGTATTATAGTAGTTATATTCTTGCACATAGGGGCAGTATTATAGTAGTTATATTCTTGTACATATGGGGCAGTATTATTGTAGTTATATTCTTGCACATAGGAGCAGTATTATAGTAGTTATATTCTTGCACATAGGGGCAGTATTATAGCAGTTATATTCTTGTGCATATGGGGCAGTATTATAGTAGTTATATTATTGTACATAGGAGAAGTATTATAGTAGATATATTCTTGTACATAGAGGGCAGTATTATAGTAGATATATTCTTGTGCATAGGGGCAGTATTATAGTAGTTATATTCTTGTACATAGAGGGCAGTATTATAGTAGTTATATTCTTGCACATAGGGGCAGTATTATAGTAGATATATTCTTGTACATAGAGGGCAGTATTATAGTAGTTATATTCTTGCATATAGGGGCAGTATTATAGTAGTTATATTCTTGTACATATGGGGCAGTATTATTGTAGTTATATTCTTGCACATAGGAGCAGTATTATAGTAGTTATATTCTTGCACATAGGGGCAGTATTATAGCAGTTATATTCTTGTGCATATGGGGCAGTATTATATTAGTTATATTATTGTACATAGGAGAAGTATTATAGTAGATATATTCTTGTACATAGAGGGCAGTATTATAGTAGATATATTCTTGTACATAGGGGCAGTATTATAGTAGTTATATTCTTGTACATAGAGGGCAGTATTATAGTAGTTATATTCTTGCACATAGGGGCAGTATTATAGTAGTTATATTCTTGTACATATGGGGCAGTATTATAGTAGTTATATTATTGTAACATAGGAGAAGTATTATAGTAGATATATTCTTGTACATAGAGGGCAGTATTATAGTAGATATATTCTTGTACATAGAGGGCAGTATTATAGTAGTTATATTCTTGCACATAGGGGCAGTATTATAGTAGTTATATTCTTGCACATAGGGGCAGTATTATAGTAGTTATATTCTTGTACATATGGGGCAGTATTATTGTAGTTATATTCTTGCACATAGGAGCAGTATTGTAGTAGTTATATTCTTGCACATAGGGGCAGTATTATAGTAGTTATATTCTTGTACATATGGGGCAGTATTATTGTAGTTATATTCTTGCACATAGGAGCAGTATTATAGTAGTTATATTCTTGCACATAGGGGCAGTATTATAGTAGTTATATTCTTGTACATATGGGGCAGTATTATAGTAGTTATATTCTTGTACATAGGGGCAGTATTATAGTAGTTATATTCCTGTACATAGGAGGCAGTATTATAGTAGATATATTCTTGTACATAGAAGCAGTATTATAGTAGTTATATTCTTGTACATAGGAGCAGTATTATAGTAGTTATATTCTTGTACATAGGGGGCAGTTTTATAGTAGTTATATTCTTGCACATAGGGGCAGTATTATAGTAGTTATATTCTTGTACATAGGGGCAGTATTATAGTAGTTATATTCTTGTACATAGGGGCAGTATTATAGTAGTTATATTCTTGTACATAGGGGCAGTATTATAGTAGTTATATTCTTGTACATAGGGGCAGTATTATAGTAGTTATATTCTTGGACATAGGGGCAGTATTATAGTAGTTATATTCTTGTACATAGGAGCAGCATTATAGTAGTTATATTCTTGTACATAGGAGCAGTATTATAGTAGTTATATTCTTGTACATAGGAGCAGTATTATAGTAGTTATATTCTTGTACATAGGAGCAGTATTATAGTAGTTATATTCTTGTACATAGGGGCAGTATTATAGTAGTTATATTCTTGAACATAGGAGCAGTATTATAGCAGTTATATTCTTGAACATAGGGTGCAGTATTATAGTAGTTATATTCTTGCACATAGGGGCAGTATTATAGTAGTTATATTCTTGTACATATGGGGCAGTTTTATAGTAGATATATTCTTGTACATAGGAGCAGTATTATAGTAGTTATATTCTTGTACATAGGGGCAGTATTATAGTAGTTATATTCTTGTACATAGGGGGCAGTATTATAGTAGTTATATTCTTGTACATAGGAGCAGTATTATAGTAGTTATATTCTTGTACATAGGGGCAGTATTATAGTAGTTATATTCTTGTACATAGGAGCAGTATCATAGTAGTTATATTCGTGTACATAGGAGCAGTATTATAGTAGTTATATTCTTGTACATAGGGGCAGTATTATAGTAGTTATATTCTTGTACATAGGGGCAGTATTATAGTAGTTATATTCTTGTACATAGGGGGCAGTATTACAGTAGTTATATTCTTGTACATAGGAGCAGTATTATAGTAGTTATATTCTTGTACATAGGAGCAGTATTATAGTAGTTATATTCTTGTACATAGGGGCAGTATTATAGTAGTTATATTCTTGTACATAGGGGCAGTATTATAGTAGTTATATTCTTGTACATAGGGGCAGTATTATAGTAGTTATATTCTTGTACATAGGAGCAGTATTATAGTAGTTATATTCGTGTACATAGGAGCAGTATTATAGTAGTTGTATTCGTGTACATAGGGGCAGTATTATAGTAGTTATATTCGTGTACATAGGGGCAGTATTATAGTAGTTATATTCTTGTATATAGGGGGCAGTATTATAGTAGTTATATTCTTGTACATAGGAGCAGTATTATAGTAGTTATATTCTTGTACATAGGAGCAGTATTATAGTAGTTATATTCTTGTACATAGGGGCAGTATTAGAGTAGTTATATTCTGTACATAGGGGCAGTATTATAGTAGTTATATTCTTGTACATAGGGGCAGTATTATAGTAGTTATATTCTTGTACATAGGAGCAGTATTATAGTAGTTATATTCTTGTACATAGGGGCAGTATTATAGTAGTTATATTCTTGTACATAGGAGCAGTATTATAGTAGTTATATTCTTGTACATAGGGGCAGTATTATAGTAGTTATATTATTGTACATAGGAGCAGTATTATAGTAGTTATATTCTTGTACATCGGAGCAGTATTATAGTAGTTATATTCCTGTACATAGGAGCAGTATTATAGTAGTTATATTCATGTACATAGGGGCATTATTATAGTAGTTATATTCTTGTACATAGGGGCAGTATTATAGTAGTTATATACTTGTACATAGGGGGCAGTATTATAGTAGTTATATTCCTGTACGTAGGGGCAGTATTATAGTAGTTATATTCTTGTACATAGGGGCAGTATTATAGAAGTTATATTCTTGTATATAGGGGCAGTATTATAGTAGTTATATTCTTGTACATAGGAGCAGTATTATAGTAGTTATATTCTTGTACATAGGGGCAGTATTATAGTAGTTATATTCTTGTACATAGGAGCATGTTGTGAAATTGGATTTTGGGCTCCCCCGATGGCCACTGGTGGAATTGAACTGGTGTGCATCATCCTCTCTGTTCACCTGTTTCCATCAGGATGTGGGAGTCGCTATTTAGCCTTGCTCCTCTGTCACTTCCATGCCGGTCAACATTGTAATCAGAAGCCTTTCTGTGCATGTTCCTGCTGCTAGACAACTCCCAGCTAAGTTGGACTTTAGTCCTTGTTTGTTTTTGCATTTTGTTCCAGTTCACAGCTGTAGTTTCGTTTCTGTGTCTGGAAAGCTCTTGTGATCTGAAATTGCCACTCTGATGTTATGAGTTAATACTAGAGTCTTAAAGTAATTTCAGGATGGTGTTTTGATAGGGTTTTCAGCTGACCATGAAAGTGCCCTTTCTGTCTTCCTGCTATCTAGTAAGCGGACCTCAATTTTGCTAAACCTATTTTCATACTACGTTTGTCATTTCATCTAAAATCACCGCCAATATTTGTGGGGGCCTCTGTCTGCCTTTCGGGGAAATTTCTCTAGAGGTGAGCCAGGACTATATTTTCCTCTGCCAGGATTAGTTAGTCCTCCGGCCGGCGCTGGGCGTCTAGGGATAAAACGCAGGCTACGCTACCCGGCTACTGTTAGTTGTGCGGCAGGTTTAGTTCATGGTCAGTTTAGTTTCCATCCTTCCAAGAGCTAGTTCTTATGTTTGCTGGGCTATGTTCTCTTGCCATTGAGAACCATAACAGTTTGACCGGCCACAAAGGGTTAAATTAATTGACAGAGAAAGGAGAGAAAAGAGAAGTCTGCTGAAGATTTATTTATTTTTTTTTTTTCCCTTTAGTTCTGAGTGTGCTTGTAATTGAATCTCTTGCAAGTCTGCCTATATTGCAGCCTTTCTCTCTCTCTCTCCTTCTAATCCTGGAATGGCTCTGTGTTCACCTGTTTAAAATGGATATTCAGAGTTTAGCTGCAGGTTTGAATAATCTCACCACGAAAGTTCAAAATTTACAAGATTTTGTTGTTCATGTTCCTATGTCTGAACCTAGAATTCCTTTGCCTGAATTTTTCTCGGGGAATAGATCTTGCTTTCAAAATTTCAAAAATAATTGCAAGTTGTTTTTGTCCCTGAAATCTCGCTCTGCTGGAGATCCTGCTCAGCAGGTCAGGATTGTTATTTCCTTGCTCCGGGGCGACCCTCAGGATTGGGCTTTTGCATTGGCTCCAGGGGATCCTGCGTTGCTCAATGTGGATGCGTTTTTTCTGGCCTTGGGGTTGCTTTATGAGGAACCTCAGTTAGAACTTCAGGCGGAAAAGGCCTTGATGTCCCTATCTCAGGGGCAAGACGAAGCTGAAATATACTGCCAGAAATTCCGTAAATGGGCTGTGCTTACTCAGTGGAATGAGTGCGCCCTGGCGGCGAATTTCAGAGAGGGTCTCTCTGATGCCATTAAGGATGTTATGGTGGGGTTCCCTGTGCCTGCGGGTCTGAATGAGTCCATGACAATGGCTATCCAGATCGATAGGCGTCTGCGGGAGCGCAAACCTGTGCACCATTTGGCGGTGTCTACTGAGAAGACGCCAGAGAATATGCAATGTGATAGAATTCTGTCCAGAAGTGAACGGCAGAATTTTAGATGAAAAAATGGGTTGTGCTTCTATTGCGGTGATTCAACTCATGTTATATCAGCATGCTCTAAGCGTACTAAGAAGCTTGATAAGTCTGTTTCAATTGGCACTTTACAGTCTAAGTTTATTCTATCTGTGACCCTGATTTGTTCTTTGTCATCTATTACCGCGGACGCCTATGTCGACTCTGGCGCTGCTTTGAGTCTTATGGATTGGTCCTTTGCCAAACGCTGTGGGTATGATTTGGAGCCATTGGAGGCTCCGATACCTCTGAAAGGGATTGACTCCACCCCATTGGCTAATAATAAACCACAATACTGGACACAAGTAACTATGCGGATTAATCCGGATCACCAGGAGATTATTCGCTTTCTTGTGCTGTATAACCTACATGATGTGTTGGTGCTTGGATTGCCATGGCTGCAATCTCATAACCCAGTCCTTGACTGGAGAGCTATGTCTGTGTTAAGCTGGGGATGTAAGGGGACGCATGGGGACGTACCTGTGGTTTCCATTTCATCATCTATTCCCTCTGAGATTCCTGAATTCTTGACTGAATATCGGGACGTTTTTGAAGAACCTAAGCTTGGTTCATTACCTCCGCACCGGGAGTGCGATTGTGCCATAGATTTGATCCCGGGTAGTAAATACCCTAAGGGTCGTTTATTTAATCTGTCTGTGCCTGAACATGCTGCTATGCGAGAATATATAAATGAGTCCTTGGAAAAGGGACATATTCGTCCTTCGTCATCTCCCTTAGGAGCCGGTTTTTTCTTTGTGGCTAAGAAAGATGGCTCTTTGAGGCCGTGCATTGATTATCGGCTTTTGAATAAAATCACGGTTAAATATCAATATCCGTTGCCACTGCTGACTGATTTGTTTGCTTGCATAAAGGGGGCCAAGTGGTTCTCTAAGATAGATCTCCGTGGGGCGTATAATTTGGTGCGAATTAAGCAGGGGGATGAGTGGAAAACCGCATTTAATACGCCCGAGGGCCACTTTGAGTATTTGGTGATGCCTTTTGGTCTTTCTAATGCCCCTTCAGTCTTTCAGTCCTTTATGCATGACATTTTCCGTGATTATTTGGATAAATTTATGATTGTGTATCTGGATGATATTTTGATTTTTTCGGATGACTGGGACTCTCATGTCCAGCAGGTCAGGAGGGTTTTTCAGGTTTTGCGGTCTAATTCCTTGTGTGTGAAGGGTTCTAAGTGCGTTTTTGGGGTTCAAAAGATTTCCTTTTTGGGATATATTTTTTCCCCCTCTTCCATCGAGATGGATCCTGTCAAGGTTCAGGCTATTTGTGATTGGACGCAACCCTCTTCTCTTAAGAGTCTTCAGAAATTTTTGGGCTTTGCTAACTTTTATCGTCGATTTATTGCTGGTTTTTCTGATGTTGTTAAACCATTGACTGATTTGACTAAGAAGGGTGCTGATGTTGCTGATTGGTCCCCTGCTGCTGTGGAGGCCTTTCGGGAGCTTAAGCGCCGCTTTTCTTCCGCCCCTGTGTTGCGTCAGCCTGATGTTGCTTTTCCTTTTCAGGTTGAGGTCGACGCTTCTGAAATCGGAGCTGGGGCGGTTTTGTCGCAGAGAAGTTCCGATTGCTCCGTGATGAGACCTTGTGCTTTTTTCTCGCGTAAATTTTCGCCCGCCGAGCGGAATTATGATGTTGGGAATCGGGAGCTTTTGGCCATGAAGTGGGCTTTTGAGGAGTGGCGTCATTGGCTTGAGGGGGCTAGACATCAGGTGGTGGTATTGACTGACCACAAAAATCTAATTTATCTTGAGTCCGCCAGACGCCTGAATCCTAGACAGGCGCGCTGGTCGTTGTTTTTCTCTCGGTTTAATTTTGTGGTGTCCTACCTGCCGGGTTCTAAGAATGTTAAGGCGGATGCCCTTTCTAGGAGTTTTGAGCCTGACTCCCCTGGTAACTCTGAACCTACAGGTATCCTTAAGGATGGAGTGATATTGTCTGCCGTTTCTCCAGACCTGCGGCGGGCCTTGCAGGAGTTTCAGGCGGATAGACCTGATCGTTGCCCACCTGGTAGACTGTTTGTTCCTGATGATTGGACCAGTAGAGTCATCTCTGAGGTTCATTCTTCTGCGTTGGCAGGTCATCCTGGAATCTTTGGTACCAGGGATTTGGTGGCAAGGTCCTTCTGGTGGCCTTCCCTGTCACGAGATGTGCGAGGCTTTGTGCAGTCTTGTGACGTTTGTGCTCGGGCCAAGCCTTGTTGCTCTCGGGCTAGTGGATTGTTGTTGCCCTTGCCTATCCCGAAGAGGCCCTGGACGCACATCTCGATGGATTTTATTTCGGATCTTCCTGTTTCTCAGAAAATGTCTGTCATCTGGGTGGTGTGTGATCGTTTCTCTAAGATGGTCCATTTGGTTCCCCTGCCTAAGTTGCCTTCTTCTTCCGAGTTGGTTCCTCTGTTTTTTCAAAATGTGGTCCGTTTGCATGGTATTCCGGAGAATATCGTTTCTGACAGAGGTACCCAGTTCGTGTCTAGATTTTGGCGAGCATTCTGTGCTAGGATGGGCATAGATTTGTCTTTCTCGTCTGCTTTCCATCCTCAGACTAATGGCCAGACCGAGCGGACGAATCAGACCTTGGAGACATATTTGAGGTGTTTTGTGTCTGCAGATCAGGATGATTGGGTTGCTTTTTTGCCTTTAGCGGAGTTTGCCCTCAATAATCGGGCCAGCTCTGCCACCTTGGTGTCTCCCTTTTTCTGTAATTCGGGGTTTCATCCTCGATTTTCTTCTGGTCAGGTGGAATCTTCGGATTGTCCTGGAGTGGATGCTGTGGTGGAGAGGTTGCATCAGATTTGGGGGCAGGTAGTGGACAATTTGAAGTTGTCCCAGGAGAAGACTCAGCTTTTTGCCAACCGCCGGCGTCGGGTTGGTCCTCGGCTTTGTGTTGGGGACTTGGTGTGGTTGTCTTCTCGTTTTGTCCCTATGAGGGTTTCTTCTCCCAAGTTTAAGCCTCGGTTCATCGGCCCGTACAAGATATTGGAGATTCTTAACCCTGTGTCCTTCCGTTTGGACCTCCCTGCATCTTTTTCTATTCATAATGTTTTTCATCGGTCATTATTGCGCAGGTATGAGGTACCGGTTGTGCCTTCCGTTGAGCCTCCTGCTCCGGTGTTGGTTGAGGGCGAGTTGGAGTACGTTGTGGAAAAAATCTTGGACTCCCGTGTTTCCAGACGGAAACTCCAGTATCTGGTCAAATGGAAGGGATACGGTCAGGAGGATAATTCTTGGGTGACTGCCTCTGATGTTCATGCCTCCGATTTGGTCCGTGCCTTTCATAGGGCTCATCCTGATCGCCCTGGTGGTTCTGGTGAGGGTTCGGTGCCCCCTCCTTGAGGGGGGGGTACTGTTGTGAAATTGGATTTTGGGCTCCCCCGGTGGCCACTGGTGGAATTGAACTGGTGTGCATCATCCTCTCTGTTCACCTGTTTCCATCAGGATGTGGGAGTCGCTATTTAGCCTTGCTCCTCTGTCACTTCCATGCCGGTCAACATTGTAATCAGAAGCCTTTCTGTGCATGTTCCTGCTGCTAGACAACTCCCAGCTAAGTTGGACTTAGTCCTTGTTTGTTTTTGCATTTTGTTCCAGTTCACAGCTGTAGTTTCGTTTCTGTGTCTGGAAAGCTCTTGTGATCTGAAATTGCCACTCTGATGTTATGAGTTAATACTAGAGTCTTAAAGTAATTTCAGGATGGTATTTTGATAGGGTTTTCAGCTGACCATGAAAGTGCCCTTTCTGTCTTCCTGCTATCTAGTAAGCGGACCTCAGTTTTGCTAAACCTATTTTCATACTACGTTTGTCATTTCATCTAAAATCACCGCCAATATTTGTGGGGGCCTCTGTCTGCCTTTCGGGGAAATTTCTCTAGAGGTGAGCCAGGACTATATTTTCCTCTGCCAGGATTAGTTAGTCCTCCGGCCGGCGCTGGGCGTCTAGGGATAAAACGCAGGCTACGCTACCCGGCTACTGTTAGTTGTGCGGCAGGTTTAGTTCATGGTCAGTTTAGTTTCCATCCTTCCAAGAGCTAGTTCTTATGTTTGCTGGGCTATGTTCTCTTGCCATTGAGAACCATAACAGGAGCAGTATTATAGTAGTTATACTGTTGTACATAGAGGCAGTATTATAGTAGTTATATTCTTGTACATAGGGGGCAGTATTATAGTAGTTATATTCTTGTACATAGGGGCAGTATTATAGTAGTTATATTCCTGTACATAGGAGCAGTATTATAGTAGTTATATTCATGTACATAGGGGCAGTATTATAGTAGTTATATTCTTGTAAAAAAAGGGGCAGTATTATAGTAGTTATATTCCTGTACGTAGGGGCAGTATTATAGTAGCTATATTCTTGTACATAGGGACAGTATTATAGTAGTTATATTCCTGTACATAGGAGCAGTATTATAGTAGTTATATTCCTGTACGTAGGGGCAGTATTATAGTAGTTATATTCTTGTACATAGGGGGCAGTATTATAGTAGTTATATTCATGTACATAGGGGCAGTATTATAGTAGTTATATTCCTGTACATAGGGGCAGTATTATAGTAGTTATATTCTTGTACATAAGGGCAGTATTATAGTAGTTATATTTTTGTACATAGGGGCAGTATTATAGTAGTTATATTCCTGTACGTAGGGGCAGTATTATAGTAGTTATATTCTTGTACATAGGGGGCAGTATTATAGTAGTTATATTCATGTACATAGGGGCAGTATTATAGTAGTTATATTCCTGTACATAGGGACAGTATTATAGTAGTTATATTCTTGTACATAGGGGCAGTATTATAGTAGTTATATTCTTGTACATAGGGGCAGTATTATAGTAGTTATATTCCTGTACGTAGGGGCAGTATTATAGTAGTTATATTCTTGTATATGGAGGGCAGTATTATAGTAGTTATATTCTTGTACATAGGGGCAGTATTATGGTAGTTATATTCTCGTACATAGGGGCAGTATTATAGTAGTTATATTCTTGTATATGGAGGGCAGTATTATAGTAGTTATATTCTTGTACATAGGGGCAGTATTATAGTAGTTATATTCTTGTACATAGGAGCAGTATTATAGTAGTTATATTCATGTACATAGGGGCAGTATTATAGTAGTTATATTCCTGTACATAGGGGCAGTATTATAGTAGTTATATTCTTGTACATAAGGGCAGTATTATAGTAGTTATATTTTTGTACATAGGGGCAGTATTATAGTAGTTATATTCCTGTACGTAGGGGCAGTATTATAGTAGTTATATTCTTGTACATAGGGGGCAGTATTATAGTAGTTATATTCCTGTACATAGGGGCAGTATTATAGTAGTTATATTCTTGTACATAAGGGCAGTATTATAGTAGTTATATTTTTGTACATAGGGGCAGTATTATAGTAGTTATATTCCTGTACGTAGGGGCAGTATTATAGTAGTTATATTCTTGTACATAGGGGGCAGTATTATAGTAGTTATATTCATGTACATAGGGGCAGTATTATAGTAGTTATATTCCTGTACATAGGGACAGTATTATAGTAGTTATATTCTTGTACATAGGGGCAGTATTATAGTAGTTATATTCTTGTACATAGGGGCAGTATTATAGTAGTTATATTCCTGTACGTAGGGGCAGTATTATAGTAGTTATATTCTTGTATATGGAGGGCAGTATTATAGTAGTTATATTCTTGTACATAGGGGCAGTATTATGGTAGTTATATTCTTGTACATAGGGGCAGTATTATAGTAGTTATTTTCTTGTATATGGAGGGCAGTATTATAGTAGTTATATTCTTGTACATAGGGGCAGTATTATAGTAGTTATATTCTTGTACATAGGAGCAGTATTATAGTAGTTATATTCTTGTACATTGGAGCAGTTTTATAGTAGTTATATTCTTGTACATAGGGGCAGTATTATAGTAGTTATAGTCTTGTACATAGGAGCAGTATTATAGTAGTTATAGTCTTGTACATAGGAGCAGTATTATAGTAGTTATATTCTTGTACATAGAGGCAGTATTATAGTAGTTATATTCTTGTACATAGGAGCAGTATTATAGTAGTTATATTCTTGTACATAGGAGCAGTATTATAGTAGTTATATTCTTGTACATAGGGGCAGTATTATAGTAGTTATATTCTTGTACATAGGGGCAGTATTACAGTAGTTATATTCTTGTACATAGGGGCAGTATTATAGTAGTTATATTCTTGTACATAGGGAGCAGTATTATAGTAGTTATATTCTTGTACATAGGAGGCAGTATTATAGTAGTTATATTCTTGTACATAGGAGCAGTATTATAGTAGTTATATTCTTGTACATAGAAGCAGTATTATAGCAGTTATATTCTTGTACATAGGAGCAGTATTATAGTAGTTATATTCTTGTACATAGGGGCAGTATTACAGTAGTTATATTCTTGTACATAGGGGCAGTATTATAGTAGTTATATTCTTGTACATAGGGAGCAGTATTATAGTAGTTATATTCTTGTACATAGGAGGCAGTATTATAGTAGTTATATTCTTGTACATAGGAGCAGTATTATAGTAGTTATATTCTTGTACATAGGGGCAGTATTATAGTAGTTATATTCTTGTACGTAGGAGCAGTATTATAGTAGTTATATTCTTGTACATAGGGGCAGTATTATAGTAGTTATATTCTTGTACATAGGGAGCAGTATTATAGTAGTTATATTCTTGTACATAGGAGGCAGTATTATAGTAGTTATATTCTTGTACATAGGAGCAGTATTATAGTAGTTATATTCTTGTACATAGGAGCAGTATTATAGTAGTTATATTCTTGTACATAGGAGCAGTATTATAGTAGTTATATTCTTGTACATAGGGGGCAGTATTATAGTAGTTATATTCTTGTACATAGGGGCAGTATTATAGTAGTTATATTCTTGTACATAGGGGCAGTATTATAGTAGTTATATTCTTGTACATAGGAGCAGTATTATAGTAGTTATATTCTTGTACATAGGAGCAGTATTATAGTAGTTATATTCTTGTACATAGGAGCAGTATTATAGTAGTTATATTCTTGTACATAGGAGCAGTATTATAGTAGTTATATTCTTGTACATAGGAGCAGTATTATAGTAGTTATATTCTTGTACATAGGGGCAGTATTATAGTAGTTATATTCTTGTACATAGGAGCAGTATTATAGTAGTTATATTCTTGTACATAGGGGGCAGTATTATAGTAGTTATATTCTTGTACATAGGGGCAGTATTATAGTAGTTACATTCTTGTACATAGGAGCAGTATTATAGTATTATATTCTTGTACATAGGAGCAGTATTATAGTAGTTATATTCTTGTACATAGGGGCAGTATTATAGTAGTTATATTCCTGTATATAGGGGCAGTATTATAGTAGTTATATTCTTGTACATAGGGGCAGTATTATAGTAGTTATATTCTTGTACATAGGGGCAGTATTATAGTAGTTATATTCTGTACATAGGGGCAGTATTATAGTAGTTATATTCTTGTACATAGGAGCAGTATTATAGTAGTTATATTCTTGTACATATGAGCAGTATTATAGTAGTTATATTCTTGTACATAGGAGCAGTATTATAGTAGTTATATTCTTGTACATAGGGGCAGTATTATAGTAGTTATATTCTTGTACATAGGGGCAGTATTATAGTAGTTATATTCTTGTACATAGGGGCAGTATTAGAGTAGTTATATTCTGTACATAGGGGCAGTATTAGAGTAGTTATATTCTTGTACATAGGGACAGTATTATAGTAGTTATATTCTTGTACATAGGGGCAGTATTATAGTAGTTATATTCTTGTACATAGGGGCAGTATTATAGTAGTTATATTCTTGTACATAGGGGCAGTATTAGAGTAGTTATATTCTGTACATAGGGGCAGTATTATAGTAGTTATATTCTTGTACATAGGGACAGTATTAGAGTAGTTATATTCTGTACATAGGGGCAGTATTATAGTAGTTATATTCTTGTACATAGGGGCAGTATTATAGTAGTTATATTCTTGTACATAGGGACAGTATTATAGTAGTTATATTCTTGTACATAGGAGCAGTATTATAGTAGTTATATTCTTGTACATAGGGGCAGTATTATAGTAGTTATATTCTTGTACATAGGGACAGTATTATAGTAGTTATATTCTTGTACATAGGAGCAGTATTATAGTAGTTATATTCTTGTACATAGGGGCAGTATTATAGTAGTTATATTCTTGTACATAGGAGCAGTATTATAGTAGTTATATTCTTGTACATAGGAGCAGTATTATAGTAGTTATATTCTTGTATATAGGGGCAGTATTATAGTAGTTATATTCTTGTACATAGGGGCAGTATTAGAGTAGTTATATTCTGTACATAGGGGCAGTATTATAGTAGTTATATTCTGTACATAGGGGCAGTATTATAGTAGTTATATTCTTGTACATAGGGGGCAGTATTATAGTAGTTATATTCTTGTACATAGGAGGCAGTATTATAGTAGTTATATTCTTGTACATAGGGCAGTATTATAGTAGTTATATTCTTGTACATAGGAGCAGTATTATAGTAGTTATATTCTTGTACATAGGAGCAGTATTATAGTAGTTATATTCTTGTACATAGGGGCAGTATTATAGTAGTTATATTCTTGTACATAGGAGCAGTATTATAGTAGTTATATTCTTGTACATAGGAGCAGTATTATAGTAGTTATATTCTTGTACATAGGAGCAGTATTATAGTAGTTATATTCTTGTACATAGGGGCAGTATTATAGTAGTTATATTCTTGTACATAGGGGCAGTATTATAGTAGTTATATTCTTGTATATAGGAGCAGTATTATAGTAGTTATATTCTTGTACATAGGAGCAGTATTATAGTAGTTATATTCTTGTACATAGGAGCAGTATTATAGTAGTTATATTCTTGTACATAGGAGCAGTATTATAGTAGTTATATTCTTGTACATAGGGGCAGTATTATGGGATCTTCCATGTAAAGTGTTGATGATGGGAGCTGTCGGTCCTCGGGTTTGCTTGGAGTCTGACTCCTGTGATAAGTCTTATATCGCGATTCTGGTGACATGATGCGATGCACCCTTTGTGTGCCATAGCTGTCGGTGCAGATCCCATTAGGCAGATGAGGGGCCGGTAGGAGCCGCTCGGGGGGCGGTGATCGGCTGTGATTGGTCGCTGTAATCCGTGGATCGGATCGTGCAGATTATCTGAGATCAGACACAGCCGGAGTCGGAGCGGCAGGAAGAGAAGTTTTTCTGGGGTCTCTGCTGCCCAGTGTCGCCCACTCATGGCCTGAACCCTCGGGGGGAAGATGTGGGGCAGTCGGTGTCGGGCGCTGCTGCTCGGGCTCCTGCTGCAGGGATGTGCGGGGCCCCGACACAAGGAGAAGAGGAGGACGGAGATCCCCCCGGACACGTGAGCGACCACTGGGTGCTGATGCCCCTCTGTCTGCCCCTGTGCCCTGTAGATGCCCCTCTGTCTGCCCCTGTGCCCTGTAGATGCCCCTCTGTCTGCCCCTGTGCCCTGTAGATGCCCCTCTGTCTGCCCTTGTGCCCTGTAGATGCCCCTCTGTCTGCCCCTGTGCCCTGTAGATGCCCCTCTGTCTGCCCTTGTGCCCTGTAGATGCCCCTCTGTCTGCCCCTGTGCCCTGTAGATGCCCCTCTGTCTGCCCTTGTGCCCTGTAGATGCCCCTCTGTCTGCCCCTGTGCCCTGTAGATGCCCCTCTGTCTGCCCTTGTGCCCTGTAGATGCCCCTCTGTCTGCCCCTGTGCCCTGTAGATGCCCCTCTGTCTGCCCTTGTGCCCTGTAGATGCCCCTCTGTCTGCCCCTGTGCCCTGTAGATGCCCCTCTCTGCCCCTGTGCCCTTTAGATGCCCCTCTGTCTGCCCCTGTGCCCTGTAGATGCCCCTCTGTCTGCCCCTGTGCCCTGTAGATGCCCCTCTGTCTGCCCCTGTGCCCTGTAGATGCCCCTCTGTCTCCCCCTGTGCCCTGTAGATGGCCCTGTAGATGCCCCTCTGTCTGCCCCTGTGCCCTGTAGATGCCCCTCTGTCTGCCCCTGTGCCCTGTAGATGCCCCTGTGCCCTGTAGATGCCCCTCTGTCTGCCCCTGTGCCTTGTAGATGCCCCTGTGCCCTGTAGATGCCCCTCTGTCTCCCCCTGTGCCCTGTAGATGGCCCTGTAGATGCCCCTCTGTCTGCCCCTGTGCCCTGACAGCTTGCCAATCTTGTATAAGTGCCCACCTGCCCACTGCTGTATCCTTACAAGTAGATGCCCGTGTGCCCTCCGCCAGCTGCCCGCTTGCCCCTGTGCCCTATGTCTGCCCACACTCTGCCCTGCTCTGTCTCTGCGTTTCCTCTGCTGGCTTCTTGCCTTGTCGCCCACCTTCCCTAGCTCCCTCCGTCCTATAACCTCATGCCCACATTCTCCTCATGTTGCCCAGTTTGCCCCCTGCCAGGATCACTTGCCCGCCCTGTCTTCTCTTATTCGCCCCCCATGTCTGACTTTTTCCCCCCTTTAGTACCCTTGTGGCCCCAAATATTGCAGAACTTCAGATGCCAGCATTTTGTACCCAGTAGAAGTTTCTTCTGGGATTTGTAGTTCCCCCTCACTCATATACGGTGTCATTGGGTTATGCAGAGCCATGGCGAGGGTGCTGGGTGGTGGCACATGGCAGAACCTTTACCACCTATTACGTGCCAGGCGTGGGGGGCAGCACAGTCAGGCTGTTGTGGCCCCTGATTGCCG
This sequence comes from Ranitomeya variabilis, assembly GCF_051348905.1. Lineage (NCBI taxonomy): Eukaryota > Metazoa > Chordata > Amphibia > Anura > Dendrobatidae > Ranitomeya > Ranitomeya variabilis. The sequence continues at coordinate 680,411,475 of NC_135236.1, read as the reverse complement.
CCTCTGGCCCCCAGACGTCTCTAGATCCGCAGTCAGTGCCAGATATTGACGTGTGCCATGCGGTGCCCAGCAGGAGCCCTGTGCCAGCCAAGATGTGACTTCATTTCCCCCGAGGCACAGATCATTCATACGACTTGTCCTAGTGCCAGGGCGGTGGTCCGTACCAGGTGGGCAGCCATGGCACAGGATGGCTCCGATATCTGCCAGGGCTGCATAGCCTGAGATTAGAAGGAAGCCTGTTTTTCCTGTTTCCTCCGGACAGCGCCTCTCTTGGTTGTGGTTGTGTCTGGTATTGCAGTCATTCGTGAGCGTGGCACCTTTACCATTGCAGCTGTGGTCCATACTGGCATCGCCGGGGCCCTATTTTTGCCGCTCTACCTGCCTTCCCACCACCTACATCTTTGCCGCCACCATCTGCTGTCACCCACCTGTGTGCCCACAAGCCGTGCCAGTGCCCCTTAATGGGACTGTGGTTGTTTTGCATCTAAGTGCAATTTATTGCTCTCTGTTATCAGCCGTTTCATCCTCGGTCGTGTTCTTTGGTGGGATGAGCGGATTCCTCCGTGACATTTACATCCATCTTAGAACGCTCCTGGACTTTTGGCAACTTTTGAGTTAAAGGCCCTTTGCGCCCCCCATCTGTCCCCCCTGAGTCAGTAAAGAGTTAATATGTGCCAATCCGCTAATGGTGTGGGGGAGACATCACGTACCGCTCGGGTTTAACCCTTTAAGTGTTTGCTGATATGAGCAGTAGATGGACGCCGTGTCATCGGGCACTTACCGTGGGACAACGACCGCCGTCGTGTTAGCTGGGTGTCGTGGGCGACTGTTCCCCAGCTCCATTCACCTTTTTTCACCATTTCAGTTCCAGCAATCCTGGGGTTAATGCGGTTTACCTGGGGCCGGGTTAACCCCTCCTGCGCCGCCCCGTCAGCGCTTCCTTCCCATATGTGATGTTTCCCTAAGTTGTTTTTCAGCGAGATGGGAATTTTTTTTTTCATTTTTTTTTCATGTATCTGAGCATAAAAACATAACTTGGCAGCTCTGGAGGGAGAACCGGCTGTTTACTGCCTACATCCTGCGAAATCTCGGCTCTGCGCGCGGAGCGGGGAGGTGTGCGAGGCAGAGCCACAAACCCAACTGGGACATTTGGCGCAAACTCAGACGTCGGGGACATATACGGGGGGATGCGGGCGTTCATAGCAACGCTGCAGAGCTTGGCGCCCGGACCGCCGCGTCCTCTCATTCCTCTGCAGTCGGGAGGAATCGCGCACTTTTGCATGTTTAAAATAAAAAAAATGTTTAAAAAAATTTACTTCTGGAAAAGCTGCAGTGTCGTAAAAATCAGAAAACCACGAAAGGCAACTAAAAAAAACATGCAAATGAAAAAGTGACTGATTTAGAAGGATTTACCCCAAACGTGGCAGAAATGCAGCGATAAGTCGGCTCCGGCCGCCACGTGCGTTCCTAATTATCCCTGATTTTCCAGATCTCTGCTTGCTGTCAGTGAATGCGACGACTCTCGTAAATTCCCCCCGTTCCCCGTCATGACCTAATACTGAGGGTTTGTCATAATGTGTCCGGTCTGGACGTAGATACATCCCCAGCACAGTCCTGTCTCCTGGTGCTTTGTTACAATGTATCAGCATCTGTATCTCACTGTCTAGACTGGAAACAATTGTAACAAACCATCAGAAGTAATAGAATTGGATGGAAGCAAGTTTTCGGTAAAATAGCACCATGTCTGTCTCTGGTGACCCCCGTTGCAGCAGCGTCTGCCTCAGGTGACCTCCATTGCAGCAGTGTCTGCCTCAGGTGACCCCCATTGCAGCAGTGTCTGCCTCAGGTGACCCCCATTGCAGCAGCGTCTGCCTCAGGTGATCTCCATTGCAGCAGTGTCTGCCTCAGGTGACCCTCGTCGCAGCAGCGTCTGCCTCAGGTGACCCCCATTGCAGCAGCGTCTGCCTCAGGTGACCCCCGTTGCACCACGTCTGTTGCAATAGCGTCTACCTCAGGTGACCTCCGTTGCGCCACGTCTGCCTCAGCTGACCCCCACTGCACCACGTCTGCCTCAGGTGACCCCCGTTGCAGCAGCGTCTACCTCAGGTGACCCCCCGTTGCAGCAGCGTCTAACTCAGGTGACCTCTGTTGCAGCAGCGTCTGCCTCAGGTGACCCCCGTTGCGGCAGTGTCTGCCTCAGGTGACCCCTGTTGCGGCATGATCTGTCTCAGGTGACCCCCGTTGTGGCAGCGTCTTCCTCAGGTGACCCCCGTCGCGACAGCGTCAGCCTCAGGTGAACCCCGTTGCGGCAGCGTCTGCCTCAGGTGACCCCCGTTGCGGCAGCGTCTGCCTCAGGTGACCCCCGTTGCGGCAGCGTCTACCTCAGGTGATCCCAGTTGCTGCACGTCTGCCTCAGGTGACCCTCTCCCTGCAGGAGCATCTCCTCCTCAGGTGACCCCCCATAGCAGTGTATCAACCGCAGGTGACCATTGTTGCAGCATGCCTGCCTCAGGTGACTCTCCCTGCAGCAGCATCTACCTCTGGTGACTCTCCCCCCCACAGTGTGTCTGCCTCAGGTGACCTCCGTTGCGGCAGCATCTGCCTCAAGTGACTCCTGTTGAGGCAGCGTCTGCTTCAGGTGACACCCGTTGCGGCAGCGGCAGCCTCAGGTTACCCCCATTGCGGCAACGTCTGCCTCAGATGACCTCCGTTGCGGCAGCGTCTGCCTCAGGTGACCCCCGTTTCGGCAGCATCTGCCTCAGGTGACCCCCGTCGCGGAGCGTCTGCCTTAGGTGACCCTCTCCCCGCAGCAGCCTCTGCTCCTCAGGTGACTCCCCGCCGCAGCATCTCCTCCTCAGGTGACCACCATTGCAGCAGCGTCTGCCTTAGGTGACTCTCTCCTCGAAGCAGCCTCTCCTCCTCAGGTGACCCTCTCCCCGCAGCAGCGTCTCCTCCTCAGGTGACCCTCTCCCCGCAGCAGTGTCTCCTCAGGTGACCCCCATGGCAGCATCTCCTCAGGTTACCCTCTCGCCGCAGCAGCGTCTCCTCCTCAGGTGACCCTCTCCCCGCAGCAGCGTCTGCTCCTCAGGTGACCCTCTCCCCGCAGCAGCGTCTGCTCCTCAGGTGACCCTCTCCCCGCAGCAGCGTCTCCTCCTCAGGTGACCCTCTCCCCGCAGCAGCGTCTCCTCCTCAGGTGACCCTCTCCCCGCAGCAGTGTCTGCTTCTCAGGTGACCCCCGTTGCAGCAGCGTCTCCTCCTCAGGAGACCCTGTTGCAGCTCATCTGCCTCAGGTGACCCTCTCCCTGCAGCAGCGTCTCCTACTCAGGTGTCCCTATCCCTGCAGCAGTGTCTCCTCCTCAGGTGACCCTCTCCCTGCAGCAGCGTCTCCTCAGGTGACCCTCTCCCTGCAGCAGCGTCTCCTCAGGTGACTCTCCCCACAGCAGCATCTAATCCTCAGGTGACCCTCTCCCTGCAGCAGCGTCTCCTTCTCAGGTGACCCTCTCCCTGCAGCAGAGTCTCCTCCTCAGGTGATCCTCTCCCTGCAGCAGCGTCTCCTCCTCAGGTGACCCCCGTTGCAGCAGCGTCTCCTCAGGTGACCCTCTCCCTGCAGCAGCGTCTCCTCCTCAGGTGACCCTCTCCTCGCAGCAGCGTCTCCTCCTCAGGTGACCCTCTCCCAGGAGACCCCCGTTGCACTCATCTGCCTCAGGTAACCCTCTCCCTGCAGCAGCGTCTCCTCCTCAGGTGACTCTCTCCCCGCAGCAGCATCTAATCCTCAGGTGACCCTCTCCCTGCAGCAGCGTCTCCTTCTCAGGTGACCCTCTCCCTGCAGCAGAGTCTCCTCCTCAGGTGATCCTCTCCCTGCAGCAGCGTCTCCTCCTCAGGTGACCCCCGTTGCAGCAGCGTCTCCTCAGGTGACCCTCTCCCTGCAGCAGCGTCTCCTCCTCAGGTGACCCTCTCCCTGCAGCAGCGTCTCCTCCTCAGGTGACCCTCTCCCCGCAGCAGCGTCTCCTCCTCAGGAGACCCCAATAGCAGCATGTCAGCCGCAGGTGTAGCTACTATTGGAGACATACCGGACCCTTTAGTCATTAGATCTCAGGGTCAGAGTTTCCATTCTCCCATCTTCCATTATTTCCTCAGCTGGTTATGTCATTAATGGCATCTCCCATTGATCGGCGGCCTCCATTTCTATACTCCCTTTCTATAGCTGGGTTGAGGGTTTCCCCAGTGTAACCTCGTTACCTCGGCCAGACACCATTACTCCACGTTATAATATCCATCTCAGGAAGAAGTCGTTGTAGGGTGATCACTCAGCGTGCGGAAACGATCGGCCGTCTTTAACTTTATTACACAGATCACTGCAGCCATTTTGGAAGAAACTAATGGAAACGCAGCATATGAGGAATAGCAACGGATATTTAACCGAAAAGTCTGGTGTTCCATCTGTATCTGTGTCCCCCAAGATCCTCGTGCCCCCCGATGAAGTAGAGAGGCCTGTGTGCCTCATCAGCCACCAGGGCGTGGGTGCCATTCATCCTCTGCACCTACATAGCAGATCTGTGCCATGCAGGACGGTGTACAGCGGCTGCCATTCAGATATATAGGACTGTGCAAAAGTTTTAGGCAGGTGTGGAAAAAAAATGCTGCAAAGTAAGAAACTTCCAAAATGGAAGTGAATGAACAAATGAGAAATCTTACCCACAGGTTATGGAGGATCTCGGCAGGAGGTTGATGAAACATCTTGGAGGACTGAGCCCAGATCTTCTGTGTATGATGCTTGAGCAGATCCTTCATGTGATCCCAGACAGACTGGATGGTATGAGATCAGGGCTCCAGGGCTGGATGATCACCTCCAGGACTCCTCATTCTTAATGACATTTCTTCATGAAGATGACTTCTCCAAACAGTTGATGATGTGTAGTTGGGTCCACTAGTCGCTGCCAGTCCTGGGCTGATGGCACTGCTGGACATCTTCCGATATCAAAGGGAAGTAACATAGTGTATCATTCATCTGCTGCACTAAGTTTCCTTGGCCGATTACTGTGTCTATGGTCCTCGACATTGCCCATTTGTTGTTATACTCAGTGCTCAGAAGTCCAAGCAGATACTTATCCATCATGTAATACCATCAAGAGACATCTGTTTGGCTCCAAATGTATTCTGCAGCCGGACAACGATTCCCGACATCCAGCCAATGCCATTAAGAACGAGGAGTCCTGGAGCTGATGATCCGGCCCCACAGAGCCCCAAGCTCACATCATCCAGTCTGTCTGGGATCACATGAAGAGACAGAAAGATCCGCACAAGCCTCATTCACAGAAGATCGGGGGTCAGTTCTCCATGATGTTTGGAAGAACCTCCTGTCGAGTTCCTTCATAACCTGTGTACAGGTGATGAGAAAAAGTGACGGAGGCGCTGGGCGGTCACCTGATACTGATGATGGAGGCGACTGGTGGTCACCAGATACTAATGATTAAAGCAACAGGCGGTTACCGGATACTGATAATGGAGGAGATGGGCAGTCAGCAGATGCTAATGATGGAGGCGACGGGCGGTCACCAGATGCTGCTGATGGAGGCGACAGGCAGTCACCAGATGCTGCTCATGGCGGCGACGGGCGGTAACAAGATGCTGATGATGGAGGCGATGGGCGGTCTCCAGATGCTGATGATTAAGGCTACGGGCAGTCACCAGATGCTGATGATGGAGGCTACAAGGCGGCCACCAGATTCTGATGATGGAGGGTTAATGGGTGGTCAGCAAATACTGATGATGGAGGGAATGGGTGGTCACCGGATACTGATGATGGAGGGGATGGGCGGTCACCAGATACGGATGATGGAGGTGACTGGCGGTCATCAGATACTGATAATGGAGGTGACAGGAAATCACCAGATACTGATGATGGAGCCGATGGGCGGTCACCAGATACTGATGATGGAGGTGACAGGAAATCAGATACTGATGATGGAGGTGGCGTGCGGTCACCAGATACTGATGATGGAGGGAATTGGAGGTCACCAGATACTGATGATGGAGGTGACGGGCGGTCACCAGATTCTGATGATGGAGGCGACAGGCGGTCATCAGATACTGATAATGGAGGTGACAGGAAATCACCAGATACTGATGATGGAGGGAATTGGAGGTCACCAGATACTGATGATGGAGGTGACGGGCAGTCACCAGATTCTGATGATGGAGGTGACGGGCAGTCACCAGATTCTGATGATGGAGGCGATGTTCGGTCACCAGATACTGATGATGGAGGCGATGTTCGGTCACCAGATACTGATGATGGAGGCGACGGTCGATCACCAGATACTGATGATGGAGGCTACAGGCGTGGTCACCAGAAACTGATGGGATTTATATTTCTTCTTTGTTTGTTCCCTTTTGTTAATTGATTACATTTTGATAACATGTTTACCACACGGTAACATATAACGGTACCACCACCGTGCACTTCAGTATGACCATTACCAAGAGTGAGCGTGTATCTAATCCTGTCCGGTATGATACTGTCAGCTGGGCTGTGTATCTAATCCTGTGATAGAGAACCTCAGCACTATACGTCATGGAGGCAGTGATTATGGCGGTGTGGTCGGTATTGGGCTGCTGTGTTCTCGCTGTTTTCAGGATCTTGGCTAGTTATATTTTTTGTTTTGCACTGTGTAAATAAAGTTTGTTGAAGTGACACTTGCACACATTGTGTTCATGTTACCATACAAATGTGATCTTGTTGCCTAGAGCAACCAATCAGAGCTCAGCTTTGATTTTGTAAACGACTTTAGAAAAATGAAAGCTGAATCCTAATTGGTTACTATGCGCAACATGGCCACCTGGTAACTGAGGCCTAGTATGTCACCACAGCTTTCACTCTCTTCAATAAACTTTATTTATAATGTGACTTCGGAAAATGTTTCCCCACTAGTTTCTTATTTGAGGTTCCTGTTGGGATGTTGACACGTCATTAACAACGTCTTTTTTCTTCTTAGGGTGAAGCTTTGGGCAGACATGTTCGGCAGTGAGATGTACACATTGGTCACTAAGTACTCGGGCTCCCTACTCTTACAGAAGGTCGGTGAAGGCGCACGGCCGCCATCTCTTATTATTGTAATGTATGTGAAGGTGATATGTGCAGTAGATAATGTGCAGCGTATATGGAGGGGGGGGCAGAATCAAACTTCTTACAAATCCGTCTGTCCCACAAGTGGCAGCAAATTTTCTGATCTCACAAAAGCCCTCTGGAAATTAGCAATTCTCAGTGGTCCCGGTATATAACATCCGGCCCCTCGTTCCTCCCACCCAGTGTGTGACATCCTGCCCCACTGCTCCGGTTTATTAACATTCAACCCCTCGACCCCCACTGTGTAACATCAGGCCCCATCGCCCCCCCGATGTATAACATCTGACCCCCTTTCCCCTGCCCGTTGTATAACATCCAGCCTAATTGCCCCCTGGTGTATAACATCCGGACCATTTCCCCCATTGTATAGAATCCAGCCCCAATTGCCCCGGTGTATAACATCAGACTCCACCGTCCCCCTGGTGTCTAACATCAGGCCCCATCGCCACCCCCAGTGTATAACATCAGGCCCCTTTCCCCCGTTGTATAACATTAGGCCCCATTGCTCCGGAGTATAACATCAGGCTCCACTGTCCCCCTGGTGTATAACATCAGGCCCCATCGCCCCCGGTGTATAACATCAGGCCCCATCGCTGCCCCCCCAGTGTATAACATCAGGCCCCATCGCCCCCCGGTGTATAACATCAGGCCCCATCGCTGCCCCCCCAGTGTATAACATCAGGCCCCATCGCTCCCCCCCCAGTGTATAACATCAGGCCCCATCGCCCCCCGGTGTATAACATCAGGCCCCATCGCCCCCCCAGTGTATAACATCAGGTCCTATCGCTTCCCGGTGTATAACATTCGTCCCCTTGCTCCCCGGTGTATGACATCCGTCTCCTCGCCATTTCGGTTCCCTTTGATACCAGATTCTGTAATACAAAACCGTTCATGACATTTCTTCTTCGTGAATCTTCCCCCATCACCTGTGATGTGAGTGATATTATTGAGCAATTTAAGTTAACTCAGCCACAAAGTGGAGACCCCGTAAAAGTACAGAGTTCTGAGGGAACCAACGCTCTGCTGACCCCATAACTGCAGAGTACTGACCTCCTCTGGTATTAACATTAGAACAAACACTGTGCCCCTGCAAGGAGCTTCATGGCCGAGCAGCTGCATGCAGCCGTACATCACCAAGCACAATGCTGAGCGTCGGATGGAGTGGTGTAAAGCCGCCACCACTGGACTCTGGAGGAGACGTGTTCTGTGCAGTGACGGATTGCAGTTCTCTATCTGCGTCTGATGGAGGAGTCTGGGTTTGGTGATTCCAGGAGAACGTTACCCCCTGACTACATTGTCCCCCCTGTACAGATGGTGGAGGAGGATAATGCTATGGGGGATGTTATCAGGGGGCGGCCTCGGACCCTCCGCTCCAGTGATGGGAAATCCTAATGCTTCAGCACAAGACATTGTGGACATAGCACGTAAATCCATATTTACCTTTTTTTGCTTACAGTGTAGTCTTTATAGTATTCTGTGCAGCAAAAAAGATATAGGCCCAAGCGGGCTAGACGCAGACATGTGCCCCACATTCGCCAGACTGCGCTGATGATGTGTCAAGGGATTAAGTGGGTCACATGACCTCTACGAGGACAGCTAGGCCGGCCGGATTAAGAATAACCAGGGACGGGATTAGTGCGGCACACACGTGCCATGAGCCACACTGCTGTCAGTGTGTTCCCGCAGCGCAGTGTTCCCGCAATGCAGTGTTCCCGCAGCGCAGTGTTCCCGCAGCGCAGTGTTCCCGATGCGCAGTGTTCCCGCAGCGCAGTGTTCCCACAGCTCAGTGTTCCCACAGCGCAGTGTTTCCACAACGCAGTGTTCCCGCAGCGCAGTGTTCCCGCAGCGCAGTGTTCCTGCAGCGCAGTGTTCCCGCAGCGCAGTGTGCCTGAAACGCTGTGTTCCCGCAGCGCAGTGTTCCCGCAACGCAGTGTTCCCGCAGCGCAGTGTTCCCGCAACGCATTGTTCCCGCAGCGCAGTGTTCCCGATGCGCAGTGTTCCCGCAGCGCAGTGTTCCCACAGCGCAGTGTTCCCGCAGCGCAGTGTGCCTGAAACGCAGTGTTCCCGAAATGCTGTGTGCCCGTCTGGAGATCGTACACTACAAATGTATCACACGAAGACGATTACATGGGCAGGGAGACGCACGGCCGGCGCTCAGATCCCTGCTCACAGATTTGCAGCTGGAGGATTAGTGTTTGCTCTTTTCTGACATTGCTGTTCAGTCGTCCTGTTCCTAGGAAAGTTGGGTGACACATTTTATGGCTGTCATTGGGCTCCCATGAGGGTTTTGTTACCCGGCTTTCCTAGATCCTTGGCCGCTCTATCAGTTTGCATCAAGATTTTTCATAAATGTGCAATAAAGGAAAATAATTTGAATAGAATTTGTAAGAATCTGACAAATGAGGACAGTGATTAATATCTCTATATATAGGGAAAATCCCGTATGTCAGGGAATGTAAGGGTTTATCATCTCACTATATAGCACTATATACTGGGGGATTAATAGGTCACTACAGAATCACGTAATCTGACAGAACGTGATCTCCACGTGGGTCTCCTGCCAAGTGCTGTCCAATAAGCCTGTGCTGCAAGAAATCTGCCCTCACTAATGATGGACGACGCACTGCTGTATTCATAGTGCGCCCCCCCATCATACATATGTTCACATGTCCTATCAGTCTCTGCAAATAATAAATGTAACCCTTCCTCAGCTCAGTATATTACGATTTGGCCGGAGTCACACTACAGCGAGATACGGCCGAGTGTCGCAGGTTAAAAACAAGCTCTGGCACCGGCACTCCGGAGCGGAGCGTGCAGCTCCATGTATTGATATGCGGCCGCACGCTCCTCTCCGGAGTGACGGCGCCAGAGCTTTGTTTTAACCTGCGAGACTCGGCCGTATCTTGCTGTGTGTGATCCCGGCCTAATACTGCCCCTATGTACAAGAATATAACTACTATAATACTGCCCCTATGTGCAAGAATATAACTATTATAATACTGCCCTCTATGTACAAGAATATAACTACTATAATACTGCCCCTATGTACAAGAATATAACTAATATAATACTGCTCCTATGTACAAGAATATAACTACTATAATACTGCCCCCTATGTACAAGAATATAACTACTATAATACTGCTCCTACAGTATATACAAGAATATAACTACTATAATACTGCTCTTATGTACAAGAATATAACTACTATAATACTGCTCCTATGTACAAGAATATAACTACTATAAAACTGCTCCTATGTACAAGAATATAACTACTATAATACTGCCCCTATGTACAAGAATATAACTAGTATAATACTGCCCCTATGTACAAGAATATAACTACTATAATACTGCTCCTACGTACAAGAATATAACTAGTATAATACTGCCCCTATGTACAAGAATATAACTACTATAATACTGCTCCTACAGTATATACAAGAATATAACTACTATAATACTGCTCTTATGTACAAGAATATAACTACTATAATACTGCTCCTATGTACAAGAATATAACTACTATAATACTGCCCCTATGTACAAGAATATAACTACTATAATACTGCCTATATGTACAAGAATATAACTACTATAATACTGCCCCTATGTACAAGAATATAACTACTATAATACTGCCCCTATGTACAAGAATATAACTACTATAATACTGCCCCTATGTACAAGAATGTAACTACTATAATACTGCCCCCCTGTACAAGGATATAACTACTATAATACTGCTCCTATGTACAAGAATATAACTACTATAATACTGCTCCTATATACAAGAATATAACTACTATAATACTGCCCCTATGTACAAGAATATAACTACTATAATACTGCCTCCTATGTACAATAATATAACTACTATAATACTGCCTCCTATGTACAAGAATATAACTACTATAATACTGCTCCTATGTACAAGAATATAACTACTATAATACTGCCCCTATGTACAGGAATATAACTACTATAATACTGCTCCTATGTACAAGAATATAACTACTATAATACTGCCCCTATGTACAAGAATATAACTACTATAATACTGCTCCTACAGTATATACAAGAATATAACTACTATAATACTGCTCTTATGTACAAGAATATAACTACTATAATACTGCTCCTATGTACAAGAATATAACTACTATAATACTGCCCCTATGTACAAGAATATAACTACTATAATACTGCTCCTATATACAAGAATATAACTACTATAATTCTGCCCCCATGTACAAGAATATAACTACTATAATACTGCGCCTATGTACAAGAATATAACTACTATAATACTGCCCCTATGTACAAGAATATAACTGCTATAATACTGCCCCCTATGTACAAGAATATAACTACTATAATACTGCCCACTATGTTCAAGAATATAACTACTATAATACTGCCCCCTATGTACAAGAATATAACTACTATAATACTGCCCCTATGTACAAGAATATAACTACTATAATACTGCTCCTATGTACAAGAATATAACTACTATAATACTGCTCCTATGTACAAGAATATAACTACTATAATACTGCCCCCTCTGTACAAGAATATAACTACTATAATACTGCCCCTATGTACAAGAATATAACTACTATAATACTGCTCCTATGTACAAGAATATAACTACTATAATACTGCCCCCTATGTACAAGAATATAACTACTATAATACTGCCCCTATGTACAGGAATATAACTACTATAATACTGCCCCTATGTACAAGAATATAACTACTATAATACTGCTCCTATGTACAAGAATATAACTACTATAATACTGCTCCCTATGTACAAGAATATAACTACTATAATACTGCTCCTATGTACAAGAATATAACTACTATAATACTGCTCCTATGTACAAGAATATAACTACTATAATACTGCTCCTATGTACAAGAATATAACTACTATAATACTGCCCCCTATGTACAAGAATATAACTACTATAATACTGCTCCTATGTACAAGAATATAACTACTATAATACTGCTCCTATGTACAAGAATATAACTACTATAATACTGCTCCTATGTACAAGAATATAACTACTATAATACTGCTCCTATGTACAAGAATATAACTACTACAATACTGCCTCCTATGTACAAGAATATAACTACTATAATACTGCTCCTATGTACAAGAATATAACTACTATAATACTGCTCCTATGTACAAGAATATAACTACTATAATACTGCTCCTATGTACAAGAATATAACTACTATAATACTGCCCCCTATGTACAAGAATATAACTACTACAATACTGCCCCCTATACTTTGGTTCAGTCCCCTGTGAATTTCTGGCGGCATTCAGTCTTTTTGGGTTGGGGTCTATCAGCGCGGCACATGTAGAATTGGCGATCTTTGCTTCTCCTTGCAGCAGCTCCACATCTGTCAGATTGGGGGGCATCTCCTGTGTACAGCGCCATCTTCAGGTTGTTACTTGGGTTTTGCTCTGGGCTCAGGCTGGGCTGCTCCATAACTTCCATCTCCTTCTGGGTAAGCCGTTCTCTTGGTGGTTTGAAGGTCGCTTAGGGTCATTGTGCTGAAGATGATATTCCTCTTCATCTTCAGCTTTTTAGCAGAGGCCTGATGGGTTTGATGCAGAACTGACTAATATTCGTAGTGTTCATAACTCCCTCCACTTTGACTAAAGCCGCAGTTACAGCTGCCGTAAATAAAACAGCTCCTTAGCACAATGCTGCTTCCACTATGCCTCACTGTGGGGATGATGATCTGGTGATACACGGTGTTGGCTTTGCACCATTTGAAATTATGTCCAAAACTTTCCACCTTGTTCTCATCAGGCAAAACATGTTTCCTGCTTTTGTCAGACTTGATGGAGGTTTTCATGCATATTTTTCTGTGTAATAAAAGGCTTCCATCTTGCCACCTGACCCCACAGGACGAACATATGAAGAATGCAGGAGATTGTGGTCACATGAAGGACACTACCAGGACTGACCAGAAGTTCCTGCAGCTCCTTTAATGTTGCTGTTGGACCTCTTGGCATTGCCCGGAATAATTTTCCTCCAGTCTTTTAATCAATATTTTGGGGACGTCCACTTCTTGATGATGTCTTCACAGTGTTTTCTGATACATCTAATGCCTGGGAAATGTTTTTGTCCCTTCTCATGGCTGACTACTTTCCTCAGTGAGATCCTTTGCTGTGTTGTCAGCTGTTTATGGACCAGAAAATATCAGGAAAATCCTCCCTAGAACTGCAACGCTTTCTCTGGGGTTAATCAGAATCGCTGTAAATGATGGCGGCCGAGCACTGACTACTATGTAACATGGGAGGAATTGTGATTGGCTAATACTTAGCACAACCACAGTCCCAATTATAAGGGGGTGCTCACACTTACGCAATCACACATTAGTGTAATTATTTTTTATGCTCCTGACAGAAGTACAAGGACGTGGAGCCCACGCTGAGCATCGAGGAGGTGGATGGACTGGAGCTGGTCAGGAAGTTCTCAGAAGAGATGGAGAGCATGCTGCGGAGGAAGGTGGTGGCGGTGGAGGTAGCAGCGTTACATCTAATATTCGCTTGTTCCTCTTTGTTTGCCTCCATGTTGCAGACATTTTTCTCTCTTCTCTAGGGACATGCTGGCTATTTAGCAGGTGTCAGATTATCAAACATTTCATAGCTGCATTCACAATTCTGAGCTGACATCTCCCAGCATGCCCTTCCTGCTCAATGTCTTCATTCACAATTCTGAGCTGACATCTCCCAGCATGCCCTTCCTGCTCAATGTCTGTATTCACAATTCTGAGCTGACATCTCCCAGCATGCCCTTCCTGCTCAATGTCTGCATTCACATTTCTGAGCTGACATCTCCCAGCATGCCCTTCCTGCTCATTGTCTTCATTCACAATTCTGAGCTGACATCTCCCAGCATGCCCTTCCTGCTCAATGTCTGCATTCACATTTCTGAGCTGACATCTCCCAGCATGCCCTTCCTGCTCAATGTCTGCATTCACAATTCTGAGCTGACATCTCCCAGCATGCCCTTCCTGCTCAATGTCTTCATTCACAATTCTGAGCTGACATCTCCCAGCATGCCCTTCCTGCTCAATGTCTGCATTCACAATTCTGAGCTGACATCTCCCAGCATGCCCTTCCTGCTCAATGTCTGCATTCACAATTCTGAGCTGACATCTCCCAGCATGCCCTTCCTGGTCAATGTCTTCATTCACAATTCTGAGCTGACATCTCCCAGCATGCCCTTCCTGCTCATTGTCTTCATTCACAATTCTGAGATGACATCTCCCAGCATGCCCTTCCTGCTCAATGTCTGCATTCACAATTCTGAGCTGACATCTCCCAGCATGCCCTTCCTGCTCAATGTCTGCATTCACAATTCTGAGCTGACATCTCCCAGCATGCCCTTCCTGCTCAATGTCTTCATTCACAATTATGAGCTGACATCTCCCAGCATGCCCTTCCTGCTCAATGTCTTCATTCACAATTGTACCTACTTGGCGAAAACTTACCCTTGTTGTTTGGGTTGGCTATTATGTATTTGGGGTTGTGAATGATCGGGCATGTTGTATTTCATTATGCCCAATCTTTTATTTGCCTTTTCTTTCTCTATAGAGACTGGTGGAGGCGGCAGAAGAAGCGGATTTACGCCACGAGTTTAATTCATCCCTGGAGGTGAGTGATCCTTAGTTACGTCACTTCCTGTCGGCCATATTAACACATACTGAGCCACGTGTTCTGTCATCTGGTCACCCATCTTTACCCAAGTGTTAGACCCTGTCTGATCATCGGGTATGAAGGTTCCTAAGATTTCCTGATAATCGTGCAGTATCAACAGGCCGCCGATCACCCGATGTATATTGAGGAAATGATTATCATGCTTACTTATAAATCATCGTTCTCGGCAGCACATCGTAGTGTGTAACCAGGCGATGAGCTGCCGAGAGCAGTTAATGTGCACATTCACATGTAATGTTTCAGATGCATTTATTTCTGCATGGCAAACTGAGACTGTGGCCAGAAAGCCGCAGCGGAAATTGTGTATTTTGCTACATTTTGTATATGGGGCACTTCATTGCTAGAGCAAGACCCCTCAGTGCCCGTTGCCCATTTATTGCGATACTGGCGGGCACACGGGTCTCCTGACCCAAACTTGACAGCCCACCAGGGGATCATGTTCGCGGGTCGGTCCGTGCTTGGACATCAGAATTCGGCCTTGGTTGTTGCTGACCTTCTCATGTCATCAGTCCTGAGGGAGTGTCTGCAGTCTGTGTCCAGACTGTGACCGCCGCAGCTCTCTCTGCCCCTCTCCCAGCAGCACTTAATTCCCCAGTCGCTTGGGAATCCCCCCGTACTTGTCATCGCCACCCCCGCTAACAAGACTTGGCAATAATCTATAGTTGGCAACCACTTCTGTGCCAGGAGGAACATTGGGCGTTTTCCTAAATCTAGGCTAAAGGCGAGTAGGAGGAGAAGCTAGCTACTTCCTGCATGGAGCCTCCGGCAAACTTGCATCTTCTTCCCCCTGGTATTAATGAATATTGGGTTACCGGCGTATCATCAGCCCTTTCATCTCTTCGCAGTTCGAGTACTATAATTCCGTGCGGATTAACGAGAAGGACGACAATGATAATTACGTGGAGCTGGGGAACGAATTCATCCTGGAACATAACGAGCACTTTAATAATCTGATGGTGAACACGACCCTCAGTAACGTCCAGCTGCCCACCAACGTGTATAACAAAGGTGAGCGCCCCCCGCAGTAGGGGAGCAGAGCTGCGCACAACCACCTGCGCTCCATACTGCCCTCTGCTGGGCAGGTGGAGCATAGCAAGGTAACTTTTATTTCATAATTATTATTTGCAAGGCTAAAAAGTCATTTTTGTATCTTTTTACGGTATATCATAAATTTCAGTGCGAGAAATATATATGTATTTCTTATTCTAGTGCAGTGTGAACACTACACCTCCCACAATTCAACACAGCACTCCTTCCCAAAAGTGTTGGCACCCTTGAAATTGTTCCAGAAAATGAAGTGTTTCTCCCAGAAAATTATTGCAATTACACGTTTTTGTTATTTGCGTGTTTCTTTCCTTTGTGTGTCTTGGAACAAGGCAAATTGGATCTAATTTCACACAAAACCCCCAAAAATGGGCCAGACGTAATTGTTGGCACCTTACCAAAAGTGTGGGTAAACAACTTTGTTTCAAGCATGTGATGCTCGTTCAGACTCACCTGTGGCAAGTAACAGCTGTCGACAATCTGAAAATCACACCTGAAACCAGATAAAAAGGGGAGAAGTTGGCTCAATCTTTGCATTGTGTGTGTGTGTACCACACTAAGCATGGAGAACAGAAAGAGAAGAGAACTTTCCGAGGACTTCAGAACCAAAATTATTGCAAAATATCAACAATCTGAAGGTTATAAGTCCATCTCCAGAGATCTTGATGTTCCTTTGCCCACAGTGTGCAACATAATCAAGAAGTTTACAACCACTGGCCCTGTAGCTAATCTTCCTGAATATGGACATCAGAGAAAAATTGGTGAAAAGTTGTAACGCAGGATAGTCCGGATGGTGGATAAGAGCCAATCAAGGTCCACAAAAATCCTGCAGGCTCAGAGTGCATCAGTGTCAGCGCACACTATCCGTCCCCATGTGAATGAATTGAAACTATGGTAGAAGACCCCGGAGGACCCCACTGCTGATGCAAAGACATAAAAAGCTAGACTGCAGCTTGCCAAAATGAATGTAAGAAAGCCAAGATCCTTCTTGGAGTGTCTTGTGGACAGATGAGACAAAGAGATTTTTGGTAAAGCACATCATTCTACTATGTACCAAAAGCAGAATGAGGCCTACAAAGAAAAGAACACAGTACCTACAGTCAGACATGGTGGAGGGTCACTGATGTTTTAGGGTTTTGCTGCCTCTGGCACTGGGTGCCTCGACTGTGTGCAAGGCATCATGAAATCTGAAGATTACCAAAGAATTTTGGGTGGCACTGTAGTTCCCAGTGTCCGAAACCTGGGTTTGCCTTCTAGGTCATGGGTCTTACAATGGATGTTGGGAGAAGGTAAATATGAGACCAGGAGCAGTTTACAAAAGAAGAGTCCAAGATCCCTACTCTGAGGATGAAGAAGCTTGTGGATAGTTATAGGATGTGACTGATTGTAGGGATTTATTCCAAAGGGGGCAACCAAATATTAACCTGAGGGTGGCAACAATTTTGTCCAGCCCATGTGTGGGGTTTTGAGTGAAATTATGCCCAAATTGCTCTTTTTTTTTGCATTGTTCCAATACATACAAAGGAAATAAACATGTATATAACAGAACATAGGAAATTGCAATAATTTTCTGGGAGAAATATTTCATTATCTGAAACAATTTCAAGGATGCCAAATAGATCCTGACCTATCAGTGAAAGCTTATTTCATGATTTTAGATCCAGATATCCTGAACGGGGTGTACATGTCTGAGGCATTGAACCCCGTGTTTGTGGTCAACTTCCAGAGAGACCCCACGCTCACCTGGCAGTATTTCGGCAGCTCCTCCGGCTTTTTCCGCCTCTATCCAGGTAAGAAGGATGAATTACCTGGATAATTCCCCCAATCCAGGTCCCTTCCATTCACTGACAGCAAGCAGAACTGAAGCACAAATTCTATTGGAAAGTTACAGAATTTATCTTTTCGCACTGATTGTGTTTTTTAAGGCATCAAATGGACCCCGGATGAAAACGGGGTGATCTCATTCGACTGCAGAAATCGCGGGTGGTGAGTACGACAGAGCTTCTATTTTTTCTTGTCTCATCATAAATCTATAACTTCATAGATTAAGCTTCTTATTACAGTAAATGAAATTCAGATCAAAGTAAAGAATTTACAAAAATAAAGTTCATAAGGAGCAATTTAGGTACCCATTGCGGTACCCTTATGTAGACCCTTGTATAGACACCAAAGACTATCCTATCAGACTATGCTTCCTGTGAATGGTGGGAGTTGTTGTCCCCCTGCAGCTAACTCAATAACTGTGCACCCTTTATTAAAGGTACATTCAGGCGGCCACTTCTCCAAAGGACATTGTGATCATGGTGGACATCAGTGGTAGCATGAAGGGTCTGCGGATGACCATCGCCAAGCACACGATTAACACTTTGCTGGACACCCTTGGCGAGAACGACTTTGTTAACATCATTGCAGTAAGTCTGTATGAGTGTTAATATAAAGGGCAAGTGTTTATAAGGTCCTTAATATACCCCTTAAAATGGTATATATTGTAGGGATATGCCATTGATGTGATTGGTGACAGTTCCATCTCTTGCTCATTTTTTTCCCCTTTTCTCCAGTACAACGACTACGTCCATTACATCGAGCCTTGCTTTAAAGGGATTTTGGTGCAGGCGGACAGAGATAATCGGGAGGTAAATCCATGCTTCTTTCATTCTTCTGTAATTTTAGGTTTTCATCTTTCATGGCACCTAAAATGGAGCAAATTTTGCTGATTTTTCTAAATAATAATCGTTCTGTGTGCACAGCTTCTATGCAGGCTTATGCGTCTCCATGGTAACAGACTACAACAAACTCTATGTAGTCTGATCCTGTATTTTCTCTTTCTCTTTCTGTCCTTCTCCCCAGTTTAAGTAAGTGGGGGAGAGATGAAGGGGGTAACCCAGACTGCACAGGGCTTGGAGATTGTTACCAGGGAAACACGTAGGTCTGCATAGGAGCTGTACATAAATCCAGAAATGCCTTCTCTGTGCTCATGATTCTTCTAGGTCCCAGTATATCCCAGTATATCGCTGCTTTCATTCCGTTCTCTCCCTTTATTTGCAGCATTTCAAACAGTTGGTTGATGAATTACAGGCAAAAGGTGTGGGCACCGTCAACAAAGCTCTTATCGAAGCATTTAAAATCCTGAAGGAGGTACAGTACCTTCACCTATCTGGGTATTTAAGGGTTTCCTTAGTTTAAAGGGATATTCCATTCTATTTACTTCAAATGCCATAAATATCTGATAGATGCCGGTTGAACTTTTAGCATTGCCGACTCCCGCTCGGATATATCCTCAACTTCCATAAAAGTGCTTGGAGAGAACTTTAGGAAAGGTGGTGCAACTTTACCAGATGGGGTGCGGTTGACAAATTTCTCATAAATTTCATCACGATAGGCACACATAATGAATTTGGCACTTTTTACTCCTGCACACTTTTCAAAATTGCCATTAAAAATGCTAGTCTTAATTAATCAAACCCTAGTAGTCTCTGGCTCGACCTATCTACTTGTGCTGGTAGACCTCAGTGAAGAGGAGACGGTGCATGCATGGTCACCTATCCTATATGAGGTTGTAATTGGCAGTGAGGTGGGTTTCAGACCACAGAGCTGGGATAGGACCCATGACATTTTTGCCGAGGCGATTCCCTCTAAGTGTAGTTCTCTGCAGAGCAAGTGATCGAAAGTGCCAGTGTTCAGTTTCAATGCCAAAGGGTCCTCATTCTCTTCTTTCTCTAAATCATTTGGGGTCCAAGCGGAAAGCACTTTCTGTACCAAGCAGCACAAAAGTCCCTGTTTTCCTCTAGTTCCGAGAGGCTGGTCGAGGTGGTCTTTGTAACCAGGCGATCATGCTAATTACTGATGGCGCAGTAGAAGATTATGAACAAGTGTTTGAAAAATACAATTGGCCTGATAAAAAGGTAAAATTTATATTTTATTATCCACTTTTGTAATACATTTCCTATTTGTCTTGATAAACGCATATATATCATAGAGACTGTGAATATTTCCTGAGCGAATTCTCATAAATCTATAACATCATAGACTAAGCTTCATATAGAAATAAATGACATTCATATCAAAGTAAATAATTTACAAATACATAGTTCAGAAGGGGCAATTTAGATGCCCATTGCGGTACCCTTCTTTTCAGATTTCAGTTTATTCCTGCTGTATGATGCCATGATTAGACCTCATTTGACCCCAGTTGTCACTTTTAACATCATACATTCATTTTTTTCCTAGGTTCGATTGTTTACATATCTTATAGGACGAGAGGTGACATTTGCACAGAATGTGAAATGGATTGCATGTAGCAATAAAGGTATCAGACATGGATATTGTTTATGTATGTGATCTATATATGATTCAGGACAAATCTATAGCATATTATGTATGGGGCAGTGATGGAGTGTGTGGATTCAGAAAGCTTAATTTGTATCTGTCCACGCACGGTGATGCTTTTGTTGTAGGATACTACACACAGATCAGCACGCTCGCCGACGTCCAGGAGAATGTGATGGAATACCTGCATGTGCTGAGCCGGCCGATGGTCATCAACCACGACCACGATATCATCTGGACGGAGGCGTACATGGACAGTGCGGTAGGTTGATCACTCCATCATTGACATTCTCCTACAAGGAGAAACATCTTGTATCTGCGAAATATCGAATTAAAACAGACCTGTCCTGTATTACGGGGGTCAGAAGCGACTCTCCCCTTATATTCCAGTATCTCATCATTTCCCCCATTTGTGCCATTTCATGCATATAATTGGGGCACGAGATAAATGGACCCTCCCAAATCTGTTGTTGCTTTTGACAAATATACACTATAGACCATACTGTAAATTCCTTTAATCTGACGTATATATAGGGGTTCCAGATTGGCAGATGCCGGATTAGAAGAATTCATCTGACTTCTGTTTCCATATCTCATTTCTCACTGCCTTCTCATTCCGTTTTTTCCCCTCCATCTGGTTACACTCCTTTCATAACTCCCATCATCCGTCCTGTGTGACAGCTGCCGCAGTCAGAAGAGGTAACGGGTGCTGTTTTCGGTGTTGTGGGTGCCCTGTGTCCCCGTGGTGCTCGTGTGGTCTGTGTCTTGTGAACTTGTCACCTATTTACTCTCATCAATCATATTTATCATGGTGTCGTAAGAAGACCCTGAGCCACCATGATGCCCCCCAATCGGGTTGTCACTCCGCTTTTCCAGGCTCCTGAACGGTTAAGGTGCTGAGCTCCATCCTGATATAGAGGAGGGAGATTTGCTAATTAGGATCCTCGGTTTGGTCAGTGATCTTCTCTCTGCTTCCTCCTCTGTATCTGATGGTGGCAGATGGTGCTGCCCGCTGTATCCGGCAGGTGTCATGCCAGTGAGGGCAGTGACGAACGCCGTTAGGCCTTAATCGATGGACGTGTTTGATTATGTGGCAGCCGCGCACCAGAAGATCTGATAGTTGCTGGGAAATCTGCAAGCAGCTCCGCGTCTCTGCCCAGCAACCAGGCGGCAGATGCTTTTATTGGCAGCGTTGACTTTGGTACTTTGCTCCCAATAACCAGACACGAAACAAATCATTACTAATATCAATCAAAAGGAGAAAATCTGCGGCTGAACGTTCTTTCCTGCGGCGCCCCCTATAGTCACGACGGCTTTACCTCCCTCCAGCTGCCTCCTGGCATTGTGCACAAGCTGATATCCAGCTGGATACATTGTATCAGAGCCCTCACATAGAAGGAAGCAGGCAGCTTTATGGTGTTAATGAGAAGGTTTCCGTTCACTGACAGCAAGCAGAGGTCCTGGAGATGGTGAAGAAGCGAAGCCTAGATTATATTAGAGAGTTTCAAGAGTTTTACCAACTTTTTTTTTTTCAAGTTCATTGTTTACTGCGAATATTGACTGTCCGAGATGCTCATTAGTCAGGTAGCACGAAGGGGAACTATGCAACGACCCGACCCGGTGGCCTGAGGGCAAGGCAGTGTATGGCACTCGCCACGACCCGCAGAGTGCAAACATCTACCGAAATTACCACTTTTCTTTCTATCCGCAGCTCTTTGCGTCCCAGGCCCAGAGTCTCCTGCTAATGACCACAGTGGCCATGCCGGTGTTCAGCAAGAAGAATGAGACGGTAAGAGAGTGCGAGAGTGAGGGGATGAGATAACCAAGGAATGAGGGGATAAGACGGCCGGGAAAAGAGGGGATGAGACGGCCGGGGAAAGAGGGGACGAGACGGCCGGGGACAGAGGGGACGAGATGGCCCCGGGAAAGAGGGGACGAGACGGCCGGGGAAAGAGGGGACGAGACGGCTGGGGAAAGAGGGGATGAAACGGCCGGGGAAAGAGGGGACAAGATGGCTGTGGAAAGAGGGGACAAGGCGATCAAGGCATAGGGCGATGAGATGGCTGGAGAAAGTGGGGAAGTGACTGCCAGTAAAAGAGAGTATGAGAAGACTGCGGAAAAAAAGAGAATGAGACAGCCGGGAAAAGACTGTATGAGATGGCCGAGGAAAGAGGAGATGAGACGGTCGAGGGAAGAGGCGATAAGATGGCTGGGGAAAGTGGAGATGAGATGGTTGGATAAAGAGGGTGTGAGACTTTCATGTCAAGAAGTGATGAGCTGCTCGGAGTAGAGTGGGTCGCCTTTGGGTAGAGCGGCTCGCCATTGGGTTACAGCGGGTCGGGAGTAGAGCTGGTCACCCTCGGGGTACAGCGGGTCAGGAGTAGAGCAGGTCACCCTCGGGGTACAGCGGGTCGGGAGTAGAGCAGGTCACCCTCGGGGTACAGCGGGTCGGGAGTAGAGCGGGTCACCCTCGGGTTACAGCAGGTCGGGGGTAGAACGGGTCACCCTCAGGGTAGACCGGGTCGGGAGTAGACCGGGTCACCCTCGGGGTAGAGCGGGTCGGGAGTAGAGCCGCCCACTTGCTCACCCAGGATGACCCCCAGCCTCAGGCTATCACCCCTGAATGATCTAGATGCTCCACATGCCCCAGTGAGGCGTGCACGCGGGGCTTACACAGAGGCCTCTGGATATTTGAGGCTGCTCTGGTTGTGACTAGGGCCCTGTCCCTGTGGCCGCTGTGGATATTGGTGGATGTAGTAATTATCTCCTGGTCGTCTCTTTTCTGCAGAGAGCGGAGGGGATTCTGTTGGGAGTGGTAGGATCTGATGTTCCCCTGCGGGAGCTGTTGAAGCTGGCCCCGAGATACAAGGTGCGAAACTGCCATATCTATCCATAACTGGCAGCATTACACGTGCCTGCAGCGCCCCCCGATGGTGACACTGTGTAATTACCCCTCACAAGTGCAGGACACAGTAGAAATGTCCGTGACGTTCCCCGTCTTGTCTCCGCAGCTCGGGGTGCATGGCTACGCCTTCCTGAACACCAATAACGGCTACATACTCTCACACCCCGACCTGCGCCCCCTGGTGAGTCCCGGGGTAACAGCACGCCTTGTACTCTAGTCACATCCAGAGCAGCAGTCACAGGTTTTTTGTTATTTTTTTATAGTACAAAGAAGGAAAGAAACTGAAACCAAAGCCGAATTACAACAGCGTCGATCTCTCAGAAGTGGAGTGGGAGGATCGAGACGAGATCGTGAGTCCAAAATCCACAGAGTCCTTAGTTTATAGGCTTTTGTGTTCAATTAATTAAATGTATGGATATAAAACAACATCTTTTCTGGTGAAACCACACGCTTAGCTCTGCTGTACTGGGAAAGTGCATGCTCTGCTGTACTGGGAAAGTGAATCAATAAGGTACAATGGTGTGCACTCAGTCAATTTGGAAATTGAGGTGCAGGTGTCATGGACTGAAGAGTCCCCGTACAAGTAATATCTAGAAGACACCGCACACTCTTAATAGATATTTATGCAAATTGTGCAAAATTTAAATTTTGCACAATTTGCATAAATATCTATTAAGAGTGTGCGGTGTCTTCTAGATATTACTTGTACTGGGAAAGTGCACGCTCAGCTCTGTTGTACGGGGAAAGTACACGCTCAGCTCTGCTGTACTTGGAAAGTGCACACTCAGCTCTGCTGTACTGGAAAAGTGCATACTCAGCTCTGCTGGTCTGGGAAAGTGCACGCTCAGCTCTGCTGTACTGGGAAAGTGCAAGATCAACTATGCTGTGCTGGGAAAGTGCATGCTCAGCTCTGCTGTACTGGGAAAGTGCACGCTCAGCTCTGCTGTAATGGGAAAGTGCAAGATCAACTATGCTGTATTGGGAAAATGCACACTCAGCTCTGCTGTACTGGGAAAGTGCACACTCAGCTCTGCTGTACCGGGAAAGTGCACACTCAGCTCTGCTGTACTGGGAAAATGCAAGACCAACTATGCTGTACTGGGAAACTGCATGCTCACCTCTGCTGTACTGGAAACGTACACAATCAACACTGCTGTACGGGGAAAGTACACACTCAGATTTGCTGTACTGGAAAAGTGCACGCTCAGCTCTGCTGTACTGGAAAAGTGTACGCTCAGCTCTGCTGTACTGGAAAAGTGCATGCTCAGCTCTGCTGTACTGGAAAAGTGCACTCTCAGCTCTGCTGTACTGGAAAAGTGCACGCTCAGCTCCGCTGTACTGGAAAAGTACACAATCAACTCTGCTGTACGGGGAAAGTACACGCTCAGCTCTGCTGTACTGGGAAAGTGCACTCTCAGCTCTGCTGTACTGGAAAAGTGCACGCTCAGCTCTGCTGTACTGGAAAAGTGCACGCTTAGCTCTGCTGTACTGGAAAAGTGCACGCTCAGCTCTGCTGTACTGGAAAAGTGCACGCTCAGCTCTGCTGTACTGGAAAAGTGCACGCTCAGCTCTGCTGTACTGGAAAAGTACACAATCAACTCTGCTGTACGGGGAAAGTACACACTCTGCTGTACCGGGAAAGTGCATGCTCAGCTCTGCTGTAATGGAAAAGTACACGATCAACTCTGCTGTATGGGGAAAGTGCACGCTCAGCTCTACTGCGCTGGAGAAATGCACACTGAGGTCTACTGCGCTGCGAAAATGCGCGCTCAGCACTGCTGCACTGGGAAAGTGCGCGCTTAGCTACGTTTTGGCCTCACATTTTCTTTTTGGACACAGCTCCGGACTGCGATGATCAACGGAGAGACGGGAACACTAAGCATGGACGTAAAAGTCACCGTTGACAAAGGGGTAAGTGCGCAGACACCTCCAATCAGGGAATAAATAGTTAAGAAATGAGTTATGCATGGAGTAGTGGTCCGTCTCCACTTTCCATATCTGCTTGTGGGTCCTAGAGTCTGCCACCTTCTTCATGCGATCTGCCTGATCAGCGCTCAGCCTGATCCCGGTAATGTGAGCACAGTCATACAGAAGCTTTCTCACCAGGCCGACCTTGTTCTTTTACAGAAGCGAGTCCTGTTCCTGACCAGTGACTATTTCTACACGGACATCAGTGAAACCCCGTTCAGGTGAAGAGATGGGGGAGGGGAGCTCAAATTAGCTCCTAAAACAGTAAAAACAATTAAAATATATAAAAATAATGCCTTTGTCAACTTTTACGGGTCATGAACGGGTCAAGATGTATTTTACAGGATTTTTTTAAATCCCTTTTAGCCTGGGCGTGGTACTGACCCGCGGACATGGAGAGTACATTCTGATAGGAAATACTTCTATGGAAGAAGGTGAGGACCCATCAATCATCCTATTATTCGGTATTTACAGGGTCAGCTTCTCCTTATAGACAATTCCTTGTTAACCGACAACATGTTTTTATGAAGAAAAGATGGCAGAAACGTTCTTTTCCCATTTCTGCCTTCACAGTCATTGATTGGTCCCTGCGATCATGTGATTTTCAACTGAACGATCACATGACCCCATACCGCTAGGTCTGACCAGGCCGCCGACGCATTGACCCTAACTAGGCCATGTCATATGTCAAAAGAACCGGCACGGAATGGTGGAAAAAAATATAGCACTTTTATTTCTGTGGATTTACTTTATTTTCCTATTTTGTCATAAAAAAAGACACAAAAATCACTTGAATAGAAAAGAAAATATAGAAAATTACAGTGGATATTAAGGGGGTATCAAGGTGAGGCTGAAGTGGCCTGACTGTGTCACTGCCCTAATGTCACCCGCTCCAGCAGGGGGCGCCATTCTGATACTCCGGGACTGAATATACTGTTGTGCTGTGGTAGATGTAGCTGGACCGTCCTTACGGGGCAGTAAAAAATCGGGCTGTTTTATGCTCATATTGGTATTTTCCAGGGCTCCACGACCTGCTGCATCCGGACCTCACTGTGGCCAATGAATGGTGAGAGATTGGAGCCGGCGCTGCATGTAGGGGCACCGCACCCACCGCACCGGTAACACGCGACTGTGCTCTCACCCCCAGGATATACTGCATCACCGACATAGACCCCGACCACCGCAAGCTCAACCAGCTGGAGGCCGTCACCCGCTTCCTGATAGGAGAGGAGCCCGACCTGGAGTGTGAGTGCAGCTCTGGAGTATAATACAGGATGTAACTCAGGATCAGTAATGTAATGTATGTACACAGTGACTGCACCAGCAGAATAGTGAGTGCAGCTCTGGAGTATAATACAGGATGTAACTCAGGATCAGTAATGTAATGCATGTACACAGTGACTGCACCAGCAGAATAGTGAGTGCAGCTCTGGAGTATAATACAGGATGTAACTCAGGATCAGTAATGTAATGTATGTACACAGTGACTGCACCAGCAGAATAGTGAGTGCAGCTCTGGGGTATAATACAAGATGTAACTCAGGATCAGTAATGTAATGTATGTACACAGTGACTGCACCAGCAGAATAGTGAGTGCAGCTCTGGGGTATAATACAGGATGTAACTCAGGATCAGTAATGTAATGTGTGTACACAGTGACTGCACCAGCAGAATAGTGAGTGCAGCTCTGGGGTATAATACAGGATGTAACTAAGGATCAGTAATGTAATGTATGTACACAGTGACTGCATCAGCAGAATAGTGAGTGCAGCTCTGGGGTATAATACAGGAGGTAACTCAGGATCAGTAATGTAATGTATGTACACAGTGACTGCACCAGCAGAATAGTGAGTGCAGCTCTGGGGTATAATACAGGATGTAACTCAGGATCAGTAATGTAATGTATGTACACAGTGACTGCACCAGCAGAATAGTGAGTGCAGCTCTGGGGTATAATACAGGATGTAACTCAGGATCAGTAATGTAATGTGTGTACACAGTGACTGCACCAGCAGAATAGTGAGTGCAGCTCAGGGGTATAATACAGGATGTAACTCAGGATCAGTAATGTATGTACACAGTGACTGCACCAGCAGAATAGTGAGTGCAGCTCTGGAGTATAATACAGGATGTAACTCAGGATCAGTAATGTAATGTATGTACACAGTGACTGCACCAGCAGAATAGTGAGTGCAGCTCAGGGGTATAATACAGGATGTAACTCAGGATCAGTAATGTATGTACACAGTGACTGCACCAGCAGAATAGTGAGTGCAGCTCTGGGGTATAATACAGGATGTAACTCAGGATCAGTAATGTAATGTATGTACACAGTGACTGCACCAGCAGAATAGTGAGTGCAGCTCTGGGGTATAATACAGGATGTAACTCAGGATCAGTAATGTAATGTATGTACACAGTGACTGCACCAGCAGAATAGTGAGTGCAGCTCTGGGGTATAATACAGGATGTAACTCAGGATCAGTAATGTAATGTATGTACACAGTGACTGCACCAGCAGAATAGTGAGTGCAGCTCTGGGGTATAATACAGGATGTAACTCAGGATCAGTAATGTAATGTGTGTACACAGTGACTGCACCAGCAGAATAGTGAGTGCAGCTCAGGGGTATAATACAGGATGTAACTCAGGATCAGTAATGTATGTACACAGTGACTGCACCAGCAGAATAGTGAGTGCAGCTCTGGAGTATAATACAGGATGTAACTCAGGATCAGTAATGTAATGTATGTACACAGTGACTGCACCAGCAGAATAGTGAGTGCAGCTCAGGGGTATAATACAGGATGTAACTCAGGATCAGTAATGTATGTACACAGTGACTGCACCAGCAGAATAGTGAGTGCAGCTCTGGGGTATAATACAGGATGTAACTCAGGATCAGTAATGTAATGTATGTACACAGTGACTGCACCAGCAGAATAGTGAGTGCAGCTCTGGGGTATAATACAGGATGTAACTCAGGATCAGTAATGTAATGTATGTACTCAGTGACTGCACCAGCAGAATAGTGAGTGCAGCTCTGGAGTATAATACAGGATGTAACTCGGGATCAGTAATGTAATGTATGTACACAGTGACTGCACCAGCAGAATAGTGAGCGCAGCTCTGGAGTATAACACAGGATGTAACTCAGGGTCAGTAATGTAATGTATGTACACAGTGACTGCACCAGCAGAATAGTGAGTGCAGCTCTGGGGTGTAATACAGGATATAACTCAGGATCAGTAATGTAATGTATGTACAGTGACTGCACCAGCAGAATAGTGAGTGCAGCTCTGGAGTATAATACAGGATGTAACTCAGGATCAGTAATGTAATGTATGTACACAGTGACTGCACTGGCAGAATAGTGAGTGCAGCTCTGGAGGATCTGTTCAGTATAAATATTGTAAAGTTTCTTCATTTTCAGGCGATGAGGAGCTGGTGAAGGAAGTCCTGTTTGATGCGGTGGTGACTGCTCCTATGGAAGCTTACTGGACTCAGCTTGCCCTCAATATGTCCAGGTCAGTAGAAGAATGTGTCAGAGACTCTGTGACTCCATTCGTTCCTTACACCCTTGATTAAACCTCGGCGCCTTCCTCTGCGTGTTGCTGCCGCGCTGGGCTGGGGCTGATCTTCTGTCCGCCACATGTGTTCTCTTCTCTTTTAGAGAGTATGACGGGATAGAGATCGCCTTCCTGGGAACCCGCGCTGGACTGATCCGGAAAAACCTATTTGTGGGCCCCGAGCAGATGTCAAACAAGTGAGTTACACTACAAGGGCCCAACTTCATGAAGGGGTGGAGAGCGCCACCTGGTGGATCTCTGTCATTTCATTGACAACATCGCCATCTAGTGTTGATTAGTGGAAACTGCTGGGGACAAAATTTCCCAAATTTCCCCCTGTTGATAAATCAAAATTGTAGATTTTTAGAGACTGAATTAAATATATATTTTTATGTGTGTGTATATAATATATTTATTTATTTTAATTAAAATAACGCAGCACTTTGCGCCTCTGCTGATTGCTGTCTCCCTCACACATGAGGTTTCCATTTGTCCTTTAGGAAGTTCTTGCGTTATGACGAGAAGGAGAGTATTTTCACTATGGACCATTTCCCGCTGTGGTACAGAAGAGCCGCAGAACACCCCCCAGGCAGCTTTGTGTATCACGTGCCTAAAGAGGACAGCCCAGGTACGGTGTGGTAGATGAGTGGTGGACAGCGGCTGCCGCTGGCAGGCGGATACAGATTAGCGCTGTGTCATAAACCCTCATATTATTTCTCCTATGCTCCTCATTTATTTATTAAGAGTGTGGATTTTAGGTGATTGTAGTTCCTCCTGACTACCTCCAGGTGGCAGCATGAAGACGTCAAACTCTCATGGTAAAGCCTGCGCCATCTGTAGGCAGTAACTTGTACTGCACCCCTCATTTTCTTCAATATTGGGTGAAAAATTGCAGCCATTTTTCTCCACAATGTATTATTTTTTGTCTCTCTGGCCGCTCTGCTATTTCCATAGTGGGGTATATTTCAGTTCTGTTTTTATTTTGTGTCACCTCCCTCAAATTCCCTTCTTACAGATCATAATCCTAGGGACAACGACATCGCAGATCCCGCCATCCAGCCGCGCGGATGGGAAGAGCGGACCCCAGAGGGTACCTGAATATCACTTACGAGGCCCATTCAAAGGCCTTTACCCATTCAGACCCCAGCACTGCCATTTTCATACCCCCCCCCTTCATTATGCCATACGTCTCACTCATAGGCGGCATCATCCCCGCTGCCCGCTCTGAAACCATCATCATGGCTGCTACCTGGCAGATTTCATGCAATTCGCCCTCCGAGGGGGTCTGTCCCCCTGACCCTAATTAATATTGATTTTTTTTGTTTCCCCTTTTCCAAACATGGACCTAGAATTAAATCACCCGAGGCCCTTAGTGACGAGATATCTTATCAAAACTGGATTGGGGGGCGCAAACACACCCGTTAAATAGCCCCCTGATAAAGTGAATGAAAAAAGACCCTCTGCACCCCCAACATCACTAATAAAAAAAAAATCTGTTTATTATTGACTGACGCGTTTCCAGCTGTAGCTTGAGACATACTCCGATCGTCTTAGGCCTTGCTTCAAAGTTATATTAAAAATATATATATATATATATATATATTTTTGGAGGGGGGAGTGCGGCCTGACCGCGGACTCCTCCGCCCCCTGATTGGTCCCCGGGTGCGGTCTGTGCAGTTTTCCGTTCTGCGCGGTCTTTGCGGTATGTGATCGCGGAGATTCCTTCTTCCTTCCCTGTTATCTGTCATTCTCCCTTTTTTACATGGCGGCAATTAGGGGCCGTCACGCTTCTCAAAGGAGCGTAAATCGGCTTTCAGGTGCGACTCGACATCCTGCCATGTTCCCCGGTTTATTTCCTTTTTTATGTATTTTGTGCCGTTAATTAGTCATGAGATTGAGGAACCCGTGGAAGACGTCTGCCTTTATCATTGGAGGTTTCTGTATTTTAGAATTTTTTTTTTTTTTATTGACGTGGAAACTGCCAAAAGGCTGCTGTTGACGGATCTGGTAAAATTGATTATGGTTTACGGAAATTGCCAACATGCTGCTGTTGACGGATCTGAAAACTAGTGTTCTGTTGTTCTTATGAATTATTGGCCCATAAAAACACTGGGGGGTCCGGCTTCTGAGACCCTAAACATTCTGAGTACGGAGGTCCTAATAAATCCTGAATATGGGGGTCCTGTGTGATTGGGGTTGTACTGAAGACGTGCGGCAGACAATGGAGGAGAGGTCGCACATGCTCATTACTGCTCTATTCACACAGGGGCCTTTAGGACCCTCATTCTTGTGATCGGTGGGGGTCCCAATGATGATACACTAATTACTAGCTATTACTTGGCTTAAGAGCTAGATAATGAGCGTAAAGAGATCAGTCACCAGCAGTCGGCCAGCTTGTTGACAGTTTCCAGGTAGCAACAAATAAAAAAAAAAAAAGGGGGGGGTGACAACCAACATGGCCGCCAGGATCGTTCCAATCTGTGGATCATGTGACCTGAGATAAAGTGTCGGCAACCGCCAGCTTCACCCCTGTTATAATACACAAGCCGCGCCGATGTGAGGACGGGGGCTGCATCGCTGTTATACGCCGCCATTATCAAAGCCTGTGTATTATAAGGGAGGCTGTATCCTCACCTGTAGATTATAACGGGTATTACAGACTACTGAG
Source organism: Ranitomeya variabilis (assembly GCF_051348905.1). Classification (NCBI taxonomy): domain Eukaryota; kingdom Metazoa; phylum Chordata; class Amphibia; order Anura; family Dendrobatidae; genus Ranitomeya; species Ranitomeya variabilis. The sequence continues at coordinate 680,380,107 of NC_135236.1, read as the reverse complement.
AATTGGAGATTGGATTCTGTAATATTCATGTAATTGACAGCGGGGATAAGTTGTCCCATTCTTCACTCCATCAGCGGTCCTGACCTCTGCTGAACCCCTCCATGCCGGGTGAGGGACGTAACATAGGGGGAGTAGGAACAGTAAGTGCACCTGTGTGTGTGTACATATATATATATATATATATATATATATATATATATATATATACTGGTGCACGTGTATATAATACAGCCTGAGAGTCCTGCTTCCCCTGCCCACTTATACAGCCTGAGAGTCCTTATTCCCCTGTCCACTTATACAGCCTGTGAGTCCTGCTTCCCCTGCCCATTTATACAGCCTGAGAGTCCTTATTCCCCTGTCCACTTATACAGCCTGTGAGTCCTGCTTCCCCTGCCCACTTATACAGCCTGTGAGTCCTGCTTCCTCTGCCCACTTATACAGCCTGAGAGTCCTTATTCCCCTGTCCACTTATACAGCCTGTGAGTCCTGCTTCCCCTGCCCACTTATACAGCCTGAGAGTCCTTATTCCCCTGTCCACTTATACAGCCTGAGAGTCCTTATTCCCCTGTCCACTTATACAGTCTGTGAGTCCTGCTTTGCTTCCCCTGCCCACTTATACAGCCTGAGAGTCCTGCTTCCTCTGCCCACTTATACAGCCTGTGAGTCCTGCTTCCCCTGCCCACTTATACAGCCTGTGAGTCCTGCTTCCCCTGCCCACTTATACAGCCTGTGAGTCCTTATTCCCCTGCCCACTTATACAGCCTGAGAGTCCTTATTCCTCTGTCCACTTATACAGCCTGTGAGTCCTTATTCCCCTGCCCACTTATACAGCCTGAGAGTCCTTATTCCTCTGTCCACTTATACAGCCTGTGAGTCCTGCTTCCTCTGCCCACTTATACAGCCTGAGAGTCCTTATTCCCCTGTCCACTTACGGGTCATTCCATGTCAAGTGAACCAATGATTTTTACCACTATATTTTTAATTCTTTTGAGATTTTGTTATTTGGTAATAGTGTGTCAGAGAATGCAAAATGTGAAGAAAAAAAATTCTAGATATTTTTTTTTTATTTTTTATTGATTTTCAAAGTTCGGAAAAAGTGCGAATTTCGGTGTTGCCTGCCTTTACATTTCTCCCCATAACTCAGGCTAGAAAAGAGATAGAGAAACAAAATAAACACCATTCTACTCAGAACTGTACAGGCTTTCACCAGATATGTCACAAGAGTATCTTTAATAATATTTTACCTATGCGAACGCAAGCGCAAAACTTTAAAACGCATTTCCGAAAAAAAACGTTTAATTTAAAAATTTCAAAAACTGCAAATGTGCCTGTTATGCTCCTATTCACATCTGTACCAAAAAACAAGCTGGGATCGTGATGGGATCATATTTTAAAAAATAAAACTATTACAGTGTCAGTTCAAAAATCTTGATTTCAGGTCTGTTCAGTCTGTGGTGTAGAAGTGTGGGGTCCATATTTGCCAAATAATCCATGATTGCTAGATATTACTGTATTATTTTATTATGTTAGAGCTTAGAAGCAGGAGAGGACAGAGGAGAAGCTTTGTTAGGGCTGAGGATGACCAGGGGTAGACGGTGACTGCAGAGCAGATGACAAGCCGGCAGCTCCAGAGGCCATATTCACACCAAATCTTATCACCCAGGAAACTCCTCAAATGGAGGGAGAAAAATATTCTTACCATCCAGTTCATGGATTGTACAAACCAGGACTACGGGGAGGAGGAGAGTTTGTTATAACATCGGTTACAGGAAGCAGAACCCATCACAGGGACTCAGCAATACCACACTGTCATCACATGTAGTAGAAATAGACAGTGACGTCCATGACGTGGTAGAAGGCGGCACAAGATCGGCCATGGATGACACAACTGGCTATGTGACCTGTGAATATGATTAGCGCTGACGGCTACTGGACTCTCCAAACATTGTGAAAATGAAGACGTAGAAGTGACTCTTCTGCACCTTCTGGTCCAGCGCCGTCCTTTGTGTATCCAAGAAAACCAGACATTGTAAAAGTGAACAAAAATCAGATATAACTCAGGTGGAGCAGAGCACCATGACAGCCGCACATACTCTGACACAGAAGGAAATGGCCATTGCTAGTGAGCGCTTATGGACAAGATGACATTTCATCCTCTAGAAGGGACACATTGATGATAGAAGGCCAGTGTAAAAACCTACTATTGTTTGATTAGTTCATATTTTATAGTACGAGGATTTAACTACTGGACTATTCTTCTTAAACACTTCAGAGATGACATGTTTAGTGATATAGTAGAAAAAAAATTGTTCCATGTATAAATAGGTGGTAGAAATATTGGTTCTTTGAATCTTGTTTTTAACATATAATCAGGATGAGACTGTATTTAGAAAATCACACTTGAGGATGTGATCACCTTTTATCTTTTGGCTTGTTCAATGAATTCAGGTTGAAAATGCTGAGCAAGTTGTTATGATGATTAAGATGCATTTATTCTGGCACTTTGGTATTTGTTTTTTGTGTTTCTTTATTGTTACATATAAATGTTGAATGCAATAAGTTGTCATTTGAAAAGAAAAAGGGAAGAAACTCACACAAACATAAAATCAGATGATTCAAGGCTTAAAAAAAAATACAAATTTGATAGGTCCCAAGTTGAATCCCTGTACAAATATAAACAAGGACACAAGTAACACACATGCATGTTTTCACAATTTTAAAACATACGTTTTTTTCAGAATGGCGCATCAAAATGTTTAATTTGATTTCACCAAAACAAAATATAAAGAAACATAGTCTTGTGACATATCAAATGAAAGCCGCTACCGTTCTGAGAAAAATGATGCCTCTCCCACCTCTATATCTTAATTCTAGCCCGAGATATGATACAAAATGTAAAGCCATACCAGGCCAAAATCTGCGCTTTTTTAAAACTTTAAAAATCTGTAAAAAATTAATTGATGAATAAAAAAAATGTAAACTTTTAATTTGTAATTAACTAAAGTTGTACTTCATAAAAACAAAAAATAAAAAAAATCTAAAGACGTCAGGTAAAAAAAATATTCATATTTGGATCACTTGATATGGAATAACCCTTACACAGCCTGTGAGTCCTGCTTCCCCTGCCCACTTATACAGCCTGTGAGTCCTGATTCCCCTGCCCACTTATACAGCCTGTGAGTCCTGCTTCCTCTGCCCACTTATACAGCCTGAGAGTCCTTATTCCCCTGTCCACTTATACAGCCTGTGAGTCCTGCTTCCCCTGCCCACTTATACAGCCTAAGAGTCCTTATTCCCCTGTCCACTTATACAGCCTGTGAGTCCTGCTTCCCCTGCCCACTTATACAGCCTGTGAGTCCTGCTTCCCCTGCCAATTTATACCGCACTGTCACTTCTTGACTTTGAGCCTTTGTCGTTCCGTCACCCAGCTTTCCTGCAGCCCTGAGCGGTTGCTGCTCTCCGCCTATGATACACCCGTCTCTGCAGATCTTGGATGATTGCCCAGCAGGGTTTCCTCTGCTCCGTGTCCAGATGCTGTGGGTGAGCTGCCATCCGGGCCTGGCACATGGATGTGCTGTGATAGCTTGTTGCTGGCTGCAGGCTGTACCGCCGAGCCTCGGCCTGTCAGCTCCTATCAGAGATGTGTCTGCGGCGTGTGCGCCACGTGTGTCATGTCAGCAGCCGACATGGCTTCCTCCATGAGTGTAGGAGGAAAGCACGACTACCAGGCTTTCTCCATGAGCGTAAGAGGAAAGCAGGACTCACAGGCTTTCTCCACGAGTGCAGGAGGAAAGCAGGACTCACAGGCTTTCTCTACAAGTGTAGGATGAAAGCAGAACTCACAGGCTTTCTCTACAAGTGTAGGAGGAAAGCAGTACTCACAGGCTTTCTCCACGAGTGTAGGAGGAAAGCAGAACTCACAGGCTTTCTCCACGAGTGTAGGATGAAAGCAGGACTCACAGGCTTTCTCCACGAGTGTAGGAGGAAAGTAGGACTCACAGGCTTTCTCTACAAGTGTAGGATGAAAGCAGTACTCACAGGCTTTCTCCACGAGTGTAGGAGGAAAGCAGGACTCACAGGCTTTCTCTACAAGTGTAGGATGAAAGCAGGACTCACAGGCTTTCTCCACGAGTGTAGGAGGAAAGTAGGACTCACAGGCTTTCTCTATTATTTCTGGCAGAATTTCTGCAGCTTTTTATATGATCCTTGATCAAATTAAATACGACAAATTGAATTGAAGGCTTCAGTGATATCGTAATATAATCAATCGTATAAAACCTGAAAATGGTCCTGAATCGCGTCACATCTTCTCATCAACCACACAGAAGCAGATCAGATCCTTCACCTTTCACTCCGTCTCCTGACGTGGTAATATCAGTATTTTCTGTCATTGCAGATGGAGGTCGCCGGCCAGAAGTGGTGACGGTCAGCACCGCGGTATCGGTCACTGTGCACAATAAAACCGCCATCGCTGCAGGTAGGACGGTTCCTCTGACGCTTACATGCAATGGCGGGTTACTGTTATAGTCTCCAAAAAGTTCCTACAATCTCCCATTTTTAATATATAATTGTAAATGTGAATTATTCCAAGACGGTAAGAAATGTAAAAGGTCTATTCTGGTAACTTAGCATTTCTGCAATATTCATCGTTCTCAGGATAGGTTGTTTGTAAAATGTCAAAAATACAATTATTTATGACTCATCTCCCGTCTGTGATAGAAAAGTGATCAGAAAAAGATAAAATCGTCGGAAGATAATAATGCATAGTATATCTGTAATTGGATAGAGAAGGGTCAGAATCGAAGCAATCAAAGTCTCCGATAAGTTCTGCACCAGATTTATATCTGACCCTGAGATGCATGAAAATGTCTGTCTGCAGCCACCACTAGGGGGAGCTCCCTGTATACAGAGATACACGATAAGATCCTGTCTGCAGCCACCACTAGGGGGAGCTCCCTGTACACAGAGATACATGATAAGATCCTCTCTGCAGCCACCACTAGGGGGAGCTCCCTGTATACAGAGATACATGATAAGATCCTGTCTGCAGTCACCACTAGGGGGAGCTCCCTGTATACAGAGATACATGATAAGATCCTGTCTGCAGTCACCACTAGGGGGAGCTCCCTGTATACAGAGATACATGATAAGATCCTGTCTGCAGCCACCACTAGGGGGAGCTCCCTGTATACAGAGATACATGATAAGAGCCTGTCTGCAGTCACCACTAGGGGGAGCTCCCTGTATACAGAGATACATGATAAGATCCTGTGTGCAGCCACCACTAGGGGGAGCTCCCTGTATACAGAGATACATGGTAAGATCCTGTCTGCAGCCACCACTAGGGGGAGCTCCCTGTATACAGAGATACATGATAAGATCCTGTCTGCAGCCACCACTAGGGGGAGCTCCCTGTATACAGAGATACATGATAAGATCCTGTCTGCAGTCACCACTAGGGGGAGCTCCCTGTATACAGAGATACATGATAAGATCCTGTCTGCAGTCACCACTAGGGGGAGCTCCCTGTATACAGAGATACATGATAAGATCCTGTCTGCAGCCACCACTAGGGGGAGCTCCCTGTATACACAGATACATGATAAGATCCTGTCTGCAGCCACCACTAGGGGGAGCTCCCTGTATACAGAGATACATGATAAGAGCCTGTCTGCAGTCACCACTAGGGGGAGCTCCCTGTATACAGAGATACATGATAAGATCCTGTCTGCAGCCACCACTAGGGGGAGCTCCCTGTATACAGAGATACATGATAAGATCCTGTCTGCAGCCACCACTAGGGGGAGCTCCCTGTATACAGAGATACATGATAAGAGCCTGTCTGCAGTCACCACTAGGGGGAGCTCCCTGTATACAGAGATACATGATAAGATCCTGTCTGCAGCCACCACTAGGGGGAGCTCCCTGTATACAGAGATACAAGATAAGATCCTGTCTGCAGTCACCACTAGGGGGAGCTCCCTGTATACAGAGATACACGATAAGATCCTGTCTGCAGTCACCACTAGGGGGAGCTCCCTGTATACAGAGATACATGATAAGATCTTGTCTGCAGCCACCACTAGGGGGAGCTCCCTGTATACAGAGATACATGATAAGATCCTGTCTGCAGCCACCACTAGGGGGAGCTCCCTGTATACAGAGATACATGATAAGATCCTGTCTGCAGCCACCACTAGGGGGAGCTCCCTGTATACAGAGATACATGATAAGATCTTGTCTGCAGCCACCACTAGGGGGAGCTCTCTGTATACAGAGATACATGATAAGATCCTGTCTGCAGCCACCACTAGGGGGAGCTCCCTGTATACAGAGATACATGATAGGATCCTGTCTGCAGCCACCACTAGGGGGAGCTCCCTGTATACAGAGACACATGATAGGATCCTGTCTGCAGCCACCCCTAGGGGGAGCTCCCTGTATACAGAGGGCTAACACTGTGCTGGGTGCATTATTGGGGTCAGATTGTGTATAGGGGAGGGTGGGTGAATACGAGGAGTGTGACATGTGACGCCAGTTTCTTACGTCCTGCTGCCTCCTGACAGTGATGGAAATGTGTCTTGCGGCTGTGACTGAGGCAGAGAAGGGGGCTCCCGTCACCGCTCCCCCACTCTCAGGCTCTGGCAGCTGTCACATCTAGCCAGGACCTTGTGTTTTCCGTGATACCCAGTGGGCAGCTGCATTTAGGCCGCCGTCATGCACATTAGCCCTTTGCGCCGTGTCTGTCGCTTCTTGACTTTGAGCCTTTGTCGTTCCGTCACCCAGCTTTCCTGCTGCCCTGAGCGGTTGCTGCTCTCTGCCTATGATACACACCTGTCTCTGCAGATCTTGGATGGTTGCCCAGCAGGGTTTCCTCCGCTCCGTGTCCAGATGCTGTGGGTGAGCTGCCGTCCGGGCCTGGCACATGGATGTGCTGTGATAGCTTGTCGCTGGCTGCAGGCTGTACCGCCGAGCCTCGGCCTGTCAGCTCCTATCAGAGATGTGTCTGCGGCGTGTGCGCCACGTGTATCATGTCAGCAGTCGACACGGGAGGGAGAGGAAAGACCCCGACACGGTGCCATCCTCCGGTGCCATCCCCCGGTGCCATCCTCCGGTCCCATCCCCCGGTGCCATCCTCCGGTCCCATCCCCCAGTGCCATCCTCCGGTCCCATCCCCCAGTGCCATCCTCCGGTGCCATCCTCCGGTCCCATCCCCCAGTGCCATCCTCCGGTCCCATCCCCCGGTGCCATCCTCTGGTCCCATCCCCCAGTGCCATCCTCCGGTCCCATCCCCCAGTGCCAACCTTCGGTGCCATCCTCCGGTCCCATCCCGCGGTGCCATCCTCCGGTGCCATCCCCTGGTACCATCCTCTGGTGCCATCCTCCGGTTCCATCCCCCAGTGCCATCCTCCGGTCCCATCTCCCGGTGCCATCCTCCGGTCCCATCCCCCAGTGCCATCCTCCGGTGCCATCCCCCGGTGACATCCTCCTGTCCCATCCCCCAGTGCCATCCTCCAGTGCCATCCCCCGGTGCCATCCTCCGGTCCCATCCCCCGGTGCCATCCTCTGGTCCCATCCCCCGGTGCCATCCTCCGGTCCCATCCCCCAGTGCCATCCCCCGGTCCCATCCCCCGGTGACATCCTCCGGTCCCATCCTCCAGTGCCATCCCCCGATGCCATCCTCCGGTGCCATCCCCCAGTGCCATCCTCCGGTCCCATCCCCCGGTGCCATCCTTCGGTCCCATTCCCTAGTGCCATCCCCCGGTGCTATCCTCCGGAATCATCCCCCAGTGCCATCCCCCGGTCCCATCCTGCGGAGTCATCCCCCGGTGCCATCCTCCGGTCCCATCCCCCGGTGCCATCCTCCGGTCCCATCCCCCGGTGCCATCCTCCGGTCCCATCCCTCAGTTCCATCCTCCAGTCCCATCCCCCAGTGCCATCCCCGGTGCTATCCCCTGGTGCCATCCTCCGGTGGCATCCTCCGGTCCCATCCCCGAGTGCCATCCTCCGGTCCCATCCCCCAGTGCCATCCTCCGGTGCCATCCCCGGTCCCATCCTCCGGTGCCATCCCCTGGTGCCATCCCCCAGCGCCATCCTCCGGTCCCATCTCCCAGTGCCATCCTCCGGTGCCATCCCCGGTCCCATCCCCAGTGCCATCCTCCGGTCCCATCCCCCAGTGCCATCCTTCGGTGCCATCCCCCAGTCCCATCCCCCGGTGCCATCCTCTGGTCTCATCCCCCAGTGCCATCCTCCGATGCCATCCCCCGATGCCATCCTCCGGTCCCATCCCCTGGTGCCATCCTCCGGTCCCATCCCCCAGTGCCATCCTCCGGTGCCATCCTCCGGTCCCATCCCCCGGTGCCATCCCTCGGTCCCATCTCCCGGTGCCATCCCCTGGTGCCATCCTCCGGTATCATCCCCCAGTGCCATTCCCCGGTCCCATCCTGCGGTGTCATCCCCCGGTCCCAACCGCCCCGGCGCCATCCTCCGGTCCAATCCCCCGGTGCCATCCTCCGGTATCATCCCCCGGTGACATCTTCCGGTGCCATGTGTCCTGTTCAGCACATGCCCGGGTTATACCTCATGAAGCCTAATCCAGAAGACAAGGAGTTACTGGCACAAAGTGAGGAGTGGGAAACAATGGTGCCCACACATCCCGCAATAAAAATAATTAGCGGAGGAAACATTTAAGAAAAGCTCAAGAGCCGCGAGTGATCATGACTTTCTTAAGGCGAGTGGGCGCATCGTCTCAGTGACAATAGGGTCTCTCTGCGGGGGTCCCCGCTGCTACTGTACACTGTGTGCAGGGATGGGGGGCAGCGTGGGGGCACGCGGCCTCCACCTCAGTCTCCGCTACATACAAGCTTTATATCGGTGTATTACCTGCAGCATTGTATCCTCAATCACATTCTGCAAAGAACAGCTCAAATATGTGATGTCTGTGTATTAGGAGGAGGAGAGGTCACGTCCTGTGTATTAGGAGGAGGAGAGGTCACGTCCTGTGTATTAGGAGGAGGAGAGGTCACGTCCTGTGTATTAGGAGGAGGAGAGGTCACATTCTGTGTATTAGGAGGAGGAGAGGTCACATCCTGTGTATTAGGAGGAGGAGAGGTCACATCCTGTGTATTAGGAGGAGGAGAGGTCACATCCTGTGTATTAGGAGGAGGAGAGGTCACATCCTGTGTATTAGGAGGAGGAGAGGTCACATCCTGTGTATTAGGAGGAGAGGTCACATCCTGTGTATTAGGAAGAGAGGTCACGTCCTGTGTATTAGGAGGAGGAGAGGTCACATTCTGTGTATTAGGAGGAGGAGAGGTCACATCCTGTGTATTAGGAGGAGGAGAGGTCACATCCTGTGTATTAGGAGAGAAGAGGTCATGTCCCTTGTATTAGGAGGAGGAGAGGTCACATCCTGTGTATTAGGAGGATAGGTCACATCCTGTGTATTAGGAGAGGAGAGGTCCTGTCCCGTGTATTAGGAGGAGGAGAGGTCGCGTCTCGTGTATTAGGAGGAGGAGAGGTCGCACCCTGTGTATTAGGAGGAGGAGAGGTCGCGTCTCGTGTATTAGGAGGAGGAGAGGTCGCATCCCGTGTATTAGGAGGAGGAGAGGTCACGTCCTGTGTATTAGGAGAAGGAGAGGTCACGTCCTGTGTATTAGGAGGAGGAGAGGTCACGTCCTGTGTATTAGGAGGAGAGGTCGCGTCCTGTGTATTAGGAGGAGGAGAGGTTGCATCCCGTCGTCACGAATGCCAGGGATGATACCTTAACCCCTTAGTGACGGAGCCAAATTTTTGAAATCTGACCAGTGTCACTTTATGTGGTAATAACTCTGCAACGCTTCAACAAATCCCAGTGATTTTGAGATTGTTTTTTCGTGACACATTATACTTTATGATAATGGTAAATTTAGGTCAATATGTTTTGCATTTATTTATAAAAAATATCAAAAATTTGAGAAAAAAGTTAAAAAATTATCAATTTTCTAAATTTGAATGATTATTTCTTTAATCCAGATGGTCATACCACAGCAAACCATTAATAAATAACATTTCCCACATGTCTGCTTTACATCAGCACAATTTGTAAAATGTTATTTTATTTTGTTAGCATTTTAGGAGGTTTAATAATGTAGCAGCAATTTTTCATTTTTTCAAGGAAATTTACAAAATTTATTTTTTTAGGGACTTATCCATGTTTGAAGTGACTTTAGGGGTCCTATATATTGGGAAACCCCCAAACATGATACCATTTTAAAAACAGCACCCCTAGACATATTGAAAACTGCTGTCAGGTAGTTTATTAACCCTTCAGGTACTTTACAGGAATTAATGCAAAGTGACATGACAGAAATGAAAATGTGTATTTTTACCACCTAAATGCCTCTAACTTCTGAAGAGATTACTAGAGCCGTCTGACTCTAAGGCCGCTATTTGGTTGTGAATTGCCATCGCAAACATCAGGACCACAGGATCCTGATCTGAGGGCCCCAGTTTGGATAAAGAGGAAGCCCCCACACTCTGTTAACCATTTATAATGATGTAGTCACTATTGACAGCAGCATCTAAGGGGTTAAACAGATATGTACGGTGACAACACTGATCATGGCTGTTATAGCAAGTTGTCAGCTATAGTGTACAGCCGACAGCTGCTGGATTGTCACCTGTATGGAAAGGCTATTCTCTTATATCTAAGGTCAGTTAAAAGACGTATTGGCTGTCATTAAGGGGTTAATCATCCCACCGCTCACCCTTATATGTCACAAACCGGGGTTGTTTGGTTGCCCCAGTTCTTTTCTGATGGGGATTTATCTACAATATATCCCACTTCCCAGTTCCGGTTTGGAACTTGCAGCTCTCTGGCGCGCCCTTACCTTCAGGTCAGATTAGGTACTGCACCTAGGATAATTAGTCGCCAGAAAGGCTGCCTGCTATGTACTGGCTAATGGGCACGCTGCAGCGAGGGCGATATAACTACTCCCACTCAGGTAGGAACAATAATTATCAACGCCGCCGGTCACTATAAAGCCTCCCAAACGCACAAATCCGCTGCTACCAGCTCCGATTTCTTAATAATGGTTCCGGAGCCAACCCTGATTAGTAGCGTAATTCACTTCCAAGGACGTGACAGTATGTTATAGAGCAAGGAGAAACAAAGCTAGTAATTTTATATATTTTACTCCAAAAAGGTAGGTAGTGTTGACAAGAGGGTAAAAGGATGTTATAAACGAAGACAAGTATCGTATGTACAGTACAATTACAAATAAAATGGGATTAACGTTGAAAAAAACACTTACAGTCCGTTCATATCATGACTGACCATGCGGCTCGGGGGAGGGGCGATACATCCAAATGCATTACAGATCTGTCTCGCAGCTAGACACGGGACAAAGGACTGTAGAAGACTGATTTCTCACTTATCACCGTGCCCAAAACCTAGGCACTCCCCTTGTGGTGACCTCACTGAGAAGCTGAATACTCCCCTTTCCTAAAGTTATGACAAGCCATTTCTATACATAACTCGCTGTATGATCCTCGTAGAAGAACGACACAATGATCATGATGCTCACCATGTCAGGGGGATTCTTTTAAGTATAAACACGGCATAGACATATGACCCACTTATGGAGAAATCCGTTCCTTGCATTTCGTTGGGTTTAGATCCTTGCGATTTCAGTGAGTTATAGATTTTTCGGTGGACATTCGGAATATGTAACCTTAATATCTCTATCCCTGATCGGTGCCATTATACATAACTTTTCCAGAACAAAAGGAGTCCCATGCGGTTTGAAAGTTGCTGTACCAGTTATAGCTGGTATCAGGCAGGAGGGGGGATGAGGGGTTTAGGGAGAACACTGGCTTTCCCAGCTCAAAGCCATAAAAATTCCTTTGTGGATGTTGCTGGCACGCTGGTCTCACATTACAGCTATATAGCAGGGGGGAGGGAGGAAGAGTGGCTTAGAACTCCAGCCTGTGCCAGCAGGCAGAGGAAACTGCAGCTGAGAGCCCTGTATGTGTAATTGAAGAAGTCATAAGAACTTCTTTCTATTTCCTGACACCCGTGTATTAGGAGGAGGAGAGGTCACATCCTGCATATTAGTTTGTTGATTCTCCCGGTCGCTGTCTCCCCTCCGTCTCTCGGGGTCTCCGCTCCTCATTCTTTGCCTCCTCCCTATTACTCAGCATTACACGTGGGATCTCCCCCGAGTCCCCCCTCATTTCACAGCATAGATGAATTAAGGCCATCACTGCGTTTCCATGGTGATAGGCTTCTCCTTGCCCCCTGTGCTGGAGTTGCTTTCTTCAGGCTTTCCCGGTGTCACCTGTTTTCTCGGAGTTAACCCCTTCCTTGCCGTCCACTGTTCACAGATACCTGAGGTCCCATCCCATCGCTTTCCTCCATTGCTCCCTTCAATCACAACTACAATCAGTGACTTTAGCTTAGATACGTCGTCCATTCAACCCTGATGTGTAAAGCGCTTAATCATAGTAGTATTATAGCAGTAATATTCTTGTACATAGGAGCAGTATTATAGTAGTTATATTCTTGTACATTGGAGCAGTATTATAGTAGTTATATTCTTGTACATAGGAGCAGTATTATAGTAGTTATATTCTTGTACATAGGGGCAGTATTATAGTAGTTATAGTCTTGTACATAGGAGCAGTATTATAGTAGTTATAGTCTTGTACATAGGAGCAGTATTATAGTAGTTATATTCTTGTACATAGGAGCAGTATTATAGTAGTTATATTCTTGTACATAGGAGCAGTATTATAGTAGTTATATTCTTGTACATAGGAGCAGTATTATAGTAGTTATATTCTTGTACATAGGGGCAGTATTATAGTAGTTATATTCTTGTACATAGGAGCAGTATTATAGTAGTTATATCCTTGTACATAGGAGCAGTATTATAGTAGTTATATTCTTGTACATAGGAGCAGTATTATAGTAGTTATATCCTTGTACATAGGAGCAGTATTATAGCAGTTATATTCTTGTACATAGGAGCAGTATTATAGTAGTTATATTCTTGTACATAGGAGCAGTATTATAGTAGTTATATTCTTGTACATAGGGGCAGTATTATAGTAGTTATATTCTTGTACATAGGAGAAGTATTATAGTAGTTATATCCTTGTACATAGGAGCAGTATTATAGCAGTTATATTCTTGTACATAGGAGCAGTATTATAGTAGTTATATTCTTGTACATAGGAGCAGTATTATAGTAGTTATATTCTTGTACATAGGGGCAGTATTATAGTAGTTATATTCTTGTACATAGGAGCAGTATTATAGTAGTTATATTCTTGTACATAGGAGCAGTATTATAGTAGTTATATTCTTGTACATAGGGGCAGTATTATAGTAGTTATATTCTTGTACATAGGAGCAGTATTATAGTAGTTATATTCTTGTACATAGGGGCAGTATTATAGTAGTTATACTCTTGTACATAGGGGCAGTATTATAGTAGTTATATTCTTGTACATAGGGAGCAGTATTATAGTAGTTATATTCTTGTACATAGGGAGCAGTATTATAGTAGTTATATTCTTGTACATAGGAGCAGTATTATAGTAGTTATATTCTTGTACATAGGAGCAGTATTATAGTAGTTATATTCTTGTACATAGGAGCAGTATTATAGTAGTTATATTCTTGTACATAGGGGCAGTATTATAGTAGTTATATTCTTGTACATAGGAGCAGTATTATAGTAGTTATATTCTTGTACATAGGGGCAGTATTATACTAGTTATATTCTTGTACATAGGGGGCAGTATTATAGTAGTTATATTCTTGTACATAGGGGCAGTATTATAGTAGTTATATTCTTGTACATAGGAGCAGTATTATAGTAGTTATATTCTTGTACATAGGGGCAGTATTATAGTAGTTATATTCTTGTACATAGGAGCAGTATTATGATAGATATATTCTTGTATATAGGGGCAGTATTATGGTAGATATATTCTTGTATATAGGGGCAGTATTATCAGGGCAGTAGGTTTTGGGGCCTGACAGGTGATGGCGATGAGTGGCAAATGACGTCTTTGCTGTTTGGGGTGGTGATCCTGGCCGTGACGTTCGTCTTGTACCAGGTACTGGTCAGGGTCTGTCTTTGTTGTGTATTGTCGTTATGTTCGCTGTATGGTTGCGGTAATATCATTGTGACTTTGCCCTTTAAGGTTTGGTGACATCAGTCGTACGTGAGGCGCATTTCAATCATTATTAGGGGGTGTTGTGCAGGTCTCTTCACATACGGTCCAGGTTGCTGCGGCGGGTGATGTGATGGGGATGACGGTGCCAGCAGTATAGTGCCGGGGGTACGGCATGTGTGCGGGCGCAGCGTGGCATGACCCAGCACGGTGCCGTTATCTGCCCCTCTGATGTGTGACTGTTCATGATGACCTCTGCGGATGACGATCTGCCGGCTCCCGAGTTGCTTTGGTAACAAGAATGTGCTGTCATCCTGAGCGCTTAATCTTCTGTATAATCGCACGTCTGCTCCTTCCCCGTAGAAGGGTCTTAATGGTGTAAATGCCCTTGATCTTTCTTAAAGGGATGGGATCACCTTGTGGCCCTGTGGGTCCCAATAATGTGATCAGTAACCAATATTCATGATCATAATTAGAGAATTAATCTATCGGTGTCTGCTTGAAATCACAAGTACAACTGATACTTTACTGTATATGTATTTCTGTCATAGAGCCTTTAGTAAGGGGGAAGGAGGGAGATGCAGCTGCAGCACCTAAACCTCCGTGCTGTGAGACTGCTTGCTGTGAGAGGGGAGAGGGACCTGCCGGGTGGAAGAGAGAAAACTCCATACCATCATCATGAAGGAAAGTCGGTATCCCAACCAGGCTGAACCCAAAGAATTTGACCTAACCAATTTGTGCTGATGAGGTTCGGAAGACCGAAACAGACCAAAGGCGACATGTAAATGGCACTTTTGAGTCACATTGTTGGAGGAGAGCTATGGGCAGATTTGTTGTTTCCTTATGTAAGATATTACAAAGTTCCTGCTAGTCCAATTTGTAAGAATACTATCCTAAGCCTGTGTAGAAAGCTATCTGGGCTTCTAATCTTTGCTGATGAGGCCACTAGACCCGAACTGGTCTCCGAATGCCCGATGAAGCGATACTTAAAAGTTATGTTTTTAAGTTTACTTGCCCTAGCTGTGTGTTTTGGGAAATCTTCATGCTGAAAGACCCAGCCACGACCCATCTTCAATGCTTTTACTGAGGGAAGGAGGTTGTTGGCCAAAATCTCGCGATACATGACCCCATCCATCCTCCCTTCAGTATGGTGCAGTCGTCATGTCCCCTTTGCAGAAAAGCACCCCCAAAGTATGATATTTCTCCCACCATGCTTCACGGTTTGGATGGTGTTCTTGGGGTTGTACTCATCCTTTTACCTCCAAAGTTCTATTTTGGTGTTGTCTGACCACATGACCTTCTCCCATGCCTCCTCTCAATCATCCAGATGGTTATTGGCAAACTCCAAACGGGCCTGAACATGTGCTGGTGTGAGCAGGGGGATCTTGACGGCGTAGTGTGTTACTAATTGTAATGTGTGAGACTGTGGTCCCAGCTCTCTTCAGGTCATTGACCAGGTCCTCCCGTATAGTTCTGGGCTGATTCCTGACCTTTCTCACAATCATTTTTACCCCACGAGGCGTGATCTTACACCGAGCCCCAGACCGAAAAAGATTGACAGTCATCTTGTGTTTCTTCCATTTTCTGATAATTGTGCCAACAGTTGTTGTCTTCTCACCAAGCTGCTTGCCTATTGTCCTGTAGCCCATGCCAACCTTGTACAGGTCTACAATTGTGTCCCTGGTGTCTTTAGACAGCTCTTTGGTCTTGGCCATGGTGGAGAGTGATTGAGTGTGTGGACAGGTGTCATTTATACAGGTAATGAGGTCAAACAGGAGCAATTAATCCAGGTAATGAGTGCAGAGTAGGAGGCTTCTTACAGAAAACTAACAGGTCTGTGAGAGAGAGAATTCTCGCTCGTCGGTCGGTGATCAAATACTTATTACATGCAATAAAATGCAAAATAATTATGTAAAAATCATACAATGTGATGTTCTGGTTTTTATTTTTAGATTCTGTCTCTCACAGTTGAAGTGTACCTACGATAATGATTACAGACCCTCCATTCTTTGTAGGTGGGAAAACTTGCAAATCGGCAGTATATCAAATACTTGTTTACCCCACTGTATGGGGCCATTATATACTGTATGTAGCATTATATGGATCCATTATACTGTATGGAGAATTAGATGGGGCCCATTATACTGTTTGGAGGAATGTA
The DNA here is from genome assembly GCF_051348905.1 of Ranitomeya variabilis. Taxonomy (NCBI): domain Eukaryota; kingdom Metazoa; phylum Chordata; class Amphibia; order Anura; family Dendrobatidae; genus Ranitomeya; species Ranitomeya variabilis. The sequence goes on along the minus strand of NC_135236.1, from coordinate 680,363,780 downwards.
TGGGTCCATTATACTGTATGGAGCATTAGATGGGGCCCATTATACTGTTTGGAGGAATGTATGGGACCATTATACTGTATGGGGCATTATACTGTATGGTGCCCATTATACTGTTTGGAGGAATGTATGGGACCATTATACTGTATGGAGAATTAGATGGGGCCCATTATACTGTTTGGAGGAATGTGTGGGACCATTATACTGCATGGAGCATTAGATGGGGCCCATTATACTGTTTGGAGGAATGTATGGGACCATTATACTGTATGGGTCATTATACTGTATGGGGCCCATTATACTGTTTGGAGGAATGTATTGTGTCCATAATACTGTATGGAGCATTATATGGGGCCATTATACTGTATGGAGCAATTTATGGAACCATTATACTGTATGGAGAAATTTATGGGACCATTATACTGTATGTAGCAATATATGGGACCATTATACTGTATGGAGCAATATATGGTGTCCATAATACTACATGGAGGACTATGTGGTGCCCATAATACTGTATGGAGGACTATACTGTCCAGTCTAAAATAAGTCTGCAGTCACTGTGCACTGTGCTCTGCGAGGATTTGCCTGTTTCTGAGCTATTGTAGAATTTACAATAGATATAGCTCATGTAATTTAAGAAGAAAGTGAAATCTTTGGCATTGTACTATACTGTCATAAAGAAAATTAATATCCATGATAAAAGATGAGAGAAAAGAGCTTGCACTCTGCAGACTGTTTTCAAATTTCACTCTGTGCAGCTGACCTCCTCCTTTGGAATTATGTAACTAAGGAAACTCCTGATTGCTAACAGATCTGAGGCCCTGCATCAGGAATGAGGAGCAGTTTACGACCGAGATAAAGATCTGAGATTCCTTTGTCTGCTTACTTGAAATTAAGAAGGGAGGTTTGCATGTAGTGCGTCAGATGCCACATTTTGGGCATTGTCAATGCTTGGAGGCACAGTTTCCTGTGGATGCTGTCCATGTTCCTGGAGATCCTCCCTCCATAAATCTGAAGCCATTGCTGTGATCACAGGTTTAGTAACTTTTGTTTATTCTTTATTTTTATGTAACGGTATATGCTGTATTGTTTTGTCTCCTTTGTAAAATCTTTTGTATTTTTTTTATAAACACTGCCTATTGTTCTGGATTAAATATAAAATTTAATGGTTCTGCTCCTTTTGTTCTGTAAACCACATTCCTGTCACCGATTACGATTCCATTAGTGATAACAGTCGCAGCCTCATCCGTTAATCATCGGCCAAATGTGTAATTGTCCCGATGATAGGGGGCAGCAGAGGGTTTTTTGTGACAAAAAGATGAAGGCCAGTGTGGTTCAGCGCGACCCTCCCCCCGGCTGCCATCTTTGACATATACGTATATTTATTATCTGTTCAACATGAACCGTGGTATGTGTTAAAGGGTCTCACTAAGACAACGACAATCTGGAGCCGGTTCTGCACATAGATAGCTAGATTCCTAACCTGTACTGATGAGTCTCACAAGGCCCAAACAGGTCTCTGATCAGGTGATACCGAAGTCATGCTTTAATCTTTCTACAACCACTAGCCTAACTGTAAGAAGGCATATAAACGATATCTCACATTGATCGCTTGACTCCTGATCTGTGCTAATGAGGCAGACAAGACCAGAACTGGTTTCTTTAATAATTCTTTGGCAACATGATAACCAGGCAGATGCCAGAAAGACCAGAACTGGTTTTTGGTGAGGGGATACCCAAGTTGTGTATCGAGGTTTCTAGAACCACTAGACAGACTCACAGGGAAGCCATGTATCGCTGTCATACATAATATCTGTATTCTTAACTTGTCCTGATGAGTCCCACAGGACCAGAACTGGTCTTCAAATGAGGTGACAACGTTGTATCCCGATCTTACAACAACCATGAGACAATCTCACAGAAAAGCCTTATAAACTACCTCTCACTCATTGAACTGGATTCCTATCTTTCACTAATGAGGACGACAAGACCTAAACAAATCTGTCTATAGAAAGTCTCAATTGTCATCTATTTCAGTTTCCTTTTTTCAAAGCTTCCTGATTTTCTGTTTATTTCAGCTGATTTTACTTGATTATTTTAATAATGCGCCTTCCTAACAAATAAGATGCTTAATCTGCGCTGATGAGGTTTACGGGACCGAAACAGATCTGCTAATAGAAATTCTGAATTGAAATCTTTTCTTTTTCAAAGCTTCCTGATTTTCTGTTTATTCCAGCTTATCATACCTGACTATTTTAATGAGGCGCCTTCCTAACAAATAAGATTCTTAATCTGCGCTGATGAGGTTTACAGGACTGAAACAGATCTGTCCAGAGAAATTCTCAATTGACATCTATTTTTTTTCTTTTTTTCGAAGTTTCCTGATTTTCTGTTTATTCCAGCTTATTATACCTATTTTAATGAGGCGCCTTCCTAACAACTAAGATTCTTAATCTGCGCTGATGAGGTTTACAGGACTGAAGCAGATCTGTCCAGAGAAATTCTCAATTGACATCTATTTTTTTTCTTTTTTTCGAAGCTTCCTGATTTTCTGTTTATTCCAGCTTATTATACCTGACTATTTTAATAATGCGCCTTCCTAACAAATAAGATGCTTAATCTGCGCTGATGAGGTTTACGGGACCGAAACAGATCTGCTAATAGAAATTCTGAATTGAAATCTTTTCTTTTTCAAAGCTTCCTGATTTTCTGTTTATTCCAGCTTATTATACCTGACTATTTTAATGAGGCGCCTTCCTAACAAATAAGATTCTTAATCTGCGCTGATGAGGTTTACAGGACTGAAACAGATCTGTCCAGAGAGATTCTCAATTGACATCTATTTTTTTTTCTTTTTTTCAAAGCTTCCTGATTTTCTGTTTATTCCAGCTTATTATACCTATTTTAATGAGGCGCCTTCCTAACAACTAAGATTCTTAATCTGCGCTGATGAGGTTTGCAGGACCGAAACAGATCTGTCTATAGAAAGTCTCAATTGACATCTATTTTTTTTTATATTTTTTTTTCGAAGCTTCCTGATTTTCTGTTTATTCCATCATATTTTACCTGACTATTTTAATGAGGCGCCTTCCTAACAAATAAGATTCTTAATCTGCGCTGATGAGGTTTACAAGACAGAAACAGATCTGTCCACACATATGATTGAAAGACATTGAACTACGAGCCCGAGGTTCTCCTTACCGCTGACTCCCTGGCTTCTGCAGGACACAGCTTTAGCTGATCATGCTGGTAGCGGTACTTTTGCCACACACAGAAGCCATAACCGATGACCAGGGATAATGAACATGTTCTCGTATATTAAGGACCACGTCTTTATTCCATTATAAAGTGCATTGGTTACAGATCGTAGATAAGACTAGGGGGGGATTCACACTGCAAAGAGGGGGACACTGAGCCGACAGCACTAGGTGGTGACATATATATATATTCCATCCTATTTCATAGAAAAATATATTGTTTGTACAACTTTATCTATAGTCCACGCTCAGTCTGATAACATTCTCTGAAGTTTTCTGTGCTTTACCAGAATTTTTTTTTTTTTTTTAGTAATATTGGAGTCATACTAGGAAGTGTCGCCATTGTGATGGGCTGTAGAATAGCGGCCAAAAAATTTGTACAATTTTCCTAAATTCTTAAGTCATCGACAAATCTACTCCCGGGGTGGATCCGGTAAAATACCGCCATCACTTCAAACCCTGGCCTGGGCATTCATGGCACTTTTCCATACCTATGCACCAGCTACGGTTTGCACTACCGTACCCATCCTGCCTTGCTTCTTAATTAACAGTGCATTGTGGGATTTTGCCTTGGAGAGCAGCTGCAGAGCCCGAGGTTGTCCTCCTCCTTCCCGCTCGCTCCTCCAGCCGCTTCCAGCTGTGTTGCTCTTGGTAACTGAGTGCATTGCTTTTATGACATATGGAAAAGAGGCATTTAAAAAAATGACTCCAAGAAATCACGGCGGCCTCCGACTCCGGGATCCGTAATTAGCTGATTATGAAGCAATCCATCTATACAAAAGTCTTCCCCCCCAAAAAAAGAAGATAATCTCTGCCAAATACTAAGGAAAAAGAAATTCTAGCAACCGGTGGGGAGGAGGACCTGGACGTGGCTGCCATATTTATTGCCATTTCTTGAGGGAGGGGGGAAAGTAGAAAAAAATAAGAGTCTCTGAGTTGCAATCCTGTAGAAGATCAGTTACGAGACTGGGGGTTACGGTGGATCTCACCATCTGACCTCGCACAGGCATCCTGAGACTTTTACATGGTCCCCGGTGACCACCATGGTGGTCAGGGTCTCACGCGAGGTGTAAAGGGTGAGTTTTTATTGTTCCTTTTTTTTTTTTTTGCACTTTCCGGGGGCCCCACATTAAAACGTTGACATGGCCTCTCCAGATTTTTGGATTTGCATTAAGCCGGTGGATCTAGATATTGAATATTGACATCTGGTTCACTAAGGTTGTGTTCCATGGCTGAATTCGATAGATTTACACCCCTTGTACAGTTTGTAGAGGGTCGTGATTGTGTCCATTTTCTTTAGGGAGCAGGAACCACCGAATTTCTAAAATGGATCATTTGTAGCCTCCACACATGGGAGACACCAGATGCCTTCCTCAGGCCACAGATGAAATCTGCCTCTGCTCTTCCTGTTCTCCTTCTGCGTCGCCCATGAGGGGCTGGCGTTTTTTCAACTCTCGGTGGTACTTTGCCATTAGAGAGGCGTAGATACACCCGTAAGCCGCTGCAACCACCATCATGATGCAAACCACACCACAGACCACTCCAGCAATGATCACAGTGCCGATAGCTCGCCGGACGCTAACAGGACGGTACCTCTGCTTTTGAGGACAGTCTGGACTTGGTTCTGGCTCTGCATGGGCGGGGCTTGTTTTAGTGCAGGGCGAAGCCGGCCTATCAGCAGGCCCTGAGTTGTTCTCATCCTCTAACTGTGAGCAGTAGCTGAACATCTCCACGGGGACCATGCGTATGTCCCTCCCCCGCAGCTCCTTTGGAAGGGTACACTGCAGCTCATCAATTTTCCCCCCTGTAGGGATAGCAAATGGGGAGAATGTGTTACAGATGCCAGGAGGGGAACACGCCATGTTGTGATTAGCGTCTCTCATAATTATTGTGAATTACGGGGACAAAAACGAAGAAATAGAGTACATATAAGAAAAAAGGCTTATAACACCCGTCTAAGCCATAGAGACCCACCTTACAGCTGCTACCGGGTCCCTGTAGAGAAGGGCCCCAACCCTGGTTGGCTGCATCCATTTTTTTTTACGGATCATGAGAACCTCGTCAAGTATACTAGAAAGGGGTCCAATGTGCCTAGGAGTATGGATGCTAGACCAGCACCAGGAAGAGGGCCCCAGTTTAATTTTTGCTTTGGAGCCTCTTCAAAGGACCCTGTGCTCCTTTTATTGGACCTCTACCTGGAGAACATTACTAAGGATTCTTGTCTGGTTCCCAGATAAAGAGTTTTAAGTTTTTTATTTTACCCTAATGTACAATTTGTATCAGGTTTTTCTATCTAATAGGGCCCAGAGCTCTGGAGGACCACAGAAGGTCACCAGTGCACACCATCAGATCTCCAAGATCCAGTGGAGATCCACAAGGTCTGGAGGAGATTGGTGGCTTGATTGGAAAGGTTCCACCTGAGCATCTGGACATAAGTGTAGCTTCCTTGTGGGCTAGTAACCAAAACCCCCCAATTGCCACCATCTTTCTGGTGTCCTCATATGTTCTCCAGAAACCAGAAAGATCACTACTTCTACACCTGTGCTATGACATCTAAACCCAAGAGGAGATGGGTCCCAAGGTCTAAAGAAAAAGGGACTTTGTGAGGACTGGTGACCACTGGTGACCCCGGAGCTCCTGGCGGCTTACCTCGGTAAGAGAACCACTCCATCCAGTGCTTGAAGTCTCGAAGGTTGCAGTCGCACTCCCACGGATTGTCACCGAGCTGAATGTTCTCCAATCCGCCGAGAGGTTCGAAGGTCAGCCGCTCCAGGCTCTGCAGACGATTGGAGCGTAGGGACAACCAGTGCAGGCTGGGTAGGTCATCAAATAGTCCCGAGGGCAGTAAAGACAAGAAATTGAGGGAAAGGTCCAGCCGACGAAGCTGCGGCAGCCCCTGGAGGAGCTCACGCTCCACGCCACGTATGCTGTTGTTGCGCAGGCGTATCTCCGTAAGGTTCACCAGGTCCCCAAATACCTGCGGCGGCAGCTGGTCCAGGTAATTGTTGGAGAGGTCCAAGCGGTGCAAAGACGTCAGATTGGAGAAGGGGCCTCCAGACAAGGAGCTTATCCGGTTGTTCAGGAGCAGGAGGATTCGTGTGTCCTGGGGGATGTCCATGGGGACAGATGTGAGTCCTCGTCCGCTGCAGTCCACCTCCATGCTGCTGCCGTTACAGGTGCAAGATGGCGGGCAGGTGAAGAAGGATGAGGCGGCACACAGAGACAGCGAGCAGAAGAGGACTGCAATAGAGAAGAGAGACAAGGAATTATGGGGTGAGAAGGTTTCATTAAAGGGGGGTTCTACATCTGATCATGAGCGGTCCATCTGCAGCACCTATCCAGAGGGGTTCACAAACTTTACCAAGGGGTCTGTCAGGCCCTATGCATTGCGGAAATGACTTGTAATATCAGGTACAACACATTCAGAGACTGAGCCCCATCCACATCTAGTCCTGCTCACACAGCTGGTTTGTCACAGTGTATCAGCGCAGACCTGAGCGAAACCAAACTGTCTCCTGTCCTGGTGCTTCCCTACACTGATACACAGGAACAAAGTCTCAGCTCTGTGTGGGACTTCATCCTCTGGATGGTAATGAGAATGTTTCTATTCATTGACAGCGAGCAGAGGTCTTAACGTTTTCTTTTCACAGTTAGTCCCTTTTTTTCTGTTTGGTCTGGATGACCCTTTGTCTCGGAGGATTGAGGGGTGGTCCTCGCTCCTCTGTTTCCCCCCAGGAGGGGTGGTCCTCTCTCGTCTGTTTCCCCCCATAGTCGTCCTTCTTACATATCCGCCACATTGCAGTAGGAGGTCGGGGATCTCCAGCGCCCTCATCCGGGTCCTGCGGGGTTTTGCTGCACGTTCATCGCGTGTGTGAAGCTATATTGGAGGATTTCTGGTTCTTCGCCTCCTCCCCCGGCGGCTGCAGTGGATATTGGATGAATGGCCGCCTGTCGTGGCTTAGATATTGGGCAGAGTCAGCAGAAGACCACACGGCAGCACAGTTACCTCTGTACAGGGGACACAAGTGGTGGTCTGTCCTGTGCCCGTAAGATGCCAGGAATCCAGGACACTTGGGTGTGCTCCTCAGCCCCAGTGGCAGCTCTGAGGCTGGCACTAATGGGGGCTTCCATGGCTGGAATTTGGGGACACTTATGTGGCTACCATTTATGGGGGCTTCTCTTACTAGAACCTTAGAGACTAGAGACTTCTGTGGCCGAAGCCTATGAAGGTGCCTCCTTGGATACCACTTACATGGTCTTCTTTGACTACCACTTATATGGGGTTTCTTTGACTACCACTTTTAGGGGCTTCTTTGACTACCACTTTTAAGAGCTTATATGACTACCACTTTTAGGGGCTTCTTTGGCTACAACTTTTAGGGGTTTCTTTGACTACAACTTTTAGGGGCTTCTTTGGCTACCACTTATATGGGGTTTCTTTAACTACCACTTTTAGGGGCTTCTTTGGCTACAACTTTTAGGGGTTTCTTTGACTACAACTTTTAGGGGCTTCTTTGGCTACCACTTATATGGGGTTTCTTTGACTACCACTTTTAGGAGCTTCTTTGACTACCACTTTTAGGGGCTTCTTTGACTACCACTTTTAGGGGCTTATTTGACTACCACTTTTAGGGGCTTCTTTGACTACCACTTTTAGGGGCTTCTTTGACTACCACTTTTATGGGTTTCTTTGACTACCACTTATATGGGGTTTCTTTGACTACCACTTTTAGGAGCTTCTTTGACTACCACTTTTAAGGGCTTCTTTGACTACCACTTTTAGGAGCTTCTTTGGCTACCACTTTTAGGGGCTTCTTTGACTACCACTTTTAGGAGCTTCTTTGACTACCACTTTTAGGGGCTTCTTTGACTACCACTTATGAGGTTTATTTGACTACTACTTATAGGGTCTTTTTTGGCTACCACTTATGGGGGCCACTGATGCTCACACTCATGAGACTGCTCTGGCTGAAACTTATGGAGGTTTTTTGCCCACCACTCGGAACTAAGGGGGAATTCTGTGTTGGCATTTATGGGACTTCAGCTGTTACCACATAAGGGTCTTTTTAAGATTAGCACTTACGGGGGCTCCTGATACTAACAATGACGGGGCTTCTATGACTGCGTTTATGGAGGTTTTTGTGACCACCACTTTTGGGATTTTCGGTTAGTAGCCTCTTGCGGGCTTCTTTGGGCCTTCTAGTACATATACGTCTCCTTTGGCTACCATTTATGGCTTTTGTGGCTATCTGAGTGGGGGGATAGTATTAATTTTTGCAGCCATATCCAGTGTTTTACATGAAGACCCCCAACCACGTCCTGCTCCCGCCTCCATCCATCCTCATTATTTTATCGTCCTATTTAATAGATATTTGTAGCTCGGTGACAATCGCATCTGCCGGATTTAGACTTTTTAAAGAGTGAGACGATTGAATAAGAAAAAGTGGGAGCGACGGCCCCCAAAATACGACTACAACCCCCTGGGGTTGTCACCCAGCTTTCCACAGACCCTGAATGGATTTGGATTTTTTTTTTTTTTATTTCTTGCCAGTTTCTTTCTGCTTCAGGTTTCCAGGTATAAGACCTCCGTGGCCCCCACTACGACACATGTCAGGTACTCGCACAGCAAAGTCATTAATTATTAATCTTTTATAGAGACGAGAAATGTGTTGTATTGTTCATAGAGGCCGGAGCAGCTTCTCATGTAACAGATCCAAGTGACACTGATCCCGGGGGGCCGCCGCCGCCTAGAAATCCACCACTCAGCTACATAAATATTTAGTGAGAGGTGTCCCTGCTACAACGGATCTTATATACAACAAGCAGAAAGAGGGAAGACATCCTCCCCTGATAGATCCCCGCCCAGCACCGGTAATTCCACAAAGCATCATCCATTAATGAGAGTTATATCCTGTATTTTACTCCAGAGCTGCACTCACTATTCTGCTGGTGCAGTCACTATGTACATACACTACATTACTGATCCTGAGTTACATCCTGTATTATACTCCACAGCTGCACTCACTATTCTGCTGGTGCAGTCACTGTGTACATACATTACTGATCCTGAGTTACATCCTGTATTATACCCCAGAGCTGCACTCACTATTCTGCTGGTGCAGTCACTATGTACATACATTACTGATCCTGAGTTACCCCCTGTATTATACCCCAGAGCTGCACTCACTATTCTGCTGGTGCAGTCACTGTGTACATACATTACATTACTGATCCTGAGTTACCTCCTGTATTATACCCCAGAGCTGCACTCACTATTCTGCTGGTGCCGTCACTGTGTACACACATTACATTACTGATCCTGACTTACCTCCTGTATTATACTCCAGAGCTGCAGTCACTATTCTGCTGGTGCAGTCACTGTGTACATACATTACATTACTGATCCTGAGTTACATCCTGTATTATACCTCAGAGCTGCACTCACTATTCTGCTGGTGCAGTCACTGTGTATATACATTACATTACTGATCCTCAGTTACATCCTGTATTATACCCCAGAGCTGTGCTCACTATTCTGCTGGTGCAGTCACTGTGTACATACATTACATTACTGATCCTGAGTTACTTCCTGGATTACACCCCAGAGCTGCGCTCACTATTCTGCTGGTGCAGTCACTGTGTACATACATTACATCACTGATCCTGAGTTACATCCTGTATTATACCCCAGAGCTGCACTCACTATTCTGCTGGTGCAGTCACTGTGAAAATACATTACATTACTGATCCTGAGTTACATCCTGTATTGTACTCCAGAGCTGCACTCACTATTCTGCTTGTGCAGTCACTGTGAACATACATTACATTACTGGTCCTGAGTGACATCCTGTATTATACTCCAGAGCTGCACTCACTATTCTGCTGGTGCAGTCACTGTGTACATACATTACATTACTGATCCTGAGTTACATCCTGTATTATACTCCAGAGCTGCGCTCACTATCCTGCTGGTGCAGTCACTATGTACATGCATTACATTACTGATCCTGAGTTACATCCTGTATTATACTCCACAGCTGCACTCACTATTCTGCTGGTGCAGTCACTGTGTACATACATTACATTACTGATCCCGAGTTACATCCTATATTATACCCCAGAGCTGCACTCACTATTCTGCTGGTGCAGTCACTGTGTACATACATTACATTACTGATCCTGAGTTACATCCTGTATTATACTCCAGAGCTGCGCTCACTATCCTGCTGGTGCAGTCACTATGTACATGCATTACATTACTGATCCTGAGTTACATACTGTATTATACTCCTGAGCTGCACTCACTATTCTGCTGGTGCAGTCACTGTGTACATACATTACATTACTGATCCTGAGTTACATCCTGTATTATACTCCAGAGCTGCGCTCACTATCCTGCTGGTGCAGTCACTATGTACATGCATTACATTACTGATCCTGAGTTACATCCTGTATTATACTCCACAGCTGCACTCACTATTCTGCTGGTGCAGTCACTGTGTACATACATTACATTACTGATCCTGAGTTACATCCTGTATTATACCCCAGAGCTGCACTCACTATTCTGCTGGTGCAGTCACTGTGTACATACATTACATTACTGATCCTGAGTTATCTACTGTATATACCCCAGAGCTGCACTCACTATTCTGCTGGTGCAGTCACTGTGTACATACATTACATTACTGATCCTGAGTTACATCCTGTATTATACCCCAGAGCTGCACTCACTATTCTGCTGGTGCAGTCACTGTGTACACACATTACATTACTGATCCTGAGTTACATCCTGTATTATACCCCAGAGCTGCACTCACTATTCTGCTGGTGCAGTCACTGTGTACACACATTACATTACTGATCCTGAGTTACATCCTGTATTATACCCCAGAGCTGCACTCACTATTCTGCTGGTGCAGTCACTGTGTACACACATTACATTACTGATCCTGAGTTACATCCTGTATTATACCACAGAGCTGCACTCACTATTCTGCTGGTGCAGTCACTGTGTACACACATTACATTACTGATCCTGAGTTACATCCTGTATTATACCCCAGAGCTGCACTCACTATTCTGCTGGTGCAGTCACTGTGTACACACATTACATTACTGATCCTGAGTTACATCCTGTATTATACTCCAGAGCTGCACTCGCTATTCTGCAGGTGCAGTCACTGTGTACATACATTACATTACTGATCCTGAGTTACCTCCTGTATTATACTCCAGAGCTGCACTCATTATTCTGCTGGTGCAGTCACTGTGTACACACATTACATTACTGATCCTGAGTTACATCCTGTATTATACTCCAGAGCTGCACTCGCTATTCTGCAGGTGCAGTCACTGTGTACATACATTACATTACTGATCCTGAGTTACCTCCTGTATTATACTCCAGAGCTGCACTCATTATTCTGCTGGTGCAGTCACTGTGTACACACATTACATTACTGATCCTGAGTTACATCCTGTATTATACTCCAGAGCTGCACTCGCTATTCTGCAGGTGCAGTCACTGTGTACATACATTACATTACTGATCCTGAGTTACCTCCTGTATTATACTCCAGAGCTGCACTCATTATTCTGCTGGTGCAGTCACTGTGAATATACATTACATTACTGATCCTGAGTTACATCCTGTATTATGCTGCAGAGCTGCACTCACTATTCTGCTGGTGCAGTCACTGTGTACATACATTACATTACTAATCCTGAGTTACCTCCTGTATTATACCCCAGAGCTGCACTCACTATTCTGCTGGTGCAGTCACTGTGTACATACATTACATTACTGATCCTGAGTTACCTCCTATATTATACCCCAGAGCTGCACTCACTATTCTGCTGGTGCAGTCACTGTGTACATACATTACATTACTGATCCAGAGTTAGGTCCTGTATTATACCCCAGAGCTGCACTCACTATTCTGCTGGTGCAGTCACTGTGTACATACATTACATTACTGATCCTGAGTTACCTCCTGTATTATACTCCAGAGCTGCAGTCACTATTCTGCTGGTGCAGTCACTGTGTACATACATTACATTACTGATCCTGAGTTACATCCTGTATTATACCCCAGAGCTGCACTCACTATTCTGCTGGTGCAGTCACTGTGTACACACATTACATTACTGATCCTGAGTTACATCCTGTATTATACCCCAGAGCTGCACTCACTATTCTGCTGGTGCAGTCACTGTGTACACACATTACATTACTGATCCTGAGTTACATCCTGTATTATACCCCAGAGCTGCACTCACTATTCTGCTGGTGCAGTCACTGTGTACACACATTACATTACTGATCCTGAGTTACATCCTGTATTATACCCCAGAGCTGCACTCACTATTCTGCTGGTGCAGTCACTGTGAACATACATTACATTACTGATCCTGAGTTACATCCTGTATTATGCTGCAGAGCTGCACTCACTATTCTGCTGGTGCAGTCACTGTGTACATACATTACATTACTAATCCTGAGTTACCTCCTGTATTATACCCCAGAGCTGCACTCACTATTCTGCTGGTGCCGTCACTGTGTACATACATTACATTACTGATCCTGAGTTACCTCCTGTATTATACTCCAGAGCTGCAGTCACTATTCTGCTGGTGCAGTCACTGTGTACATACATTACATTACTGATCCTGAGTTACATCCTGTATTATACTCCAGAGCTGCACTCACTATTCTGCTGGTGCAGTCACTGTGTACATACATTACTGATCCTGAGTTATCTACTGTATATACCCCAGAGCTGCACTCACTATTCTGCTGGTGCAGTCACTGTGTACATACATTACATTACTGATCCTGAGTTACATCCTGTATTATACCCCAGAGCTGCACTCACTATTCTGCTGGTGCAGTCACTGTGTACATACATTACATTACTGATCCTGAGTTACATCCTGTATTATACCCCAGAGCTGCGCTCACTATTCTGCTGGTGCAGTCACTGTGTACACACATTACATTACTGATCCTGAGTTACATCCTGTATTATACCCCAGAGCTGCACTCACTATTCTGCTGGTGCAGTCACTGTGTACATACATTACATTACTGATCCTGAGTTACATCCTGTATTATACCCCAGAGCTGCAGTCACTATTCTGCTGGTGCAGTCACTGTGTACATACATTACATTACTGATCCTGAGTTACATCCTGTATTATACCCCAGAGCTGCACTCACTATTCTGCTGGTGCAGTCACTGTGTACATACATTACATTACTGATCCTGAGTTACATCCTGTATTATACCCCAGAGCTGCGCTCACTATTCTGCTGGTGCAGTCACTGTGTACACACATTACATTACTGATCCTGAGTTACATCCTGTATTATACCCCAGAGCTGCACTCACTATTCTGCTGGTGCAGTCACTGTGTACATACATTACATTACTGATCCTGAGTTACATCCTGTATTATACTCCAGAGCTGCACTCACTATACTGCTGGTGCAGTCACTGTGTACACACATTACATTACTGATCCTGAGTTACATCCTGTATTATACCCCAGAGCTGCACTCACTATTCTGCTGGTGCAGTCACTGTGTACATGCATTACATTACTGATCCTGAGTTACCTGCTGTATATACCCCAGAGCTGCACTCACTATTCTGCTGGTGCAGTCACTGTGTACATACATTACATTACCGATCCTGAGTTACCTCCTGTATTATACTCCAGAGCTGCACTCACTATTCTGCTGGTGCAGTCACTGTGTACATACATTACATTACTGATCCTGAGTTACCTCCTGTATTGTACACCAGAGCTGCACTCACTATTCTGCTGGTGCAGTCACTGTGTACATACATTACATTACTGATCCTGAGTTACATCCTGTATTATACCCCAGAGCTGCACTCACTATTCTGCTGGTGCAGTCACTGTGTACATACATTACATTACTGATCCTGAGTTACCTGCTGTATATACCTCAGAGCTGCACTCGCTATTCTGCAGGTGCAGTCACTGTGTACATACATTACATTACTGATCCTGAGTTACATCCTGTATTATACCCCAGAGCTGCACTCACTATTCTGCTGGTGCAGTCACTGTGTACATACATTACATTACTGATCCTGAGTTACCTGCTGTATATACCCCAGAGCTGCACTCACTATTCTGCTGGTGCAGTCACTGTGTACATACATTACATTACTGATCCTGAGTTACCTGCTGTATATACCCCAGAGCTGCACTCACTATTCTGCTGGTGCAGTCACTGTGTACATACATTACATTACTGATCCTGAGTTACCTCCTGTATTATACCCCAGAGCTGCACTCACTATTCTGCTGGTGCAGTCACTGTGTACATACATTACTGATCCTGAGTTACCTGCTGTATATACCCCAGAGCTGCACTCACTATTCTGCTGGTGCAGTCACTGTGTACATACCATATATATTGCAGAGTTGTTATATCCAGGGCCTCAGTGTAACACCTATATCACCTTTCATGCACCCGGTTTTTTTTTTTTTTAAACTTGCTGCTATAACCAAAAACAGCGCCCCCTTGTCCTCTGGTGATATGTGGTATTGCAGTCATTGATGTGACTTAGTCATGTGGGTCACATTTCCAGCGCTGGCTCCTGGGAGTCAGAGGGTGGGTGTCCCTTCTCCTGGTCCCAGGGGCTTCAGTGTAGGGGGCTGAACGTTATCCGTATCTGGGCACCAGCGCTGTAACTGCTGCATTATACAGGGCCCCGGCCAGAAGTGAATGCACATAGCTTTACTTGCTGCGTCTGAGCTTTCAATCTTCACCTTTTCAGGGCTGGATGCCGGGAGGGTCCCAGTGTCGGCCTTACCAGCCTGTGAGGGGCTCCCCCGGGGCCCGGAGGGGCCAGCGGTGATGAACAGCGCTTTTAATTTTGCTGTGAATTTTTCTATTTAACTTCAAAGTGTCTAAAGTGAAATGTATGAATGTTTCATTAGATAAATGATTAGCGGCTGCTCCTCCATGCTTCATCTATCCTCTGGGCTACAGATAAATGGAGCTGACGGAAGGGAGACAGATGAAGCGTTCCTCGCAGTAACCTCTCCAGTGCCGGACCCGTGTATACGAACATCCGTAAGGCCAGTGTTAGGAGCTACTATAGGAGGGAGACTCAGCGCCAAACTGTCCATACTGGCCCTATTGTCTCTGCCTATAAGGGTGTAAAAAAGCGCTTATCACCTCAACTCAACAGTCATTGTATGTAACCACCACTAGGGGGAGCTCCCTGTATAAAGAGATACATGATAAGATCCTGTCTGCAGTCACCACTAGGTGGAGCTCTCTGTATACAGAGATACATGATAAGATCCTGTCTGCAGCCACCACTAGGGGGAGCTCCCTGTATACAGAGATACATGATAAGATCCTGCCTGCAGCCACCACTAGGGGGAGCTCCCTGTATACAGAGATACATGATAAGATGCTGCCTGCAGTCACCACTAGGGGGAGCCCCCTTTATACAGAGATACATAAGATCCTGTCTGCAGCCACCACTAGGGGGAGCTCCCTGTATACAGAGATACATGATAAGATGCTGCCTGCAGTCACCACTAGGGGGAGCCCCCTTTATACAGAGATACATAAGATCCTGTCTGCAGCCACCACTAGGGGGAGCTCCCTGTATACAGAGATACATGATAAGATCCTGCCTGCAGCCACCACTAGGGGGAGCTCCCTGTATACAGAGATACATGATAAGATGCTGCCTGCAGTCACCACTAGGGGGAGCCCCCTTTATACAGAGATACATAAGATCCTGTCTGCAGCCACCACTAGGGGGAGCTCCCTGTATACAGAGATACATGATAAGATCCTGTCTGCAGCCACCACTAGGGGGAGCTCCCTGTACACAGAGATACATGATAAGATCCTGCCTGCAGCCACCACTAGGGGGAGCTCCCTGTATACAGAGATACATGATAAGATGCTGCCTGCAGTCACCACTAGGGGGAGCCCCCTTTATACAGAGATACATAAGATCCTGTCTGCAGCCACCACTAGGGGGAGCTCCCTGTATACAGAGATACATGATAAGATGCTGCCTGCAGTCACCACTAGGGGGAGCCCCCTTTATACAGAGATACATAAGATCCTGTCTGCAGCCACCACTAGGGGGAGCTCCCTGTATACAGAGATACATGATAAGATGCTGCCTGCAGTCACCACTAGGGGGAGCACCCTGTATACAGAGATATATAAGATCCTGTCTGCAGCCACCACTAGGGGGAGCTCCCTGTATACAGAGATACATGATAAGATCCTGTCTGCAGCCACCACTAGGAGGAGCTCCCTGTATACAGAGGTACATGATAAGATGCTGCCTGCAGTCACCACTAGGGGGAGCACCCTGTATACAGAGATACATGATAAGATGCTGCCTGCAGTCACCACTAGGGGAGCTCCCTGTATACAGAGATACATGATAAGATCCTGTCTGCAGCCACCACTAGGGGGAGCTCCCTGTATACAGAGGTACATGATAAGATGCTGCCTGCAGTCACCACTAGGGGGAGCTCCCTGTATACAGAGATATATAAGATCCTGTCTGCAGCCACCACTAGGGGGAGCTCCCTGTATACTGAGATACATGATAAGCTCCTGTCTGCAGTCAGTCATCACTAGGGGGAGCTCCCAGTATACAGAGATACATGATAAGATCCTGTCTGCAGTCACCACTAGGGGGAGCTCCCAGTATACAGAGATACATGATAAGATCCTGTCTGCAGCCACCACTAGGGGGAGCTCCCTGTATACAGAGATACATGATAAGATCCTGTCTGCAGCCACCACTAGGAGGAGCTCCCTGTATACAGAGATACATGATAAGATGCTGCCTGCAGCCACCACTAGGGGGAGCTCCCTGTATACAGAGGTACATGATAAGATGCTGCCTGCAGTCACCACTAGGGGGAGCGCCCTGTATACAGAGATACATGATAAGATCCTGTCTGCAGCCACCACTAGGGGGAGCTCCCTGTATACAGAGATACGTGATAAGATCCTGTCTGCAGTCACCACTAGGGGGAGCTCCCTGTATACAGAGATACGTGATAAGATCCTGTCTGCAGCCACCACTAGGGGCAGCACCCTGTACACAGAGATACGTGATAAGATCCTGTCTGCAGCCACCACTAGGGGGAGCTCCCTGTATACAGAGATACGTGATAAGATCCTGTCTGCAGTCACCACTAGGGGGAGCTCCCTGTATACAGAGATACATGATAAGATCCTGTCTGCAGCCACCACTAGGGGGAGCTCCCTGTATACAGAGATACATGATAAGATCCTGTCTGCAGTCACCACTAGGGGGAGCTCCCTGTATACAGAGATACATGATAAGATCTTGTCTGCAGTCACCACTAGGGGGAGCTCCCTGTATACAGAGATACATGATAAGATCCTGTCTGCAGCCACCACTAGGGGGAGCTCTCTGTATACAGAGATACATGATAAGATCCTGTCTGCAGCCACCACTAGGGGGAGCTCCCTGTATACAGAGATACGTGATAAGATCTTGTCTGCAGCCACCACTAGGGGGAGCTCTCTGTATACAGAGATACGTGATAAGATCCTGTCTGCAGTCACCACTAGGGGGAGCTCCCTGTATACAAAGATACGTGATAAGATCTTGTCTGCAGCCACCACTAGGGGGAGCTCCCTGTATACAGAGATACGTGATAAGATCCTGTCTGCAGCCACCACTAGGGGGCGCTCCCTGTATACAGAGATACATGATAAGATCCTGTCTGCAGCCATCACTAGGGGGAGCTCCCTGTATACAGAGATACATGATAAGATCCTGTCTGCAGCCACCACCAGGGGGAGCTCCCTGTATACAGAGATACATGATAAGATCCTGTCTGCAGCCACCACCAGGGGGAGCTCCCTGTATATAGAGATACATGATAAGATCCTGTCTGCAGCCACCACTAGGGGGAGCTCCCTGTATATAGAGATACATGATAAGATCCTGTCTGCAGTCACCACTAGGGGGAGCTCCCTGTATACAGAGATACATGATAAGATCCTGTCTGCAGTCACCACTAGGGGGAGCTCCCTGTATACAGAGATACATGATAAGATCCTGTCTGCAGTCACCACTAGGGGGAGCTCCCTGTATACAGAGATACATGATAAGATCTTGTCTGCAGCCACCACTAGGGGGAGCTCCCTGTATACAGAGATACGTGATAAGATCCTGTCTGCAGCCACCACTAGGGGGAGCTCCCTGTATACAGAGATACGTGATAAGATCTTGTCTGCAGCCACCACTAGGGGGAGCTCTCTGTATACAGAGATACGTGATAAGATCCTGTCTGCAGTCACCACTAGGGGGAGCTCCCTGTATACAGAGATACGTGATAAGATCTTGTCTGCAGCCACCACTAGGGGGAGCTCCCTGTATACAGAGATACGTGATAAGATCCTGTCTGCAGCCACCACTAGGGGGAGCTCCCTGTATACAGAGATACATGATAAGACCCTGTCTGCAGTCACCACTAGGGGGAGCTCCCTGTATACAGAGATACATGATAAGATCCTGTCTGCAGTCACCACTAGGGGGAGCTCTCTGTATACAGAGATACGTGATAAGATCCTGTCTGCAGTCACCACTAGGGGGAGCTCCCTGTATACAGAGATACATGATAACATCCTGTCTGCAGCCACCACTAGGGGGAGCTCCCTGTATACAGAGATACGTGATAAGATCCTGTCTGCAGTCACCACTAGGGGGAGCTCCCTGTATACAGAGATACGTGATAAGATCCTGTCTGCAGTCACCACTAGGGGGAGCTCCCTGTATACAGAGATACGTGATAAGATCCTGTCTGCAGCCACCACTAGGGGGAGCTCCCTGTATACAGAGATACGTGATAAGATCCTGTCTGCAGCCACCACTAGGGGGAGCTCCCTGTATACAGAGATACATGATAAGACCCTGTCTGCAGCCACCACTAGGGGGAGCTCCCTGTATACAGAGATACATGATAAGATCCTGTCTGCAGTCACCACTAGGGGGAGCTCCCTGTATACAGAGATACATGATAAGATCCTGTCTGCAGCCACCACTAGGGGGAGCTCCCTGTATACAGAGATACATGATAAGATCCTGTCTGCAGCCACCACTAGGGGGAGCTCCCTGTATACAGAGATACATGATAAGATCCTGTCTGCAGCCACCACTAGGGGGAGCTCCCTGTATACAGAGATACATGATAAGATCCTGTCTGCAGTCACCACTAGGGGGAGCTCCCTGTATACAGAGATACATGATAAGATCCTGTCTGCAGCCACCACTAGGGGGAGCTCCCTGTATACAGAGATACATGATAAGATCCTGTCTGCAGTCACCACTAGGGGGAGCTCCCTGTATACAGAGATACATGATAAGATCCTGTCTGCAGTCACCACTAGGGGGAGCTCCCTGTATACAGAGATACATGATAAGATCCTGTCTGCAGTCACCACTAGGGGGAGCTCCCTGTATACAGAGATACATGATAAGATCCTGTCTGCAGTCACCACTAGGGGGAGCTCCCTGTATATAGAGATACATGATAAGATCCTGTCTGCAGCCACCACTAGGGGGAGCTCCCTGTATACAGAGATACATGATAAGATCCTGTCTGCAGCCACCACTAGGGGGAGCTCCCTGTATACAGAGATACATGATAACATCCTGTCTGCAGCCACCACTAGGGGGAGCTCCCTGTATATAGAGATACATGATAAGATCCTGTCTGCAGCCACCACTAGGGGGAGCTCCCTGTATACAGAGATATATGATAAGATCCTGTCTGCAGCCACCACTAGGGGGAGCTCCCTGTATACAGAGATACATGATAAGATCCTGTCTGCAGCCATCACTAGGGGGAGCTCCCTGTATACAGAGATACATGATAACATCCTGTCTGCAGCCACCACTAGGGGGAGCTCCCTGTATATAGAGATACATGATAAGATCCTGTCTGCAGCCACCACTAGGGGGAGCTCCCTGTATACAGAGATACATGATAACATCCTGTCTGCAGCCACCACTAGGGGGAGCTCCCTGTATATAGAGATACATGATAAGATCCTGTCTGCAGCCACCACTAGGGGGAGCTCCCTGTATACAGAGATATATGATAAGATCCTGTCTGCAGCCACCACTAGGGGGAGCTCCCTGTATACAGAGATACATGATAAGATCCTGTCTGCAGCCATCACTAGGGGGAGCTCCCTGTATACAGAGATACATGATAAGATCCTGTCTGCAGCCACCACTAGGGGGAGCTCCCTGTGTACAGAGATACATGATAAGATCCTGTCTGCAGTCACCACTAGGGGGAGCTCCCTGTGTACAGAGATACATGATAAGATCCTGTCTGCAGCCATCACTAAGGGGAGCTCCCTGTGTACAGAGATACATGATAAGATCCTGTCTGCAGCCTCCACTAGGGGGAGCTCCCTGTGTACAGAGATACATGATAAGATCCTGTCTGCAGTCACCACTAGGGGGAGCTCCCTGTGTACAGAGATACATGATAAGATCCTGTCTGCAGCCTCCACTAGGGGGAGCTCCCTGTATACAGAGATACATTATAAGATCCTGTCTGCAGCCGCCACTAGGGGGAGCTCCCTGTATACAGAGATACATGATAATATCCTGTCTGCAGCCACCACTAGGGGGAGCTCCCTGTATACAGAGATACATGATAAGATCCTGTCTGCAGTCACCACTAGGGGGAGCTCCCTGTATAGAGAGATACAGGATAAGATCCTGTCTGCAGCCACCACTAGGGGGAGCTCCCTCTATACAGACATACATAAGATCCTGTCTGCAGTCACCACTAGGGGGAGCTCCCTGTATACAGAGATACATGATAAGATCCTGTCTGCAGTCACCACTAGGGGGAGCTCCCTGTATACAGAGATACATGATAAGATCCTGTCTGCAGTCACCACTAGGGGGAGCTCCCTGTATACAGAGATACATGATAAGATCCTGTCTGCAGTCACCACTAGGGGGAGCTCCCTGTATACAGAGATACATGATAAGATCCTGTCTGCAGTCACCACTAGGGGGAGCTCCCTGTATACAGAGATACATGATAAGATCCTGTCTGCAGCCACCACTAGGGGGAGCTCCCTTGTACATATATATATATATATACCCACGCTCTGCAGGCCTTTCCCAGTGATATATCTTCTCCTCTTTCGTCCTCTCTCGGGCGATGCCGCTCTGGAGTCAGGGAATCAGGGCGTACGTGTGAATTATTTTCGCTATTTCTGTACCTTCCTGGCTATTTCTGGGGTGTCGCTGGCCGAATGTTAGCAGTCGGCTCTTGTAAATATCTTGCGCTGCTGCTATTGTAACACATGATGCAGGCTTTACTTTGGGGGTCACATCTCCTCAGGGGGGCAGTAATTAACTATTATCACTGAGGGCAGCTGCTGATTGTTATTTCTAGGGGATTCTCCCTTCTATAGACACATTACATAAGGGGGTCTTTCTTCCAATTAGAGCTCATGATTGGTGGCGCTGTTGCATGAGAATCAATGTAAATTATCCTTTGCTGGCAGTGGTGGAAAATGGTATTGCAAGTGACAAGTCAGTAAATTGCTAGCAAAAAAACCCCTGAAGTCCCCACCTCCAGATCATTTTAAAGGGATTGAACAGGGTTAGAGAGTATTGTCTAAGGTTGTCTTAACTCGGGTCTAATCAGGAACTTAGATTGGTGCCCTGTCCTTTCCATTCCCCATGCTTTACACTGCAGCTTTGCTAAATGTCACATTACTTTAATTATCCCTTTGAATCCAATGTTGCCGTCATTCCTGCAGATCTGTGCTTGTTGTCAGTGAATAGGATCATGGTTTACATCCAGTGGCTGAAAACTGACAGGTGTATCTTGTTGGAGATGGTGGAGAACTGAAGCACAAAGCATATGAGAAGACCCCAGTACTACCCAGAATCCTCTGCTGCAGCCCCCCAACCTGAATTATACGGTGCTACATTATAACAATCCCCCCATCATGGCCACTGCCGATCTTCTCACACACACATGTGAATATCCACTTACATGAGGTCGGTGCCCATCTGCAGGGGAAGCGTCTCCGTGGCTCCCGCATCCTGCTGTTACGTGCCCACGGCGCTGGGGGTCTCCACCTTTACATGGGTCTGGCGGTGCAGGGTGGTCCTGGCTGCAGTCTGGCGGGACACAAGAGACACCGTCATATACAGGGAGACTGACACCCTGATGCCTCACCTGCGCCTCCGCCCTCCCGCCAGCAGCACAAACTGGATCAACAACAGGATCAACTTTCTGTACTAGAATTACAGAAACCTCCAGACAACTGGCGACAAAACCGCCGCTCCGTATCTGTAGAACTACAAGTGTCAGGACAGCATACTACCAGTAAAATCAATTTATAAGGCTGATGGAACAATCTTCTATAAACCGGTGAAGGTAGTTAGAGCATTGCATCCTGTATAATACTCCAGAGCTGCACTCACTATTCTGCTGGTGCAGTCACTGTGTACATACATTACATTACTGATCCTGAGTTACATCCTGTATTATACCCCAGAGCTGCACTCACTATTCTGCTGGTGCAGAATAGCCTTGAGAAAGGCATTAGCCGAAACGCGCATCGGGGTGGACAGGGGTGAGGTGCCCGTTCGTATTAGATATACTCCTGCATTAACCGGTATGTATACTGTGCATTGTGTGTGGGCGCTGCTGCTAAATTGTAGACTTCATTGCTCTTTACATGCAGTTACTTTTTACTAGTCCTACACGATTATTGGCTTTTCCTTATGGTTAATGAGTGGACCTATTTATACTAGAGGCACCTATCCCCTGCCCTCCACAGGTGCATGCCATGAGTAGCACGGGGATTGCTTCCTTCTGTTATGTTTTTATCTGTCATTATTAAGAATAAAGTTTTTTTGTACATTTATATATATTTGGACTTCTGGCTGCTTTTTCTTTGGTTGGTTTGGTATTACATTACTGATCCTGAGTCACCTCTTGTATTATACTCCAGAGCTGCACTCACTATTCTGCTGGTGCAGTCACTGTGTACATACATTACATTAATGATCCTGAGTTACATCCTGTATTATACCCCAGAGCTGCACTCACTATTCTGCTGGTGCAGTCACTGTGTACATACATTACATTACTGATCCTGAGTTACATCCTGTATTATACCCCAGAGCTGCACTCACTATTCTGCTGGTGCAGTCACTGTGTACACACATTACATTACTGATCCTGAGTTACCTCCTGTATTATACCCCAGAGCTGCACTCACTATTCTGCTGGTGCAGTCACTCTGTACATACATTACATTACTGATCCTGAATTACATCCTGTATTATACTCCAGAGCTGCACTCACTATTCTGCTGGTGCAGTCACTGTGTACACACATTACATTACTGATCCTGAGTTACCTCCTGTATTATACTCCAGAGCTGCACTCACTATTCTGCTGGTGCAGTCACTGTGTACATACATTACATTACTGATCCCGAGTTACCTCCTGTATTATACTCCAGAGCTGCACTCACTATTCTGCTGGTGCAGTCACTGTGTACATACATTACATTACTGATCCTGAGTTATATCCTGTATTATACTCCAGAGCTGCACTCACTATTCTGCTGGTGCAGTCACTGTGCACATACATTACATTACTGATCCTGAGTTACATCCTGTATTATACTCCGGAGCTGCGCTCTTAGCATGTTAGGTTATTTTTTCAGACGGTTCTCAGTAATGACATCCTTTGCTATCCAGTTTCTGGGGATCGCTCATTATCCACAGTAGGATATAACCCTCATCATCCTCTTCTTCCCTCTGTTTCTCGTCACATTGTGTCAGTGCATTTGCAGGAAGCAGCTGATCTGAGGTCAGGGAGGGTCGTGCGCTGCTTTCAGGGCTGGGAGAGATGCCGGCATCATTTCTCTCATTATCAGATTCTGTGGGTCGCTCAGCCCTCGCCCTACAGCGCAGCCCTCGCCCCACCACATAGCCCTCGCCCCACTGCTCAGCCCTCGCCCTACAGCGCAGCCCTCACCCCACAGCGCAGCCCTTGCCCCACAGCACAGCCCTCGCCCTACAGCGCAGCCCTCGCCCCACAGCGCAGCCCTCGCCCCACAGCGCAGCCCTCGCCCCACAGCTCGGCTCATCCTCATGAAGGCAAAGGTGACCTACATAACACAGGAACCTGCGGGCGCCGCTCAATGCAGCCAATTAGTAATGTTCTCACGCACGCGGAGCTCCTACATATCCACATCAGGCCGCACATACTAATGAGCGCCCAGCAGATATCTGCTCTAGATCCTGGGATGGGGACCCTGAACACGGGGGTCTTATTACAGGTGGGCCGCCCCTATATAAGGAGCTGGGATCCTCCTTGAACCTCGGGGGCGTGACTTGATGCTCCTGGGAGGAGCCACAGCTCCGCCCACCAGTGATGTCACCGCTTGTGATTACATCATAGCTGTGATTTCAGCTCCTGTGACCCCTCCCCTGCTGGATCCTAAGCGGAGATATTTGAGGGTTAACTCTATGGAAGCTGAGATGTGGGGAGCGGTTTTCAGGGGTCCTGATGTTGTAGAGCTGCTCCAGCTGACGTGGAGGACACAATATGGACGCAGAGGATTTCTCCTGACGCCATAAGCGGCTTTGTGTGGTCGAGCGGTCAGAAAAGATTGTAATGGACCCTGCGGAGCGGATATTAAGTATCAGCCGGGGGCAGCGACGGACCCTCCATGTCACAGGCTACAGCTGTACTTGGGGGCCCTGTAAAAGATCCGGGCTGACGCAGGAGGTGATCATTGTATGGAGGAGCTGGAGGATGGGATAATGTGAAGAGCTAGGGGGTCCGCGGGGGAGCGGCTCGCCTCAGAGGCTGACACTCCGCGGGTGAGGACACGGCAGGCGGCCCCGTACAGGACTGTGCACGTCTGTACCCCTCCGAAACACTAGAGGGGGATCCGCGGAGTCCGAGGGGGAATTAGGACATATCTAGAAACAATTAAAGCAGCACTTTACAGGCAATAATTGTTTAGGTTCCCCCCAAAGTTATCAATAAAACCTCTTACATCCAAAGATGAGGACAGCAATCAAACATCAGATGCTGAGAAATCGATTATCCATCTGTCTATTATCTATCTATCTATCTATTATCTATCATCTATCTATCTATTATCTATCTATATATCTATTATCTGTCTATTATCTATCTATCTATCTAGACAAAAAAACACAGCAGCACATGTACATGAATCTAGGCCATGTGAAAACACAGACAAATATTCAATATGAATTATACTTTTTTTTTTTTCTTGAATAATATTTACAGTAATGAAGATTCTTAGCGCATAAATTGGCCAATTCATGTGTGCCCATCAACCACGGCAAGGTGATCTCCCTCTGATGGGTCCTACTCTACTGTACATGCCACTCTTGGGCCACCAGCCTACAACTATGGACAAAACATGTCACTCTGGGCTAAACCTACAATTTATGGGCAGGTAGAGCTGATTACCGCCACCTGCAAGGTCAATGGGAGGAGTGCAAGATCAGTATGGATGCAGCCACATCCAATAACTAAATAGAGAAAAAAAATAGAGAAAAAAAACCAACCAGCACCCCTAATGTGAACATGTGCAAAGCTGCAAGCTGCATCATATAGACAAAGAAAGGGGTGCTGGTTGGTTTTTTTTCTCTATTTAGTTATTGGATGTGGCTGCATCCATACTGATCTTGCACTCCTCCCATTGACCTTGCAGGTGGCGGTAATCAGCTCTACCTGCCCATAAATTGTAGGTTTAGCCCAGAGTGACATGTTTTGTCCATAGTTGTAGGCTGGTAGCCCAAGAGTGGCATGTACAGTAGAGTAGGACCCATCAGAGGGAGATCACCTTGCCGTGGTTGATGGGCACACATGAATTGGCCAATTTATGCGCTAAGAATCTTCATTACTGTAAGTATTATTCAAGAAAAAAAAAAAAAAATTTTGAGAAAAATTTGTAAAAAAATATTTTGGAAGTATAATTCATATTGAATATTTGTCTGTGTTTTCACATGGCCTAGATTCATGTACATGTGCTGCTGTGTTTTTTTGTCTATATGATGCAGCTTGCAGCTTTGCACATGTTCACATTAGGGGTGCTGGTTGGTTTTTTTTCTCTATCTATCTATCTATCTATCTATCTATCTATCTATCTATCTATCTATTATCTATCTATATATCTATTATCTGTCTATTATCTATCTATCTATCTATCTATCTATCTATCTATCTATCTATCTATCTATCTATCCATTATCTATCTATTATCTATCTATCTATCTATTATCTGTCTATTATCTATCTATCTATCATCTATCTATCTATTATCTATCTATCCATTATCTATCTATTATCTATTATCTGTCTATCCATTATCTATCTATTACCTATCTATCTATCTATCTATCTATCTATCTATCTATCTATCTATCTATCTATCTATCTATTATCTGTCTATTATCTATCAATCTATCTATCTATCTATCTATCTATCTATCTATCTATCTATCTATCTATTATCTATCTATTATCTATCTATCTATTATCTATCTATCTATCTATCTATTATATATCGCATACCTATCTAGCTACTATCTATCTATTATCTATCTATCTATCTATCTATCTATTATCTATCTATCTATCTATCTATCTATCTATCTATCTATCTATCTATCTATCTATCCATTATCTATCTATTATCTATTATCTGTCTATCCATTATCTATCTATTACCTATCATCTATCTATCTATCTATCTATCTATCTATCTATCTATCTATTATCTATCTAGACCAAAAAAGAAAGTGGAGGCACCACCATATGTTGACAGATGCAAATTTAAGATCTTTGACCAAATCCCCTTAAATAGTCAGGAAGTGGCAACATCGCTCCAAAATCGCAAAAAGTGAGGATTTGTATTGTCTTCTCAGGAGTAAAGTGCAACATTTCTATTCAGTTTCAAGCTTGAAAAAGGTTCATGGAAGTGAAACGCTGCACTTTATAAACTACAGGAGAATGAACGACAATGGAATGGAATTTTGGAGCCCCGATTTCTTCCTTTTTTCCTTCCTTCACTTCCTTTCTTCCTTCCTTTTTTCCTTCCTTTTTTCCTTCCTTTTCTTTCCTTCCTTTCTTCCTTCCTTGCTTTCCTTCTTTTCCTTTCCTTACTGTCTGTATTCCTTACTCTTTCTTTCCTTTCTTCCTTCCTTTTCTGTCTTATCATCCATCCTCCCTCACATGACATTTCGTACATTTCTCCCCCCTGCTCACCCACTCCTTGTAGTTGCTCCACTATGGCCGTGTCTGTTCTGTCCGTCCCCTCCTCGGTCCCTTCTATCCTGGATGTCTCCACATGGCTATTTCCATGAATATTCCAGCACATGGTGGGCCCTGGCGGCCGCCCTGGCGGTCATCATCATGGGCACAGCTGGAGAGGTACCTGCCGTGTTGTGCCTCGGTGATGCCTCGGTGCCTCCGGTGATGCGGTCACTCGGTCTCCGCTGTGGACAGTGTGGAGGGCATGGGATCAATGTCTAGACCAGGCTCTGCCAGCGCAGGTTTAATTTCCTGCTGGGGGCATAATCCCCCGGCAAAATACGGCTCAAGTCTTAATCCGTCCTTCTCATTTCATAGATGGTGGGGGATTCGGTACTCTGCCCCCCTAATCTGCGAGGGTGAATGTACCCGCAGTGCGCAACTCATTCACTGCCCACTTCAATGTATAGTATGTGGGGTATAAACTGACCTGTGATTTAGGAGGAGGAGAGGTCGCGTCCTGCGTATTAGGAGGAGGAGAGGTCGCGTCCCGTGTATTAGGAGGAGAGGTTGGGTCCTGTGTATTAGGAGGAGAGGTCGCGTCCTGCGTATTAGGAGGAGGAGAGGTCGCATCCCATGTATTAGGAGGAGAGGTTGGGTCCTGTGTATTAGGAGGAGGAGAGGTCGCGTCCCGTGTATTAGGAGGAGAGGTTGGGTCCTGTGTATTAGGAGGAGAGGTCGCGTCCCATGTATTAGGAGGAGAGGTTGGGTCCTGTGTATTAGGAGGAGGAGAGGTCGTGTCCCCTGTATTAGGAGGAGGAGAGGTTGCGTCCCTTGTACTAGGAGGAGGAGAGGTCGCGTCCCCTGTATTAGGAGGAGGAGAGGTTGCGTCCCATGTATTAGGAGGAGAGGTCGCGTCCCGTGTATTAGGAGGAGGAGAGGTTGCGTCCCGTGTATTAGGAGGAGGAGAGGTCACGTCCCATGTATTAGGGGGAGGAGAGGTCGCGTCCCGTATATTAGGAGGAGGAGAGGTCGCATCCCGCGTATTAGGAGGAGAGGTCGCGTCCCCTGTATTAGGAGGAGGAGAGGTCGCGTCCCGTTTATTAGGAGGAGAGGTTGGGTCCTGTGTATTAGGAGGAGAGGTCGCGTCCCATGTATTAGGAGGAGAGGTTGGGTCCTGTGTATTAGGAGGAGGAGAGGTCGCGTCCCGTGTATTAGGAGGAGAGGTTGGGTCCTGTGTATTAGGAGGAGAGGTCACGTCCCATGTATTAGGAGGAGAGGTTGGGTCCTGTGTATTAGGAGGAGAGGTCGTGTCCCCTGTATTAGGAGGAGGAGAGGTTGCGTACCATGTATTAGGAGGAGGAGAGGTCGCGTCCCGTGTATTAGGAGGAGGAGAGGTTGCGTCCTGTGTATTAGGAGGAGGAGAGGTCGCGTCCCATGTATTAGGGGGAGGAGAGGTCGCGTCCCATATATTAGGAGGAGGAGAGGTCGCATCCCGCGTATTAGGAGGAGGAGAGGTCGCGTCCCCTGTATTAGGAGGAGGAGAGGTCGCGTCCCGTGTATTAGGAGGAGGAGAGATCACGCCCCGTGTATTAGGAGGAGGAGAGGTCGCGTCCCATGTATTAGGAGGAGAGGTCACGTCCCGTGTATTAGGAGGAGAGGTCGCGTCCCATGTATTAGGAGAAGAGGTTGCGTCCCTTGTATCAGGAGGAGGAGAGGTCGCGTCCCATGTATTAGGAGGAGGAGTGGTCGTGTCCCGTGTATTAGGAGGAGGAGAGGTCGCGTCCCATGTATTAGGAGGAGGAGAGGTCGCATCCCATGTATTAGGAGGAGAGGTTGCGTCCCATGTATTAGGAGGAGGAGAGGTCGCGTCCCATGTATTAGGAGGAGGAGAGGTCATGCCCCATGTATTAGGAGGAGAGGTTGCATCCCGTGTATTAGGAGGAGGAGAGGTCGCATCCCATGTATTAGGAGGAGAGGTTGCGTCCCGTGTATCAGGAGGAGGAGAGGTCGCGTCCCATGTATTAGGAGGAGGAGAGGTCGCGTCCCATGTATTAGGAGGAGAGGTCACGTCCCGTGTATTAGGAGGAGGAGAGGTCGCGTCCCATGTATTAGGAGGAGAGGCTGCGTCCCGTGTATCAGGAGGAGGAGAGGTCGTGTCCCATGTATTAGGAGGAGAGGTTGCGTCCCGTGTATTAAGAGGAGAGGTTGCGTCCCATGTATTAGGAGGAGAGGTCGCGCCCCGTATATTAGGAGGAGGAGCGGTCGCATCCCGCTTATTAGGAGGAGGAGAGGTCGTGTCCCGTGTATTAGGAGGAGGAGAGGTCGAGAGGTCGTGTCCCGTGTATTCGGAGAAGAGGTCGCGTCCCATGTATTAGGAGAAGGAGAGGTCACGCCCCGTGTATTAGGAGGAGGAGAGGTCGCATCCCATGTATTTGGAGGAGGAGAGGTCACGTCCCATGTATAAGGAGGAGGCGAGGTCACGTCCCATGTATTAGGAGGAGAGGTCGCGTCCTTTGTATTAGAAGGAGAGGTCGCGTCCCATGTATTAGGAGGAGGAGAGGTCATGCCCCATGTATTAGGAGGAGAGGTCGCATCCCATGTATTAGGAGGAGAGGTCGCGTCCCGTGTATTAGGAGGAGGAGAGGTCACGTCCCGTGTATTAGGAGGAGAGGTTGCGTCCTGTGTATTAGGAGGAGGAGAGGACACGTCCTGTGTATTAGGAGGAGAGGTTGTGTCCTGTGTATTAGGAGGAGGAGAGGTCATGCCCCATGTATTAGGAGGAGAGGTCGCATCCCATTTATTAGGAGGAGAGGTCGCGTCGTGTATTAGGAGGAGGAGAGGTCGCGTCCTGTGTATTAGGAGGAGAGGTCACGTCCCGTGTATTAGGAGGAGAGGTTGCGTCCTGTGTATTAGGAGGAGAGGTCGCTTCCCGTGTATTAGGAGGAGGAGAGTCACGTCCCGTGTATTAGGAGGAGTGGTCACGTGCCGCGTATTAGGAGAGGTCTTGTCCTGTGTATTAGGAGGAGGAGAGTTCGCATCCCATGTATTAGGAGGAGGAGAGGTCACGTCCCATGTATAAGGAGGAGGCGAGGTCACGTCCCATGTATTAGGAGGAGAGGTCGCGTCCCGTGTATTAGGAGGAGAGGTCGCGTCCCTTGTATTAGGAGGAGAGGTCACGTCCCATGTATTAGGAGGAGGAGAGGTCATGCCCCATGTATTAGGAGGAGAGGTCGCATCCCATGTATTAGGAGGAGGAGAGGTCGCGTCCCGTGTATTAGGAGGAGGAGAGGTCGCGTCCCGTGTATTAGGAGGAGGAGAGGTCACGTCCTGTGTATTAGGAGGAGGAGAGGTCGCGTCCCGTGTATTAGGAGGAGAGGTTGCGTCCTGTGTATTAGGAGGAGGAGAGGTCACGTCCCGTGTATTAGGAGGAGGAGAGGTCACGTCCCACGTATTAGGAGAGGTCGCGTCTTGTGTATTAGGAGAAGGAGAGGTCGCGTCCCAAATATTAGGAGGAGAGGTCGCGTCCCGTGAATTAGGAGGAGGAGAGGTCGCGTCCCGTGTATTAGGAGGAGGAGAGGTCATGTCCCGCGTATTAGGAGAGGTCGCGTCCCATGTATTAGGAGGAGGAGCGGTCGTGTCCCATATATTAGGAGGAGAGGTCACGTCCCGTGTATTAGGAGGAGGAGAGGTCGTGTCCCGTGTATTAGGAGGAGGAGAGGTCGCTTCCCGTGTATTAGGAGGAGGAGAGGTCGCTTCCCGTGTATTAGGAGGATGAGAGGTCACGGCCCGTGTATTAGGAGGATGAGAGGTCACGGCCCGTGTATTAGGAGGATGAGAGGTCACGGCCCGTGTATTAGGAGGATGAGAGGTCGTGTCCCGTGTATTAGGAGGAGGAGAGGTCGTGTCCCATGTATTAGGAGGAGGAGAGGTCGCTTCCCATGTATTAGGAGGAGGAGAGGTCGCTTCCCGTGTATTAGGAGGATGAGAGGTCACGTCCCGTGTATTAGGAGGATGAGAGGTCGTGTCCCGTGTATTAGGAGGAGGAGAGGTCGTGTCCCGTGTATTAGGAGGAGGAGAGGTCGTGTCCCATGTATTAGGAGGAAGAGAGGTCGTGTCCCATGTATTAGGAGGAGGAGAGGTCGCTTCCCGTGTATTAGGAGGAGGAGAGGTCGCTTCCCGTGTATTAGGAGGATGAGAGGTCACGTCCCGTGTATTAGGAGGAGGAGAGGTCGCTTCCCGTGTATTAGGAGGATGAGAGGTCACGGCCCGTGTATTAGGAGGATGAGAGGTCACGGCCCGTGTATTAGGAGGATGAGAGGTCGTGTCCCGTGTATTAGGAGGAGGAGAGGTCGTGTCCCGTGTATTAGGAGGAGGAGAGGTCGTGTCCCGTGTATTAGGAGGATGAGAGGTCACGGCCCGTGTATTTGGAGGATGAGAGGTCACGGCCCGTGTATTAGGAGGATGAGAGGTCACGGCCCGTGTATTAGGAGGATGAGAGGTCACGGCCCGTGTATTAGGAGGATGAGAGGTCACGGCCCGTGTATTAGGAGGATGAGAGGTCGTGTCCCGTGTATTAGGAGGAGGAGAGGTCGTGTCCCGTGTATTAGGAGGAGGAGAGGTCGTGTCCCGTGTATTAGGAGGAGGAGAGGTCGCTTCCCGTGTATTAGGAGGAGGAGAGGTCGCTTCCCGTGTATTAGGAGGATGAGAGGGCGTGTCCCGTGTATTAGGAGGAGGAGAGGTCGCTTCCCGTGTATTAGGAGGATGAGAGGTCACGGCCCGTGTATTAGGAGGATGAGAGGTCACGGCCCGTGTATTAGGAGGATGAGAGGTCGTGTCCCGTGTATTAGGAGGAGGAGAGGTCGTGTCCCGTGTATTAGGAGGAGGAGAGGTCGTGTCCCGTGTATTAGGAGGAGGAGAGGTCGCTTCCCGTGTATTAGGAGGAGGAGAGGTCGCTTCCCGTGTATTAGGAGGATGAGAGGTCACGTCCCGTGTATTAGGAGGAGGAGAGGTCGCGTCCCGTGTATTCGGGCCCCTTTTCCTCCGTCTGCCGTTGTTTGCCTTGTGGATCCCATGGAGCCATCACATTTGTTCTGCTCGGGAACCTGATCCTGTGCATTGGAACCTTTTATTCCAACCTTAGTGTCAGTAAATGCCCGGCTGATATGTGATCCGCGATGTCCACGCTGTCTCGTCTGTGTTTTTCCTCCTCCCTGTTTGGTATTTGCTGCTGTTTTCCAGGACTAATCATCAGGGATTATCTGCGGTGCAGAATCTGTCGTCTGCAATGGATCCGTCTGTTTCTGGAATCTGCCATTTGCTTTCCCGGTAGCAGCGGCTGCTTTGCGGCGTTATTGCTCCACTTTCTGCACCGTCGCCATCATTCTCTGAGCGGTCTGGCCAAATACAGACGATTGCTCATTTCACTTCTGGCTCGTGTACAATCAGAAGGAGACATGGGGATAGATTGCAATTGAAGCATTTCTTGGTAAAAACCCTCATACAAGCAGCACTACAAGCGCCAGCATGCATAAAAGGTCTCCATAAAACCAAGCAAATGTGCCCGACTACTACCATTCTCAATGGCATAAGAAATGTTTGGAAAGCACTGACAGTCCGGCCCGCAGGCCCTTACTCTATGCTCATGCCACACACTGTAAGGTGTACACTGAAAAGCCGACATGTCTGAGATGTGGAGAATGTGGTTTACGCTTAGTGGCCAAGTAAGATGGAGCAAATCTGACCGACTGTGATGCCGACAGCATCATATATCTATTTATTGTGTATCCATATGCCTCCTTTGTTAATTCTCCTGTGTCTTACAAACCAAAAATGAGGAAATCGCAGAGCTCAGCTCCTCATGGGCGTGTTCAAACACTCCCACATTCTAGCTCCACCCCTGAGGTGTATTAATTGATCTTGTGACAGTATCAAATGATAAAAAAGCAATTGTTTCCCTCCAAAACCTGCAGATTATTAGATGGGCACGTCACACAATGTCTTATAGCCTTTTCATCATGGTTACTTGCTGCATTCATGAAGGCCTGGGAGCTAACGGCGCCTCCTTCAGGCCTAGGGGACTCGCGAGACTTTACCGACCTCCCTGTGTATGACAAGTCCAGAGCAGAAAATATATCTTTTTTGATCGTCTGTAGGAGCCGGAACATAATATCGCAATCACTTACCACCCCTCCCCCTCCATCTTCCCACTCTCATCTTAATCCTTCCCTGCTCTTATTTCTTTTAATAAGGATTTTTATCCACTTTATTATATAATTTCTGGATCATCAGGAATATGGAAAAGACGGCAGAGTTGGAAGCTGCGTCCGGGCCCTGTGCCGGAGGGGTCACATAAGGGGGAAACAAAATGCAGAACGTGTAACAATCTCCATAGGGTAAGTATAAAAGCGAAGCCAAACCGGTTACGTAAAATAAAACCCGTCCAGGCCACGGATGACCCCTGTGCCGCTCATCTCCTTCCGGCAGTAATCAGCGTGACATTTCCTATCTGTTCTCAGCAGATGCCGGACATGAGCAGTGATGTGTATACATGTATACGCCATGTCCGGGGGTCCGTGTAACTTCAGCCGGTGGCCATTCCTTCAGTTTAAGGCTGTACTTTTTTGGGGGGAATACATTATTAGAAAACGCCAGGAGCGAGGCTGTGCTGGAGACCTCAGATTCATCTGACTGGACTACATCTTCTCTCGCTCCCCGTCGTCTGTGTCTTCTCTATAGGACATAATGCTGAGCCGTAATCAGTACGACTCTGAGCGTCTGCAGCGATAATATTCCATCAATAGGCAATAATAAGAGCAGCGGTCACCAACGTGATTCATTAGTAGCCATCATTAGTAACCGGTCACTGGTCATCCCCCTGCGCCGCGACCATCCTAATAATGTCTCACAGTGAATTACAGCCCTGCAATCCTAGAGCCTCCGTCATTCATTACCCCTCATATCCTGATCTTTCTTTTACTTTGTTTTTGTCCCAATTTCCCTGTCTCCCGGTTTTTTCCTTCCCTTTGGCCACGTTCACATGTTGAGTTTACCCCAGTATTTGTCAGACAAAACCAGGAATGGAGCAATCAGAGGAAAAGTATAATAGAAACACATCACCTGGTTTTGACTTACAAATACCAAGGTAAAAAACTCACCAAATGCTCAACAAGTGCACGTGGCCTTATTTTATTTTTTTCTCTTCCTTCCTCTCCTAGTCTCCTCCCTCTCTATCTCTTCTCTTTCATCTTTGCATTCTTTCTTTCCCTTCATCCCCGTTTAACACCCTGTTTTGTTTTGATTTCCTTAATTTCCTCTTTCCTCCATTCTTCTTCCTTCCACCTTCACTCCCTTACCTTCCTCCTTCCTCACAACCTTCTTCCCTCCTTACTTTTTCCTTTCATCTTCCTTTCTTTTTAACCTTCTTTTTTGCCTCCCTCCTTTATTCCCTATCTCTTTTCCTCCTCCCTCTCCTCCCACTTTCCCTCTTTTCCCCTTCCTCCCTGCCCTTTATCTATTCATCCCCCTTTTTTCTTTCCCTCTATCCTTCCATCTGTTTTTGCGATCTCATCATCTCCTTCTTTCTCTTCCCTTGCCGTCTTGTCCCACTATCTCTTCCCTTCCCATTTTGTCACTCTCTTTCGCTTCCTTTCTCTGTGCCTCTCTCTCTTCCCTTTCCCATCATGTCCTTCTCTCTTCCCTTACTGTCTAGTCCCTCTCTATCTTCTCTTCCCATCTTGTCCCTCCCTCTCTTCCCTTCTCATCTTGTTCTTCTCTCATCCCTTCCAATCTTGTCCTCTTTCTTCCCTTCCCGTCTTGTCCCTCTCTCTTCCCTTCTTGTCCCTCTCTCTTCCCCTACTGTCTTGTCCCTCTCTCTCTCTTCCCTTCCCGTCTTGTCCTACTCCCTTCCTGTCTTGCCCCTCTTTCTCTTCCCTTCTTGTTCCTCTCTTCCTTTCCCATCTTGTCCTTCTCTCTCTTCCTTTCCCGTCTTGTCCCTTTTCTCTTCCTTTCCCATCTTGTCCCTCTCTTTCTTCCCTTCCTGACTTGACCCTCTTTCTCTTAACTTCCCATCTTGTCTCTTTCTTCCCTTCCTGTCTTGTTCCTCTTTCTCTTACCATCTTGACCTTCTCTCTCTTCCCTTTCCCGTTTTGTCCCTCTCTCTCTTCCCTTCCCATCTTGTCTCTCTTTTCCCTTCTCGTCTTCTCTCTTTCTTCTCTTCCCGTCTTCTCTCTTTCTTCCCTTCCCATCTTGTTCCTCTTTCTCTTCCTTTCCCTTCTAGTCCCTCTCTCTCTTCCTTTCCCGTCTTGTCCCTCTCTCTCTTCCTTTCCCGTCTTGTCCCTTTTCTCTTCCTTCCCCATCTTGTTCCTCTTTCTCTCCCTTCTTACCCCCTTCCCTTCCCGTCTTGTCCCTCTCTTCCCTTCCTGACTTGACCCTCTTTCTCTTAACTTCCCGTCTTGACCCTCTTTTTCTTTCCTTCCCGTCTTGTCTCTTTCTTCCCTTCTCGTCTTGTTCCTCTTTCTCTTCCCATCTTGACCTTCTCTCTCTTCCCTTCCCGTCTTTACCTTCTCTCTCTTCCCTTTCCCGTTTTGTCCCTCTCTTCCCTTCCCATGTTGTCTCTCTCTTTTCCCTTCTAGTCTTCTCTCGTTCTTCCCTTCCCGTCTTGTTAATCTTTCTCTTCCCGTCTTGTCCCTCTCTCTCCCCTTCCCCTCTTGTTCCTCTTTCTCTTCCCTTCCCATCTTGTCCCTCTTTTTCTTCCTTTGCATCTTGTCCCTCTTTCTCTTTCCTTCCCATCTTGTCACTCTTTCTCTTCTCTTCCTGTCTTGTCTCTCTCTCTTCCCTTCCATTCTGATCCCTCTTTCTCTTCCTGTCTTGACCCTCTCCCTCTTCCCGTCTTGTTCCTCTTTCTTTCCCTCTTCCCGTCTTGTTCCTCTTTCTTTCCCTTTTCCCGTCTTGTTCCTCTCTCTTTCCTTTCGGTAGATTTGTCCTTTAGTGACTATATTCCATGCACTTCTGAGTGCAGGTCCAGGTGTCATGTTTGCCGCACCTGCTCCTCCTGGTTATGACTTTCTCTTCGTTCTCTTTCCTTAATGTGGTCTCCTCGGACTGCGGACATTGTTAACACCGGGTACAATCGGCCTGGCAGCTAATTGTTTTTATATCCAGGTCCAAATCAGAACCGGAGTGGGCAGAACATGGAGGCGCTGCTACGGCAACCAATCCCATCGCTTCTGCCATATACAAAACTGGCGGCAACGCCTGATTCCATGTCCTATAAGGCCTCTTTCACACTTCAGTTGTTTGACGTCAGTCTAAAACCGTAATTTTCCTCAAAAAACGGATCCGTTTTTTTTTTTGACGGATCCGTTTTTTTCCCCATAGACTTGCATTAGCGACGGATTGCGACGGATGGTCGTCCGTTCCATCCGTCATGCGACGGATCCGTCAAAATTTAGCGGACGTCATCTAGACATTGACATTCATCTAGACGTTTTTTGTCTCCGTTGAAATGGCAGATCGCGACGGATCCGTCGTGTCCGTCATTTCATAGAATGGCCACCTATGGGCGACGGATCCGTCGCGATCCGTTTTTTGGCGGATCCGTCGCCCCAATCCGTTTTTTCAATTTTTTTCAATTGCGCATGCTCCAAAAAGTATATACAATCCCCGAGTAACGGATCCGTCAAAAAAACGGATCCGTTACATCCGTTTTTTCAACAATTGTGACGGATCCGTCGATCCGTCACTTTGTCGGAAGTGACTGACGCCAAACGACTGAAGTGTGAAAGAGGCCTAAAGCACATATAAATGGTGGACATCTTTGTTCATTTAAATGAACTTTATTGACAATCCTTTGCGTCCATTCTGTAACATGTACTCTGTGTCCCCTGGAATCTGCCCTCAGGGGTCTGGTACAGAGAGTATATCACAAAGAAGAACATATAGAGACTTCTGTCCAAAACTTTAAAAAAAAGAAAATGAACAAACCCTTAACACTGTATTTGGTCAGTTTAGAAAATGAAAGCTGAACCACTTGGGCCTACTTATTTTGATGGCCCAGGGTGTTCATTTCAACAAGCTTTATTTACAATAAACATAATGAAAGTCAGGGGGAAAAATCAAACCCCAATAATATGTGATAGGCACCATTATAACCAATATTTAACCAATACATGTAGGTGGGATCCTGCAGAAATATTTCTGAATCTCTTAAAATCCTGATCCATCAAAGATGGTATAAAAATAATCCACAACGGTAACATAGACAAAGCTATAGCCATTCTAATCTGTATGGTCTGAGAAGATCAGGACGTGACATTTACAGGGGGCAGAGACCGGCATTGTACAGATCCTGACAGCTCCGCACCCGCTGCGGGAGCCGACGTCCAGGTGAAAAGATAATAGGCAGAGAGATCTGCAATCTATTCTGGGGCCTCTGTAATATCAGAATGTGGAGAAAGTGCCAGGAAGGACACGGATGTTGTAAACTTTCACATAGGATGACAATGATGTACACCTCAGGCAAAAAATATAATTACTGTAATACAACCCCTATGTAAAATAATATAACTACTATAATACTGCCCCCTATATGCAAGAATATAACTACTATAATACTGCCCCTATGTACAAGAATATAACTACTATAATACTGCCCCTATGTACAAGAATATAACTACTATAATACTGCCCCTATGTACAGGAATATAACTACTATAATACTGCTCCTATGTACAAGAATATAACTACTATAATACTGCTCCTATGTACAAGAATATAACTACTATAATACTGCTCCTATGTACAAGAATATAACTACTATAATACTTCCCCTATATAGAAGAATATAACTACTATAATACTGCTCCTATGTAGAAGAATATAACTATTATAATACTGCCCCTATATACAAGAATATAACTACTATAATACTGCTCCTATGTACAAGAATATAACTATTATAATACTGCCCCCTATGTACAAGAATATAACTACTATAATACTGCCCCTATGTACAATAATATAACTACTATAATACTGCCCCTATATACAAGAATATAACTACTATAATACTGCTCCTATGTACAAGAATATAACTATTATAATACTGCCCCCTATGTACAAGAATATAACTACTATATTACTGCCCCTATGTACAAGAATATAACTACTATAATACTGCTCCTGTGTACAAGAATATAACTACTATAATACTGCCCCTATATACAAGAATATAACTACTATAATACTGCTCCTATGTAGAAGAATATAACTATTATAATACTGCACCTATATACAAGAATATAACTACTATAATACTGCTCCTATGTACAAGAATATAACTATTATAATACTGCCCCCTATGTAAAAGAATATAACTACTATAATACTGCTCCTATGTACAGAATATAACTAGAATACTGCCCTATGTAAAATAATATAACTACTATAATACTGCCCCTATATACAAGAATATAACTACTATAATACTGCTCCTATGTAGAAGAATATAACTATTATAATACTGCCCCTATGGGCAAGAATATAACTACTATAATACTGCCCCCTATGTACAAGAATATAACTACTATAATACTGCTCCTATGTACAGAATATAACTACTATAATACTGCCGTATGTACAATAATATAACTACTATAATACTGCCCCTATGTGCAAGAATATAACTACTATAATACTGCCCCTATGTACAAGAATATAACTACTATAATACTGCCCCTATGTACAAGAATATAACTACTATAATACTGTCCCTATGTACAATAATATAACTACTATAATACTGCCCCTATATACAAGAATATAACTACTATAATACTGCTCCTATGTACAAGAATATAACTATTATAATACTGCCCCCTATGTACAAGAATATAACTACTAGAATACTGCTCCTATGTACAGAATATAACTACTAGAATACTGCCCTATGTACAATAATATAACTACTATAATACTGCCCCTATATAGAAGAATATAACTAATATAATGCTGCTCCTATGTAGAAGAATATAACTTATAATACTGCCCCTATGTGCAAGAATATAACTACTATAATACTGCCTCTATGTGTAAGAATATAACTACTATAATACTGCCCCTATGTGCAAGAATATAACTACTAGAATACTGCTCCTATGTACAGAATATAACTACTAGAATACTGCCCTATGTACAATAATATAACTACTATAATACTGCCCCTATATAGAAGAATATAACTAATATAATACTGCTCCTATGTAGAAGAATATAACTTATAATACTGCCCCTATGTGCAAGAATATAACTACTATAATACTGCCTCTATGTGTAAGAATATAACTACTATAATACTGCCCCTATGTGCAAGAATATAACTACTATAATACTGCCCCTATGTACAAAAATATAACTACTATAATACTGCCCCTATGTACAAGAATATAACTACTATAATACTGCCCCTATGTACAAGAATATAACTACTATAATACTGCTCCTATGTACAAGAATATAACTACTATAATACTGCCCCTATGTACAAGAATATAACTACTGTAATACTGCCCCCTATGTACAAGAATATAACTACTATAATACTGCCCCTATGTACAAGAATATAACTACTATAATACTGCTCCTATGTACAAGAATATAACTATTATAATACTGCCCCCTATGTACAAGAATATAACTACTATAATACTGCCCCTATGTACAATAATATAACTACTATAATACTGCCCCTATATACAAGAATATAACTACTATAATACTGCTCCTATGTACAAGAATATAACTATTATAATACTGCCCCCTATGTACAAGAATATAACTACTATATTACTGCCCCTATGTACAAGAATATAACTACTATAATACTGCTCCTGTGTACAAGAATATAACTACTATAATACTGCCCCTATATACAAGAATATAACTACTATAATACTGCTCCTATGTAGAAGAATATAACTATTATAATACTGCACCTATATACAAGAATATAACTACTATAATACTGCTCCTATGTACAAGAATATAACTATTATAATACTGCCCCCTATGTAAAAGAATATAACTACTATAATACTGCTCCTATGTACAGAATATAACTAGAATACTGCCCTATGTAAAATAATATAACTACTATAATACTGCCCCTATATACAAGAATATAACTACTATAATACTGCTCCTATGTAGAAGAATATAACTATTATAATACTGCCCCTATGGGCAAGAATATAACTACTATAATACTGCCCCCTATGTACAAGAATATAACTACTATAATACTGCTCCTATGTACAGAATATAACTACTATAATACTGCCGTATGTACAATAATATAACTACTATAATACTGCCCCTATGTGCAAGAATATAACTACTATAATACTGCCCCTATGTACAAGAATATAACTACTATAATACTGCCCCTATGTACAAGAATATAACTACTATAATACTGTCCCTATGTACAATAATATAACTACTATAATACTGCCCCTATATACAAGAATATAACTACTATAATACTGCTCCTATGTACAAGAATATAACTATTATAATACTGCCCCCTATGTACAAGAATATAACTACTAGAATACTGCTCCTATGTACAGAATATAACTACTAGAATACTGCCCTATGTACAATAATATAACTACTATAATACTGCCCCTATATAGAAGAATATAACTAATATAATGCTGCTCCTATGTAGAAGAATATAACTTATAATACTGCCCCTATGTGCAAGAATATAACTACTATAATACTGCCTCTATGTGTAAGAATATAACTACTATAATACTGCCCCTATGTGCAAGAATATAACTACTATAATACTGCCCCTATGTACAAAAATATAACTACTATAATACTGCCCCTATGTACAAGAATATAACTACTATAATACTGCCCCTATGTACAAGAATATAACTACTATAATACTGCTCCTATGTACAAGAATATAACTACTATAATACTGCCCCTATGTACAGGAATATAACTACTGTAATACTGCCCCCTATGTACAAGAATATAACTACTATAATACTGCCCCTATGTACAAGAATATAACTACTATAATACTGCCCCTATGTACAAGAATATAACTACTATAATACTGCCTCCTATGTACAAGAATATAACTACTATAATACTGCCCCTATGTACAAGAATATAACTACTATAATACTGCTCCTATATACAAGAATATAACTACTATAATACTGCCCCTATGTACAAGAATATAACTACTATAATACTGCTCCCTATATACAAGAATATAACTACTATAATACTGCTCCTATATACAAGAATATAACTACTATAATACTGCTCCAATGTACAAGAATATAACTACTATAATACTGCTCCAATGTACAAGAATATAACTACTATAATACTGCTCCTATGTACAAGAATATAACTACTATAATACTGCCCCTATGTACAAGAATATAACTACTGTAATACTGCCCCCTATGTACAAGAATATAACTACTATAATACTGCCCCTATGTACAAGAATATAACTACTATAATACTGCCCCTATGTACAAGAATATAACTACTATAATACTGCCTCCTATGTACAAGAATATAACTACTATAATACTGCCCCTATGTACAAGAATATAACTACTATAATACTGCTCCTATATACAAGAATATAACTACTATAATACTGCCCCTATGTACAAGAATATAACTACTATAATACTGCTCCCTATGTACAAGAATATAACTACTATAATACTGCTCCTATATACAAGAATATAACTACTATAATACTGCTCCAATGTACAAGAATATAACTACTATAATACTGCTCCAATGTACAAGAATATAACTACTATAATACTGCTCCAATGTACAAGAATATAACTACTATAATACTGCTCCTATGTACAAGAATATAACTACTATAATACTGCCCCTATGTACAAGAATATAACTACTAGAATACTGCTCCTATGTACAAGACTATAACTACTATAATACTGCTCCTATGTACAAGAATATAACTACTATAATACTGCTCCTATGTACAAGAATATAACTACTATAATACTGCCCCTATGTGCAAGAATATAACTACTATAATACTGCTCCTATGTACAAGAATATAACTACTATAATACTGCTCC
Source organism: Ranitomeya variabilis (assembly GCF_051348905.1). Lineage (NCBI taxonomy): Eukaryota > Metazoa > Chordata > Amphibia > Anura > Dendrobatidae > Ranitomeya > Ranitomeya variabilis. The sequence continues at coordinate 680,320,990 of NC_135236.1, read as the reverse complement.
TATGTACAAGAATATAACTACTATAATACTGCTCCTATGTACAAGAATATAACTACTATAATACTGCTCCTATGTACAAGAATATAACTACTATAATACTGCTCCTATGTACAAGAATATAACTACTATAATACTGCTCCTATGTACAAGAATATAACTACTATAATACTGCTCCTATGTACAAGAATATAACTACTATAATACTGCCCCTATGTACAAGAATATAACTACTATAATACTGCTCCTATGTACAAGAATATAACTACTATAATACTGCTCCTATGTACAAGAATATAACTACTATAATACTGCTCCTATGTACAAGAATATAACTACTATAATACTGCCCCTATGTACAAGAATATAACTACTATAATACTGCTCCTATGTACAAGAATATAACTACTATAATACTGCCACTATGTACAAGAATATAACTACTATAATACTGCTCCTATGTACAAGAATATAACTACAATAATACTGCCCCTATGTACAAGGATATAACTACTAGAATACTGCTCCTATGTACAAGAATATAACTACTATAATTCTGCTCCCTATGTACAAGAATATAACTACTATAATACTGCCCCTATGTACAAGAATATAACTACTAGAATACTGCCCCCTATGTACAAGAATATAACTACTATAATACTGCCCCTATGTACAAGAATATAACTACTATAATACTGCCCCTATGTACAAGAATATAACTACTAGAATACTGCTCCTGTGGAAATAATGCAACATATCATAGATATTTGGAGGAATTCTCCATCGGTCGTACACATTCTATATTGATGGCGGGGCAATGTTTTGTTCGCTCGTCCTGCTGCCCTTCCCCCGTGTCGGCTCTTCTTCCTGTACATTCGGGTCTATAGTGTCAGGTGGAGGGGTATCTTTATCTTTTTATCTTTGTTCGGTGTTTTCGGTTACAATCGTCCACATTAGGCTCCTTATTCCGGATGCTCGCGTGCCCCCTACTCCCATATACCCCCACAGTTTTACAGTCCCAGATTGAAGGGTTCTGATCCTCCCAATGATTGACTTGTCAGATAAAGGGCCGGTGACCCTGTAGGCTTCAGCTTATAATAGTACCGGAGCGTTATATGTGGAGTGGCTGATATCAATCATGTGGTCGGTCGGTCACGTCGCTCATCTTTGCACATTATATCGGTAGGATGTACAAAAATTTATGTTTTTACCTAAATAGTTAGAAATGGCAATAAAAATTCACTGCGGCGCACAAGAGGAAATATAGCGCCAAGATGGCGGGTGTATTTATAAAGGGGTCTGCGGCACAAATACTATTTCATCCCACCTGTACTCGCCGCTATTGGAGTGGGGAACCTCCGGACTTGTTATAGACGGCATCATAAGACCCCAGTAATTGTGTGTAGCCCACCAGGTTCATAGACACAGCTGACAATCCACCTCCGCGCAGCCACATTAGGCAAGCAATGGTTATTGTGACCCAGAGGCGCTCGGTCCATTACATGGGTCTCCATGATATGGATTTGGGGGTCTTCTGTTTATCATATGTACCATGTACTGGGCCCCCTAATCTGTGCCAGCCTCAGCGCCCATCCTCCGTAGGAAGAGGAGACTTGTTATGGGGGGCTGGACGGGACCTACGGGGAGAGATGGTGCTGCATTGGCATGTAGATATATGTGGTGCCCCTGCTGTGCCACGGGCATATGTGTCAGATACTCCATTCACCCAGGATAGCGCCCGTCATCACAATCCCCCCACAGACACCTGACCTTACATGTCTGACATCACACGTCACCATTACACCCATCACCCTCACTGTGCTGCACTGGCAGGAAAGGGGTTAATGAGGGGCCGACATACTGAGGGCAGGTGTGACCCCCGCCCGGCCATCACACACCACCTGTTCCCGCTGGTCTAAAGTCTCTTCCAACATCCCCACCAAATCCTCCCCAATACTCGTTGATATCCTTACCGTGCCCCTCGGAGGTAGATGACAGCCAGGAGACAGCGTGTGCCGGTCATGGACTCCCCCCAACAATAGGGCTTCAGGTGGTGACGATGCCAGGAGCCCGCTGCCGCTTCATCCTTTCATCCTCTGGGAAGCAGGAGAGGGGCAGGACAATAAACGAGGAGCAGGCGAGAAGAGAGCAGTCAGAGAGCAGGCAGCGAGACAGCAGGGAAGCCCGGGAGGATGAGAGTGCGAGAGAGACGAAGGCGACGTAGGATGACAGGGACTCGGTGCTGAGCAGAGTAGGCAGGCAGCAAGGCACACACGCACACACACGTGTAGCCCCCCTAGATGGCGCCCAACAGGGGCAACCACAGCCGCCTGCTGCAGACAGACACCATTCATTACCAGGGAGAAGGGGTCTCCGGTACATACAGATATATACACACGTGTAGCCCCCCTACATGGCGCCCAAACGGGGGTAACCACAGCCGCCTGCTGCACACAGACACCATTCATTACCAGGGAGAAGGGGTCTCCGGTACATACAGACATATACACACGTGTAGCCCCCCTACATGGCGCCCAAACAGGGGCAACCACAGCCGCCTGCTGCACACAGACACCATTACCAGGGAGAAGGGGTCTCCGGTACATACAGACATATACACACGTGTAGCTCCCCTACATGGTGCCCAAACAGGGGCAACCACAGCCGCCTGCTGCACACAGGCACCATTCATTACCAGGGAGAAGGGGTCTCCGGTACATACAGACATATACACACGTGTAGCTCCCCTACATGGTGCCCAAACAGGGGCAACCACAGCCGCCTGCTGCACACAGGCACCATTCATTACCAGGGAGAAGGGGTCTCCGGTACATACAGACATATACACACGTGTAGCCCCCCTACATGGCGCCCAAACGGGGGTAACCACAGCCGCCTGCTACACACAGACACCATTCATTACCAGGGAGAAGGGGTCTCCAGTACATACAGACATATACACACGTGTAGCCCCCCTACATGGCGCCCAAACAGGGGCAACCACAGCCGCCTGCTGCACACAGACACCATTACCAGGGAGAAGGGGTCTCCGGTACATACAGACATATACACACGTGTAGCTCCCCTACATGGTGCCCAAACAGGGGCAACCACAGCCGACTGCTGCACACAGACACCATTACCAGGGAGAAGGGGTCTCCGGTACATACAGATATATACACACGTGTAGCCCCCCTACATGGTGCCCAAACAGGGGCAACCACAGCCGCCTGCTGCACACAGACACCATTCATTACCAGGGAGAAGGGGTCTCCGGTACATACAGATATATACACACGTGTAGCCCCCCTACATGGTGCCCAAACAGGGGCAACCACAGCCGCCTGCTGCACACAGACACCATTCATTACCAGGGAGAAGGGGTCTCCGGTACATACAGATATATACACACGTGTAGCCCCCCTACATGGTGCCCAAACAGGGGCAACCACAGCCGCCTGCTGCACACAGACACCATTCATTACCAGGGAGAAGGGGTCTCCGGTACATACAGATATATACACACGTGTAGCCCCCCTACATGGTGCCCAAACAGGGGCAACCACAGCCGCCTGCTGCACACAGACACCATTCATTACCAGGGAGAAGGGGTCTCCGGTACATACAGATATATACACACGTGTAGCCCCCCTACATGGTGCCCAAACAGGGGGTAACCACAGCCGCCTGCTGCACACAGACACCATTCATTACCAGGGAGAAGGGGTCTCCGGTACATACAGACATATACACACGTGTAGCCCCCCTACATGGCGCCCAAACGGGGGTAACCACAGCCGCCTGCTACACACAGACACCATTCATTACCAGGGAGAAGGGGTCTCCGGTACATACAGACATATACACACGTGTAGCTCCCCTACATGGTGCCCAAACAGGGGCAACCACAGCCGCCTGCTGCACACAGGCACCATTCATTACCAGGGAGAAGGGGTCTCCGGTACATACAGATATATACACACGTGTAGCCCCCCTACATGGCGCCCAAACCGGGGTAACCACAGCCGCCTGCTGCACACAGACACCATTACCAGGGAGAAGGGGTCTCCGGTACATACAGATATATACACACGTGTAGCCCCCCTACATGGCGCCCAAACCGGGGTAACCACAGCCGCCTGCTGCACACAGACACCATTACCAGGGAGAAGGGGTCTCCGGTACATACAGACATATACACACGTGTAGCCCCCCTACATGGCGCCCAAACCGGGGTAACCACAGCCGCCTGCTGCACACAGACACCATTACCAGGGAGAAGGGGTCTCCGGTACATACAGATATATACACACGTGTAGCCCCCCTACATGGTGCCCAAACAGGGGCAACCACAGCCGCCTGCTGCACACAGACACCATTCATTACCAGGGAGAAGGGGTCTCCGGTACATACAGATATATACACACGTGTAGCCCCCCTACATGGTGCCCAAACAGGGGCAACCACAGCCGCCTGCTGCACACAGACACCATTCATTACCAGGGAGAAGGGGTCTCCGGTACATACAGATATATACACACGTGTAGCCCCCCTACATGGTGCCCAAACAGGGGCAACCACAGCCGCCTGCTGCACACAGACACCATTCATTACCAGGGAGAAGGGGTCTCCGGTACATACAGACATATACACACGTGTAGCCCCCCTACATGGCGCCCAAACGGGGGTAACCACAGCCGCCTGCTGCACACAGACACCATTCATTACCAGGGAGAAGGGGTCTCCGGTACATACAGATATATACACACGTGTAGCCCCCCTACATGGTGCCCAAACAGGGGCAACCACAGCCGCCTGCTGCACACAGACACCATTCATTACCAGGGTGGATAAAAATCAATGTTTTTTTAAAAAAATCAAAAAAATCGGATTTTTTTGATTTAAATCGGATTTTTTTGATTTAAATCGGATTTCTTTCAATAAACTGCTTTTTGAGGAAAATATTTTACCATCCAAAGGTTCTTCCATCATGAGATAAAGCTGAGTTGTTTAACTCAGTAGAATAAAGGCTGTATATGTGTAACATTCACAATGCCATGCTCTTCCAGAGGTTTCTGTAGGATGCTGACTATCCAACAAGTTTGGGCATGTCAACTGAATGGAAAAAGAAACTAAACCAAAAGTGAAACCAAGCTAGAAGTGTGGAATTAAAGGGGCAGTATGAACAAAATGTGGAGGCTATTAATAGTTTCTACAATTAAGACATGCTGCTTTTAAACACCTACCTATTGCCATATAGTAAAACAAAAAAGATTTTTACTTACTTTGGGGTCCCCCCCTCACCCTGGCGTTAGATCGTTGCCCCTAGTTTCGTCCGTGTAACTATGGGCGCACATGCGCACTGCTCTCACTTCTCATTTTAATCGTGATTTATATTAAAAAAAACCTTTTGATTTAAATCAGTGATTTAAATCATGATTTAAATCGGCGTGATTTAAATCAATCCACCCTGTTCATTACCAGGGAGAAAGGGTCTCCGGTGCATACAGACATATACACACGTGTAGCCCCCCTACATGGCGCCCAAACAGGGGCAACCACAGCCGCCTGCTGCACACAGACACCATTCATTACCAGGGAGAAGGGGTCTTCGGTACATACAGATATATACACACGTGTAGCCCCCCTACATGGCGCGCAAACGGGGGTAACCACAGCCGCCTGCTGCACACAGACACCATTCATTACCAGGGAGAAGGGGTCTCCGGTACATACAGACATATACACATGTGTAGCCCCCCCTACATGGCGCCCAAACAGGGGCAACCACAGCCTCCTGCTGTATACAGACACCATTCATTACCAGGGAGAAGGGGTCTCCGGTACATACAGACATATACACACGTGTAGCCCCCCTACATGGCGCCCAAACAGGGGCAACCACAGCCGCCTGCTGCACACAGACACCATTCATTACCAGGGAGAAGGGGTCTCCGGTACATACAGACATATACACACGTGTAGCCCCCCTACATGGCGCCCAATGGGGGCAACCACAGCCTCCTGCTGTATACAGACACCATTCATTACCAGGGAGAAGGGGTCTCCGGTACATACAGACATATACACACGTGTAGCCCCCCTACATGGCGCCCAACAGGGGCAACCACAGCCGCCTGCTACACACAGACACCATTCATTACCAGGGAGAAGGGGTCTCCGGTACATACAGATATATACACACGTGTAGCCCCCCTACATGGCGCCCAACAGGGGCAACCACAGCCGCCTGCTGCACACAGACACCATTCATTACCAGGGAGAAGGGGTCTCCGGTACATACAGACATATACACACGTGTAGCCCCCTACATGGCGCCCAAACAGGAGCAACCACAGCCGCCTGCTGCACACAGACACCATTCATTACCAGGGAGAAGGGGTCTCCGGTACATACAGACATATACACACGTGTAGCCCCCCCCTACATGGTGCCCAAACAGGGGCAACCACAGCCGCCTGCTGCACACAGACACCATTCATTACCAGGGAGAAGGGGTCTCCGGTACATACAGATATATACACACGTGTAGCCCCCCTACATGGCGCCCAAACAGGGGCAACCACAGCCGACTGCTGTATACAGACACCACTCATTACCAGGGAGAAGGGGTCTCCGGTACATACAGACATATACACACGTGTAGCCCCCCTACATGGCGCCCAAACGGGGGCAACCACAGCCGCCTGCTGCACACAGACACCATTCATTACCAGGGAGAAGGGGTCTCCGGTACATACAGACATATATACACGTGTAGACCCCCTACATGGCGCCCAAACGGGGGCAACCACAGCCGCCTACTGTATACAGACACCATTCATTACCAGGGAGAAGGGGTCTCCGGTACATACAGATATATACACACGTGTAGCCCCCCTACATGGCGCCCAGACAGGGGCAACCACAGCCGCCTGCTGTACACAGACACCATTCATTACCAGGGAGAAGGGGTCTCCGTTACATACAGATATATACACATGTGTAGCCCCCCTACATGGCACCCAAACGGGGGCAACCACAGCCTCCTGCTGTATACAGACACCATTCATTACCAGGGAGAAGGGGTCTCCGGTACATACAGATACAGGTCCTTCTCAAAAAATTAGCATATAGTGTTAAATTTAATTATTTACCATAATGTAATGATTACAATTAAACTTTCATATATTATAGATTCATTATCCATCAACTGAAATTTGTCAGGTCTTTTATTGTTTTAATACTGATGATTTTGGCATACAACTCCTGATAACCCAAAAAACCTGTCTCAATAAATTAGCATATTTCACCCGTCCAATCAAATAAAAGTGTTTTTTAATAACAAACAAAAAAACCATCAAATAATAATGTTCAGTTATGCACTCAATACTTGGTCGGGAATCCTTTGGCAGAAATGACTGCTTCAATGCGGCGTGGCATGGAGGCAATCAGCCTGTGACACTGCTGAGATGTTATGGAGGCCCAGGATGCTTCAATAGCGGCCTTAAGCTCATCCAGAGTGTTGGGTCTTGCGTCTCTCAACTTTCTCTTCACAATATCCCACAGATTCTCTATGGGGTTCAGGTCAGGAGAGTTGGCAGGCCAATTGAGCACAGTAATACCATGGTCAGTAAACCATTTACCAGTGGTTTTGGCACTGTGAGCAGGTGCCAGGTCGTGCTGAAAAATGAAATCTTCATCTCCATAAAGCATTTCAGCCGATGGAAGCATGAAGTGCTCCAAAATCTCCTGATAGCTAGCTGCATTGACCCTGCCCTTGATGAAACACAGTGGACCAACACCAGCAGCTGACATGGCACCCCACACCATCACTGACTGTGGGTACTTGACACTGGACTTCAGGCATTTTGGCATTTCCTTCTCCCCAGTCTTCCTCCAGACTCTGGCACCTTGATTTCCGAATGACATGCAAAATTTGCTTTCATCAGAAAAAAGTACTTGGGACCACTTAGCAACAGTCCAGTGCTGCTTCTCTGTAGCCCAGGTCAGGCGCTTCTGCCGCTGTTTATGGTTCAAAAGTGGCTTTACCTGGGGAATGCGGCACCTGTAGCCCATTTCCTGCACACGCCTGTGCACGGTGGCTCTGGATGTTTCCACACCAGACTCAGTCCACTGCTTCCTCAGGTTCCCCAAGGTCTGGAATCGGTCCTTCTCCACAATCTTCCTCAGGGTCCGGTCACCTCTTCTCGTTGTACAGCGTTTTCTGCCACATTGTTTCCTTCCAACAGACTTACCATTGAGGTGCCTTGATACAGCACTCTGGGAACAGCCTATTTGTTGAGAAATTTCTTTCTGGGTCTTACCCTCTTGCTTGAGGGTGTCAATGATGGCCTTCTTGACATCTGTCAGGTCGCTAGTCTTACCCATGATGGGGGTTTTGAGTAATGAACCAGGCAGGGAGTTTTTAAAAGCCTCAGGTATCTTTTGCATGTGTTTAGAGTTAATTAGTTGATTCAGAAGATTAGGGTAATAGGTCATTTAGAGAACCTTTTCTTGATATGCTAATTTATTGAGACAGGTTTTTTGGGTTATCAGGAGTTGTATGCCAAAATCATCAGTATTAAAACAATAAAAGACCTGACAAATTTCAGTTGGTGGATAATGAATCTATAATATATGAAAGTTTAATTGTAATCATTACATTATGGTAAATAATGAAATTTAACACTATATGCTAATTTTTTGAGAAGGACCTGTATATACACACGTGTAGCCCCCCTACATGGTGCCCAAACAGGGGCAACCACAGCTGCCTGCTGCACACAGACACCACTCATTACCAGGGAGAAGGGGTCTCCGGTACATACAGACATATACACACGTGTAGCCCCCCTACATGGCGCCCAACAGGGGCAACCACAGCCGCCTGCTGCACACAGACACCATTAATTACCAGGGAGAAGGGGTCTCCGGTACATACAGACATATACACACGTGTAGCCCCCCTACATGGTGCCCAAACGGGGGCAACCACAGCCGCCTACTGTATACAGACACCATTCATTACCAGGGAGAAGGGGTCTCCGGTACATACAGACATATACACACGTGTAGCCCCCCTAGATGGCGCCCAACAGGGGCAACCACAGCCGCCTGCTGCACACAGACACCATTCATTACTAGGGAGAAGGGGTCTCCGGTACATACAGACATATACACACGTGTAGACCCCCTACATGGTGCCCAAACAGGGGCAACCACAGCCTCCTGCTGTATACAGGCACCATTCATTACCAGGGAGAAGGGGTCTCCGTTACATACAGACATATACACATGTGTAGCCCCCCTACATGGCGCCCAGACAGGGGCAACCACAGCCGCCTGCTGCACACAGACACCACTCATTACCAGGGAGAAGGGGTCTCCGGTACATACAGACATATACACATGTGTAGCCCCCCTACGTGGCTCCCCAACAGGGGCAACCACAGCCGGCTGCTGCACACAGACACCATTCATTACCAGGGAGAAGGGGTCTCCGATACATACAGACATATACACATACACACATGTAGCCCCACTACATGGCGCCCAAACAGGGGCAACCACATCCGCCTGCTGTACACAGACACCATTCATTACGGCATGGAACGGTATGAATTATATGGGATATGGTTATTTATTATTTTAGTTTTTTTTACAGGTGACAAGGGCTTCAATGGATTAGGTGTAAAGGTAATTATAACTTTGTTTTCTATTTATAATTAAAGGTGTAAAACAAGATGTTTTGTGTTATTTCTAATAAAGGATTTTATTCTTGCTGTATGTTTATTTCAATACTTACTATGGGGTTAGTAATGGGGGCGTCTTATAGACCCCTCTACATTACTAACCCCTGTGCTTGATGTTACCTGACAATACAAAGCTGACATCAACCCCACTACTATCACCCTACTTGCCACCACTATAGGGCAAATGGGAAGGATAAGGCTAAGCGCCAGATTTGACACATCTTATGGGTGCCCCATTTCTGGGGCAACTGAGGGCTGAGGTTGGTAGCCTGGGAGTAGGGGGCCAATATCTCTGGTTCCTTCCCAGGTTATTAATATCAACCCACAGCTGTCTGTTTAGCCTTTGCTGGTTAGAATTTATAGGCAGACCCTACGTCATTTCTTTCTGGGATCCCCCGTAAACTCACCAGTAAAGGCTAAGCAAACAGCTGTGAGTTGTGTGGTGCGGTGACCCATGTTACAGCCAGGGGGCGCTGTGTGTGTGCTTCAAGATGCGCTTGGAGGCATAAATGTGATGAGACTAAGTCTGGCAGGAGTGATAATGGCCGGTGTGTGTGTCGCAGAGGAGGTCACTCTGTGCTGTCAATCTGAAGTTTGGTTGGTGTGCTGGGACCTGTAGTCCCACAAGTAGTTGTGTAATGCTAATGGGAGATTGGCAGGGCTAGTTATGAGAGATGGGAGGGTCAGACTAGCCACACACACCCACACTCCCACCTAGGGGAGTGGTTACAGGTATGTAATGTGACCAGGGTGTGGGTCACATGTGCCTGTGTGGTTCCTGTGTATGGATCCGTTTGGTCCATGTGCAAGGTCCTGGACGGTCGGTGTTGGATTGTCCTGGTATTGGAGAAGTCCTGCAAGCACCTGAGACCGTGGACCTGATGTACGGTCAGTGTTGGATTGTCCTGCTATGGGCTGGAGACCTGTAGGCACTGAGACCGTGAGTCCTGCAATAGCCTGGGTGTTGGATTGTCCTGAAGTGGGCTGGAGTCCTGGAAGCACTGCTGAGGCTATGGACTGAATGCTCGAGGTGTTGGATTGTCCTGGTATGGACTGGAGTCCTGTAAGCACTTGGGTAGATCATGGACTGATGGCCTGTGTGTTGGAAGTGCCTGTGATTGGTCTTCCTGGAAGCGCATGGAAAGGCTGCATCTACAGAGCCTGAGACGGTTTCTGTGTTGGGGAGGCTACAGTTCCGTCTGTGGGTCTGGACTATCCGAGGTGCCCTGGTCACAAGGACGGTGATCCCAGTGAGGCAGCTTTCCCCTGTGAACCAGCACTGGCAGGAGTCAGTGTGTGGAGCCGAAGTTCCTGTGAGGTAATCCCTGGTATGGGAAAAACCTGTGATATACGGCAGAGACGTATCTGCCATTGGAACAGAGTGACGGGGTTTAATATGTTCGATTGATGCATTGTAATGAACTGTAATGGAGAGAGATACCAGTGTGACCACTGAAGGCCATATAAAACCGTATGTGATATGCTAATATGGCGGTATAATGAACTGTTCGAGATACGGTTTGTGATGCTTTAATAAACCGGTACGGACTTAATTTGTGGAAAAATCGTGCCTGAGTGCTTAAATCCTATGCCAAGCGAGTGTCCCCCAACACACTCAGGTAGCGTTTCGCCACAGTTGTTATTAATAGCCTGGGAATCTTTTGGGATATTGTCTCCTTTTCCTAGATTATCAGTACTGGGTTTTCCTGTACAGGAATCACCAAGACGTGTGAAGGAGGCCTAAGAGATAGAGGAAATAACCTGAATGTCTGACCCAAACAGGGAATGGCAGCCGTCTGTGTCTCCAGAGGGACCTGCTGGCTAATGAGGTCCTGTGATTACAGCAGCCTCTGCGATGATGAGAAGCTGACAGTTTCCACCTCTGTCAGAGAGAGGAGCGATTGCAGCGCACTGGCAGAGGGGGCGCTGACGGAGGGCGCACTGGCAGAGGGGGCGCTGACGGAGGGCGCACTGGCAGAGGGGGCGCTGAAGGAGGGCGCACTGGCAGAGGGGGCGCTGAAGGAGGGCGCACTGGCAGAGGGGGCGCTGACGGAGGGCGCACTGGCAGAGGGGGCGCTGAAGGAGGGCGCACTGGCAGAGGGGGCGCTGACGGAGGGCGCACTGGCAGAGGGGGCGCTGAAGGAGGGCGCACTGGCAGAGGGGGCGCTGACGGAGGGCGCACTGGCAGAGGGGGCGCTGACGGAGGGCGCACTGGCAGAGGGGGTGCTGACAGAGGGCGCACTGGCAGAGGGGGCGCTGAAGGAGGGCGCACAGGCGGAGGGGGCGCTGAAGGAGGGCACACAGGCGGAGGGGGCGCTGAAGGAAGGCGCACTGGCAGAGGGGGCGCTGAAGGAGGGCGCACAGGCGGAGGCACACTGAGCTCCCTCCTTGGTCTTGGGTTACCTACTGGCAGGGAGTTAGGGGTCCGCATCACATCAGAAGCCCCTCACATGTAATCATCATATCCGGTGCCAATCCTCACACTGGGCCACAATGAGGGGAGAGGAGTTTAGAGCGCGGTGACGTCTCACTGTCCTTACAACAAGTGTCTAGTTTTTGCTTGCCGTCTCTTCTCTCGCTCACTCTCTTTTGTCTTGCACGCTATCTCTCCTCTCACTACCAGTCTCTTCTGTCACTAGCAGTCTCTTCTCTCACAGTCTCTTCTCTCACTTGCAGTCTCTCTTCTCAGTTGCTGTTTCTTGTAGGGCTCGCTGTCTCTTTCCTTCTCACTTGCCCCCTCTCTCTTTTCTCTCTCTTGTCTCCTCTGCTGTCTCTTTCCTCGGTATACAGCCGTCTCTTTCTATTTTTGTGTTCCTATATTTCCCCCTCCACCTGTCTCGCTCTTCTCCAGGGTCCTGTCCCTCTCATTATGTGGGTGCTGTCTCTTTTGTTTGCGTCTGTTTTCGGGGTGTGCTCGGGATATCACTGTCTCGCTGCTGTCACCCCTATGTAATTATCATCAGCTGAGGTCAGACATCTGTGGAGCACAATGGGATCCAACACCCACCTCCTCCCAGTGTGGAACCGCCACCAACAGTGTCAGGTCCTCGGATACAAGAGGAGCGCAGCAGCTGAGACCGATCTGTGATGGGCAAGGACCACCAGGACTGTGATGGACGACCAGAGGTGCTGACCATGGTCCTGAAATAATTCCCACCAGGATAACACTATGATCAAGCTGCCTATCAACATAACCCTCTCCTGAAATACTTTGTACTGCTGTACAGGCCTGCTTCATCCATATTGTTACTCTGTGGCCTATCATAAGATAGGAGGCATTCTCAGTGATGTCACCGCTGATCTCTAGTGATGGATAGGAGACATTCTCAGTGATGTCACCTCTGATCTCTGGTGATGGATAGGAGGCATTCTCAGTGATGTCACCGCTGATCTCTGGTGATGGATAGGAGGCATTCTCAGTGATGTCACCGCTGATCTCTAGTGATGGATAGGAGACATTCTCAGTGATGTCACCTCTGATCTCTGGTGATGGATAGGAGACATTCTCAGTGATGTCACCGCTGATCTCTGGTGATGGATAGGAGGCATTCTCAGTGATGTCACCGCTGATCTCTGGTGATGGATAGGAGGCATTCTCAGTGATGTCACCGCTGATCTCTGGTGATGGATAGGAGGCATTCTCAGTGATGTCACCGCTGATCTCTGGTGATGGATAGGAGGCATTCTCAGTGATGTCACCACTGATCTCTGGTGATGGATAGGAGGCATTCTCAGTGATGTCACCGCTGATCTCTGGTGATGGATAGGAGACATTCTCAGTGATGTCACCGCTGATCTCTGGTGATGGATAGGAGGCATTCTCAGTGATGTCACCGCTGATCTCTGGTGATGGATAGGAGACATTCTCAGTGATGTCACCGCTGATCTCTGGTGATGGATAGGAGACATTCTCAGTGATGTCACCGCTGATCTCTGGTGATGGATAGGAGGCATTCTCAGTGATGTCACCGCTGATCTCTGGTGATGGATAGGAGACATTCTCAGTGATGTCACCTCTGATCTCTGGTGATGGATAGGAGACATTCTCAGTGATGTCACCGCTGATCTCTGGTGATGGATAGGAGGCATTCTCAGTGATGTCACCGCTGATCTCTGGTGATGGATAGGAGACATTCTCAGTGATGTCACCGCTGATCTCTGGTGATGGATAGGAGACATTCTCAGTGATGTCACCGCTGATCTCTGGTGATGGATAGGAGACATTCTCAGTGATGTCACCGCTGATCTCTGGTGATGGATAGGAGGCATTCTCAGTGATGTCACCGCTGATCTCTGGTGATGGATAGGAGACATTCTCAGTGATGTCACCTCTGATCTCTGGTGATGGATAGGAGACATTCTCAGTGATGTCACCGCTGATCTCTGGTGATGGATAGGAGGCATTCTCAGTGATGTCACCGCTGATCTCTGGTGATGGATAGGAGGCATTCTCAGTGATGTCACCTCTGATCTCTGGTGATAAATAGGAGGCATTCTCAGTGATGTCACCGCTGATCTCTGGTGATGGATAGGAGGCATTCTCAGTGATGTCACCGCTGATCTCTAGTGATGGATAGGAGACATTCTCAGTGATGTCACCGCTGATCTCTGGTGATGGATAGGAGACATTCTCAGTGATGTCACCGCTGATCTCTGGTGATGGATAGGTGGCATTCTCAGTGATGTCACCGCTGATCTCTGGTGATGGACAGGAGGCATTCTCAGTGATGTCACCGCTGATCTCTGGTGATGGATAGGAGGCATTCTCAGTGATGTCACCGCTGATCTCTGGTGATGGATAGGAGGCATTCTGAATGATGTCACCGCTGATCTCTAGTGATGGATAGGAGACATTCTCAGTGATGTCACCTCTGATCTCTGGTGATGGATAGGAGGCATTCTCAGTGATGTCACCGCTGATCTCTGGTGATGGATAGGAGGCATTCTCAGTGATGTCACCGCTGATCTCTGGTGATGGATGAGGCATTCTCAGTGATGTCACCGCTGATCTCTGGTGATGGATAGGAGGCATTCTCAGTGATGTCACCGCTGATCTCTGGTGATAAATAGGAGGCATTCTCAGTGATGTCACCGCTGATCTCTGGTGATGGATAGGAGGCATTCTCAGTGATGTCACCTCTGATCTCTAGTGATGGATAGGAGACATTCTCAGTGATGTCACCGCTGATCTCTGGTGATGGATAGGAGACATTCTCAGTGATGTCACCGCTGATCTCTGGTGATGGATAGGTGGCATTCTCAGTGATGTCACCGCTGATCTCTGGTGATGGACAGGAGGCATTCTCAGTGATGTCACCGCTGATCTCTGGTGATGGATAGGAGGCATTCTCAGTGATGTCACCGCTGATCTCTGGTGATGGATAGGAGGCATTCTGAATGATGTCACCGCTGATCTCTAGTGATGGATAGGAGACATTCTCAGTGATGTCACCTCTGATCTCTGGTGATGGATAGGAGGCATTCTCAGTGATGTCACCGCTGATCTCTAGGGATGGATAGGAGACATTCTCAGTGATGTCACCGCTGATCTCTAGTGATGGATAGCAGGCATTCTCAGTGATGTCACCGCTGATCTCTGGTGATGGATAGGAGGCATTCTCAGTGATGTCACCTCTGATCTCTAGTGATGGATAAGAGGCATTCTCAGTGATGTCACCGCTGATCTCTGGTGATGGATAGGAGGCATTCTCAGTGATGTCACCGCTGATCTCTGGTGATGGATAGGAGGCATTCTCAGTGATGTCACCACTGATCTCTGGTGATGGATAGGAGACATTCTCAGTGATGTCACCGCTGATCTCTGGTGATGGATAGGAGGCATTCTCAGTGATGTCACCGCTGATCTCTAATGATGGATAGGAGGCATTCTCAGTGATGTCACCGCTGATCTCTGGTGATGGATAGGAGGCATTCTCAGTGATGTCACCGCTGATCTCTGGTGATGGATAGGAGACATTCTCAGTGATGTCACCGCTGATCTCTGGTGATGGATAGGAGACATTCTCAGTGATGTCACCTCTGATCTCTAGTGATGGATAGGAGACATTCTCAGTGATGTCACCGCTGATCTCTGGTGATGGATAGGAGGCATTCTCAGTGATGTCACCTCTGATCTCTGGTGATGGATAGGAGACATTCTCAGTGATGTCACCTCTGATCTCTGGTGATGGATAGGAGACATTCTCAGTGATGTCACCGCTGATCTCTGGTGATGGATAGGAGGCATTCTCAGTGATGTCACCGCTGATCTCTGGTGATGGATAGGAGACATTCTCAGTGATGTCACCTCTGATCTCTGGTGATGGATAGGAGGCATTCTCAGTGATGTCACCGCTGATCTCTGGTGATGGATAGGAGACATTCTCAGTGATGTCACCGCTGATCTCTGGTGATGGATAGGAGACATTCTCAGTGATGTCACCTCTGATCTCTAGTGATGGATAGGAGACATTCTCAGTGATGTCACCGCTGATCTCTGGTGATGGATAGGAGGCATTCTCAGTGATGTCACCTCTGATCTCTGGTGATGGATAGGAGGCATTCTCAGTGATGTCACCGCTGATCTCTGGTGATGGATAGGAGACGTTCTCAGTGATGTCACCGCTGATCTCTGGTGATGGATAGGAGACATTCTCAGTGATGTCACCTCTGATCTCTGGTGATGGATAGGAGACATTCTCAGTGATGTCACCTCTGATCTCTGGTGATGGATAGGAGACATTCTCAGTGATGTCACCGCTGATCTCTGGTGATGGATAGGAGGCATTCTCAGTGATGTCACCGCTGATCTCTGGTGATGGATAGGAGACATTCTCAGTGATGTCACCTCTGATCTCTGGTGATGGATAGGAGGCATTCTCAGTGATGTCACCGCTGATCTCTAGTGATGGATAGGAGGCATTCTCAGTGATGTCACCGCTGATCTCTGGTGATGGATAGGAGGCATTCTCAGTGATGTCACCGCTGATCTCTGGTGATGGATAGGAGGTATTCTCAGTGATGTCACCGCTGATCTCTGGTGATGGATAGGAGACATTCTCAGTGATGTCACCGCTGATCTCTGGTGATGGATAGGAGACATTCTCAGTGATGTCACCGCTGATCTCTGGTGATGGATAGGAGACATTCTCAGTGATGTCACCGCTGATCTCTGGTGATGGATAGGAGGCATTCTCAGTGATGTCACCGCTGATCTCTAGTGATGGATAGGAGACATTCTCAGTGATGTCACCTCTGATCTCTGGTGATGGATAGGAGGCATTCTCAGTGATGTCACCGCTGATCTCTAGTGATGGATAGGAGGCATTCTCAGTGATGTCACCGCTGATCTCTGGTGATGGATAGGAGACATTCTCAGTGATGTCACCGCTGATCTCTGGTGATGGATAGGAGACATTCTCAGTGATGTCACCGCTGATCTCTGGTGATGGATAGGAGACATTCTCAGTGATGTCACCGCTGATCTCTAGTGACGGATAGGAGGCATTCTCAGTGATGTCACCGCTGATCTCTGGTAATGGATAGGAGGCATTCTCAGTGATGTCACCGCTGATCTCTGGTGATGGATAGGAGGCATTCTCAGTGATGTCACCGCTGATCTCTAGTGATGGATAGGAGGCATTCTCAGTGATGTCACCGCTGATCTCTGGTGATGGATAGGAGGCATTCTCAGTGATGTCACCGCTGATCTCTGGTGATGGATAGGAGACATTCTCAGTGATGTCACCGCTGATCTCTAGTGATGGATAGGAGACATTCTCAGTGATGTCACCGCTGATCTCTGGTGATGGATAGGAGGCATTCTCAGTGATGTCACCGCTAATCTCCGGTGATGGATAGGAGACATTCTCAGTGATGTCACCGCTGATCTCTGGTGATGGATAGGAGGCATTCTCAGTGATGTCACCACTGATCTCTAGTGAAGGATAGGAGGCATTCTCAGTGATGTCACCGCTGATCTCTGGTGATGGATAGGAGACATTCTCAGTGATGTCACCGCTGATCTCTGGTGATGGATAGGTGGCATTCTCAGTGATGTCACCGCTGATCTCTGGTGATGGACAGGAGGCATTCTCAGTGATGTCACCGCTGATCTCTGGTGATGGATAGGAGGCATTCTCAGTGATGTCACCGCTGATCTCTGGTGATGGATAGGAGGCATTCTGAATGATGTCACCGCTGATCTCTAGTGATGGATAGGAGACATTCTCAGTGATGTCACCTCTGATCTCTGGTGATGGATAGGAGACATTCTGAATGATGTCACCGCTGATCTCTAGGGATGGATAGGAGGCATTCTCAGTGATGTCACCGCTGATCTCTGGTGATGGATAGGAGGCATTCTCAGTGATGTCACCACTGATCTCTGGTGATGGATAGGAGGCATTCTCAGTGATGTCACCGCTGATCTCTGGTGATGGATAGGAGGCATTCTCAGTGATGTCACCGCTGATCTCTGGTGATAAATAGGAGGCATTCTCAGTGATGTCACCGCTGATCTCTGGTGATGGATAGGAGGCATTCTCAGTGATGTCACCGCTGATCTCTGGTGATGGATAGGAGGCATTCTCAGTGATGTCACCGCTGATCTCTGGTGATGGATGAGGCATTCTCAGTGATGTCACCGCTGATCTCTGGTGATGGATAGGAGGCATGCTCAGTGATGTCACCGCTGATCTCTGGTGATAAATAGGAGGCATTCTCAGTGATGTCACCGCTGATCTCTGGTGATGGATAGGAGGCATTCTCAGTGATGTCACCTCTGATCTCTAGTGATGGATAGGAGACATTCTCAGTGATGTCACCGCTGATCTCTGGTGATGGATAGGAGACATTCTCAGTGATGTCACTGCTGATCTCTGGTGATGGATAGGTGGCATTCTCAGTGATGTCACCGCTGATCTCTGGTGATGGACAGGAGGCATTCTCAGTGATGTCACCGCTGATCTCTGGTGATGGATAGGAGGCATTCTCAGTGATGTCACCGCTGATCTCTGGTGATGGACAGGAGGCATTCTCAGTGATGTCACCGCTGATCTCTGGTGATGGATAGGAGGCATTCTCAGTGATGTCACCGCTGATCTCTGGTGATGGATAGGAGACATTCTCAGTGATGTCACCGCTGATCTCTGGTGATGGATAGGAGGCATTCTCAGTGATGTCACCGCTGATCTCTGGTGATAAATAGGAGGCATTCTCATTGATGTCACCGCTGATCTCTGGTGATGGATAGGAGGCATTCTCAGTGATGTCACCGCTGATCTCTGGTGATGGATGAGGCATTCTCAGTGATGTCACCGCTGATCTCTGGTGATGGATAGGAGGCATTCTCAGTGATGTCACCGCTGATCTCTGGTGATAAATAGGAGGCATTCTCAGTGATGTCACCGCTGATCTCTGGTGATGGATAGGAGACATTCTCAGTGATGTCACCGCTGATCTCTGGTGATGGATAGGAGACATTCTCAGTGATGTCACCTCTGATCTCTAGTGATGGATAGGAGACATTCTCAGTGATGTCACCGCTGATCTCTGGTGATGGACAGGAGACATTCTCAGTGATGTCACCACTGATCTCTGGTGATGGATAGGAGGCATTCTCAGTGATGTCACCGCTGATCTCTGGTGATGGATAGGAGGCATTCTCAGTGATGTCACCGCTGATCTCTGGTGATGGATAAGAGGCATTCTCAGTGATGTCACCGCTGATCTCTGGTGATGGATAGGAGGCATTCACAGTGATGTCACCGCTGATCTCTGGTGATGGATAGGAGGCATTCTCAGTGATGTCACCACTGATCTCTGGTGATGGATAGGAGACATTCTCAGTGATGTCACCGCTGATCTCTGGTGATGGATAGGAGGCATTCTCAGTGATGTCACCGCTGATCTCTAATGATGGATAGGAGGCATTCTCAGTGATGTCACCGCTGATCTCTGGTGATGGATTGGAGGCATTCTCAGTGATGTCACCGCTGATCTTTGGTGATGGATAGGAGACATTCTCAGTGATGTCACCGCTGATCTCTGGTGATGGATAGGAGACATTCTCAGTGATGTCACCGCTGATCTCTGGTGATGGATAGGAGACATTCTCAGTGATGTCACTGCTGATCTCTGGTGATGGATAGGAGGCATTCTCAGTGATGTCACCGCTGATCTCTGGTGATGGATGAGGCATTCTCAGTGATGTCACCGCTGATCTCTGGTGATGGATAGGAGGCATTCTCAGTGATGTCACCGCTGATCTCTGGTGATAAATAGGAGGCATTCTCAGTGATGTCACCGCTGATCTCTGGTGATGGATAGGAGGCATTCTCAGTGATGTCACCTCTGATCTCTAGTGATGGATAGGAGACATTCTCAGTGATGTCACCGCTGATCTCTGGTGATGGATAGGTGGCATTCTCAGTGATGTCACCGCTGATCTCTGGTGATGGACAGGAGGCATTCTCAGTGATGTCACCGCTGATCTCTGGTGATGGATAGGAGGCATTCTCAGTGATGTCACCGCTGATCTCTGGTGATGGATAGGAGGCATTCTGAATGATGTCACCGCTGATCTCTAGTGATGGATAGGAGACATTCTCAGTGATGTCACCTCTGATCTCTGGTGATGGATAGGAGGCATTCTCAGTGATGTCACCGCTGATCTCTGGTGATGGATAGGAGGCATTCTCAGTGATGTCACCGCTGATCTCTGGTGATGGATGAGGCATTCTCAGTGATGTCACCGCTGATCTCTGGTGATGGATAGGAGGCATTCTCAGTGATGTCACCGCTGATCTCTGGTGATGGATAGGAGGCATTCTCAGTGATGTCACCGCTGATCTCTGGTGATGGATAGGAGGCATTCTCAGTGATGTCACCGCTGATCTCTGGTGATGGATAGGAGGCATTCTCAGTGATGTCACCGCTGATCTCTGGTGATGGATAGGAGACATTCTCAGTGATGTCACCGCTGATCTCTGGTGATGGATAGGAGGCATTCTCAGTGATGTCACCGCTGATCTCTGGTGATGGATAGGAGGCATTCTCAGTGATGTCACCTCTGATCTCTGGTAATGGATAGGAGGCATTCTCAGTGATGTCACCGCTGATCTCTGGTGATGGATAGGAGACATTCTCAGTGATGTCACCGCTGATCTCTGGTGATGGATAGGAGACATTCTCAGTGATGTCACCGCTGATCTCTAGTGATGGATAGGAGGCATTCTCAGTGATGTCACCTCTGATCTCTGGTGATGGATAGGAGACATTCTCAGTGATGTCACCGCTGATCTCTGGTGATGGATAGGAGACATTCTCAGTGATGTCACCGCTGATCTCTGGTGATGGATAGGAGGCATTCTCAGTGATGTCACCTCTGATCTCTGGTGATGGATAGGAGGCATTCTCAGTGATGTCACCGCTGATCTCTGGTGATGGATAGGAGACATTCTCAGTGATGTCACCGCTGATCTCTGATGATGGATAGGAGGCATTCTCAGTGATGTCACCGCTGATCTCTGGTGATGGATAGTAGGCATTCTCAGTGATGTCACCGCTGATCTCTGGTGATGGATAGGAGGCATTCTCAGTGATGTCACCGCTGATCTCTGGTGATGGATAGGAGGCATTCTCAGTGATGTCACCTCTGATCTCTGGTGATGGATAGGAGGCATTCTCAGTGATGTCACCGCTGATCTCTGGTGATGGATAGGAGGCATTCTCAGTGATGTCACCGCTGATCTCTGGTGATGGATAGGAGGCATTCTCAGTGATGTCACCTCTGATCTCTGGTGATGGATAGGAGGCATTCTCAGTGATGTCACCTCTGATCTCTGGTGATGGATAGGAGGCATTCTCAGTGATGTCACCGCTGATCACTGGTGATGGATAGGAGGCATTCTCAGTGATGTCACCGCTGATCTCTGGTGATGGATAGGAGGCATTCTCAGTGATTTCACCTCTGATCTCTGGTGATGGATAGGAGGCATTCTCAGTGATGTCACCTCTGATCTCTGGTGATGGATAGGAGGCATTCTCAGTGATGTCACCGCTGATCTCTGGTGATGGATAGGAGGCATTCTCAGTGATGTCACCTCTGATCTCTGGTGATGGATAGGAGGCATTCTCAGTGATGTCACCGCTGATCACTGGTGATGGATAGGAGACATTCTCAGTGATGTCACCGCTGATCTCTGGTGATGGATAGGAGGCATTCTCAGTGATGTCACCTCTGATCTCTGGTGATGGATAGGAGGCATTCTCAGTGATGTCACCTCTGATCTCTGGTGATGGATAAGAGACATTCTCAGTGATGTCACCGCTGATCTCTGGTGATGGATAGGAGACATTCTCAGTGATGTCACCGCTGATCTCTGGTGATGGATAGGAGGCATTCTCAGTGATGTCACCGCTGATCTCTGGTGATGGATAGGAGACATTCTCAGTGATGTCACCGCTGATCTCTAGTGATGGATAGGAGGCATTCTCAGTGATGTCACCTCTGATCTCTGGTGATGGATAGGAGACATTCTCAGTGATGTCACCGCTGATCTCTGGTGATGGATAGGAGGCATTCTCAGTGATGTCACCTCTGATCTCTGGTGATGGATAGGAGACATTCTCAGTGATGTCACCGCTGATCTCTGGTGATGGATAGGAGACATTCTCAGTGATGTCACCGCTGATCTCTGGTGATGGATAGGAGACATTCTCAGTGATGTCACCGCTGATCTCTGGTGATGGATAGGAGGCATTCTCAGTGATGTCACCTCTGATTTCTGGTGATGGATAGGAGGCATTCTCAGTGATGTCACCGCTGATCTCTAGTGATGGATAGGAGACATTCTCAGTTATGTCACCTCTGATCTCTGGTGATGGATAGGAGACATTCTCAGTGATGTCACCGCTGATCTCTGGTGATGGATAGGAGGCATTCTCAGTGATGTCACCTCTGATCTCTGGTGATGGATAGGAGACATTCTCAGTGATGTCACCGCTGATCTCTGGTGATGGATAGGAGACATTCTCAGTGATGTCACCGCTGATCTCTGGTGATGGACAGGAGGCATTCTCAGTGATGTCACCTCTGATCTCTGGTGATGGATAGGAGACATTCTCAGTGATGTCACCGCTGATCTCTGGTGATGGATAGGAGGCATTCTCAGTGATGTCACCGCTGATCTCTGGTGATGGATAGGAGGCATTCTCAGTGATGTCACCGCTGATCTCTAGTGATGGATAGGAGGCATTCTCAGTGATGTCACCGCTGATCTCTGGTGATGGATAGGAGACATTCTCAGTGATGTCACCTCTGATGTCTGGTGATGGATAGGAGGCATTCTCAGTGATGTCACCGCTGATCTCTGGTGATGGATAGGAGACATTCTCAGTGATGTCACCGCTGATCTCTAGTGATGGATAGGAGGCATTCTCAGTGATGTCACCGCTGATCTCTGGTGATGGATAGGAGACATTCTCAGTGATGTCACCTCTGATCTCTGGTGATGGATAGGAGACATTCTCAGTGATGTCACCTCTGACCTCTGGTGATGGATAGGAGGCATTCTCAGTGATGTCACCTCTGATCTCTGGTGATGGATAGGAGGCATTCTCAGTGATGTCACCTCTGATCACTGGTGATGGATAGGAGGCATTCTGAGTGATGTCACCACTGATCTCTAGTGATGGATAGGAGACATTCTCAGTGATGTCACCGCTGATCTCTGGTGATGGATAGGAGGCATTCTCAGTGATGTCACCTCTGATCTCTGGTGATGGATAGGAGACATTCTCAGTGATGTCACCACTGATCTCTAGTGATGGATAGGAGACATTCTCAGTGATGTCACCTCTGATCACTGGTGATGGATAGGAGACATTCTCAGTGATGTCACCTATGACCTCTAGTGATGGATAGGAGACATTCTCAGTGATGTTAATAGTTGATATCTTCCCTGGGAGGAGATGGGCGCGCCGGGTGATATTTCGGTTGTCCGTGGTCACATGACGCCCTTCCCCATTATATATACACTATCGTTCCAAAGTTTGGGGTCACCCAGACAATTTTGTGTTTTCCATGTAAACTCATATTTTTATTAATCCAATGAGTTGCCAAATGAATGTAAAATCTAGTCCAGACATTGACAAGGTTCGAAAAATAGAGTTTTATTTAAAATAATAATTTTCTCCTTCAATCTTTGCTCCCTTTGCAGCAATTGCAGCATTGCAGACCTTTGGCATTCTAGCAGTTAATTTGCTGCGGTAATCTGGAGAACTTTCCCCCCATGCTTCCAGAAGCCCCTCTCAAAAGTTGGTTTGGCTTGATGGGCACTTTTTGCACCATACGGTCAAGCTGCTCCCACAACAGCACAATGGGGTAGAGATCTGGTGACTGCGCTGGCCGCTCCATTACAGATAGATACCAGCTGCCGGCTTCTTCCCTAAATCTTTCTTTTATAATTTGGAGGTGTGGTTTGGGTCATTGTCCTGTTGTAGGATGAAAATGGTTCCAACCAAGCGCTGTCTACAGGGTATGGCATGGCGCTGCAAAATGGAGTGTTAGCCTTCCTAATTCAATATCCCTTTTACCTTGTACAAATCTTCCACTTTACCAGCACCAAAGCAACCCCAGACCATCACATTGCCTCCACCATGCTTCACAGATGGCGTCACACTCTTCCAGCATCTTTTCAGTTGTTCTGCGTCTCTCAAAGGTTCTTCTGTGTGATCCAAACACCTCAAACTTGGCTTTGTCTGTCCATAACACTTTTTTCCAGTCTTCCTCTGTCCAATGTCTGTGTTGTTTTGCCCATATTAATCTTTTCCTTTTGTTAGCCATTCTCAGATATGGCTTTTTCTTTGCCACTCTGCCCTGAAGGCCAGCATCCCGGAGTCGCCTCTTCACTGTAGACGTTGACACTGGCGTTTTGCGTGTACTATTTAATGAAGTTGCCAGTTGAGGACCTGCGAGGCGTCGATTTCTCACCCTACAGACTCTAATGTACTTGTCTTGTTGCTCAGTTGTGCAGCGCGGCCTCCCACTTCTCTTTCTACTCTGGTTAGAGCCTGTTTGTGCTCTCCTCTGAAGGGAGTAGGACACACCGTTGTAGGAAATCTTCAGTTTCTTGGCAATTTCTCACATGGAATAGCCTTCATGTCTAAGAACAAGAATAGACTGTCGAGCTTTACATGAAAGTTCTTTTTTTCTGGCCATTTTGAGAGTTTAATGGAACCAACAAATGTAATTATCCAGATTCTCAACTAGCTCAAAGGAAGGTCATGTTTATAGGTTCTCTAATCAGCCAAACTGTTTTCTGTGGTGCTAACATACTTGCACAAGTGTTTTCAAGGGTATTCTAACCATCAATCAGCCTTCTTACACAGTTAGCAAACAAAAAGTACCAAAGTACTGGAGTGATGGTTGTTGGAAATGGGCCTCTATACACCTATGAAGACATTGCATTACAAACCAGACGTTTGCAGCTAGAATAGTCATTTACCACATTAACAATGTGTAGAGTGTATTTCTGAATGGTTTAATGTTAGCTTCACTGGAAAAAATTGTGCTTTTTTGTGCTTTTCAAAAATAAGGAAATTTCTAAGTGACCCTAAACTTTTGAACAGTAGTGTATATGGCGGGTGACAACATCTAACGTTCCTATATTTGTGTTTTAATGACGCAGAGGAAAACTTCACATTTTTGCTGCTGGGAGGGAGCGAGGTGGCAGCGCGGGAAGGTGAGAGCGGCAGGTGGGAAGTCACTGGAGGGGATATTCTTAGTTCAGGCATCTGATGATTTAACCCTTTGTCTGGGAGGAACTCTGGTCAATTCTGGGATTCCCTCAGGTTTTCAGGAGGAAACTTGTGAGGTCCTGTATACTGAGAACTAACAGGAAGACGGCAGCAGAGAGATGTGAGGTCCTGTATACTGAGAGCTAACAGTAAGACGGCATCAGGCAGCAGGGAGATGTGAGGTCCTGTATACTGAGAGCTAACAGGAAGACGGCATCAGGCAGCAGGGAGATGTGAGGTCCTGTATACTGAGAACTAACAGGAAGACGGCATCAGGCAGCAGGGAGATGTGAGGTTCTGTATACTGAGAACTAACAGGAAGACGTCATCAGGCAGCAGAGAGATGTGAGGTCCTGTATACTGAGAGCTAACAGGAAGACGGCATCAGGCAGCAGGGAGATGTGAGGTCCTGTATACTGAGAACTAACAGGAAGACGGCACCAGGCAGCAGAGAGATGTGAGGTCCTGTATACTGAGAGCTAACAGGAAGACGGCATCAGGCAGCAGGGAGATGTGAGGTCCTGTATACTGAGAACTAACAGGAAGACGGCACCAGGCAGCAGGGAGATGTGAGGTCCTGTATACTGAGAACTAACAGGAAGACAGCATCAGGCAGCAGGGAGATGTGAGGTCCTGTATACTGAGAGCTAACAGGAAGACAGCATCAGGCAGCAGAGAGATGTGAGGTCCTGTATACTGAGAGCTAACAGGAAGACGGCATCAGGCAGCAGGGAGATGTGAGGTCCTGTATACTGAAAGCTAACAGGAAGATGGCATCAGGCAGCAGAGAGATGTGAGGTCCTGTATACTGAGAGCTAACAGGAAGACGTCATCAGGCAGCAGAGAGATGTGAGGTCCTGTATACTGAGAGCTAACAGGAAGAGAGCATCAGGCAGCAGAGAGATGTGAGGTCCTGTATACTGAGAGCTAACAGGAAGACGGCATCAGGCAGCAGAGAGATGTGAGGTCCTGTATACTGAGAACTAACAGGAAGACGGCATCAGGCAGCAGGGAGATGTGAGGTCCTGTATACTGAGAACTAACAGGAAGACGGCATCAGGCAGCAGAGAGATGTGAGGTCCTGTATACTGAGAGCTAACAGGAAGACAGCATCAGGCAGCAGGGAGATGTGAGGTCCTGTATACTGAGAGCTAACAGTAAGACGGCATCAGGCAGCAGGGAGATGTGAGGTCCTGTATACTGAAAGCTAACAGGAAGATGGCATCAGGCAGCAGAGAGATGTGAGGTCCTGTATACTGAGAGCTAACAGGAAGACGTCATCAGGCAGCAGAGAGATGTGAGGTCCTGTATACTGAGAGCTAACAGGAAGACGGCATCAGGCAGCAGGGAGATGTGAGGTCCTGTATACTGAGAGCTAACAGGAAGAGAGCATCAGGCAGCAGAGAGATGTGAGGTCCTGTATACTGAGAGCTAACAGGAAGAGAGCATCAGGCAGCAGAGAGATGTGAGGTCCTGTATACTGAGAGCTAACAGGAAGATGGCATCAGGCAGCAGAGAGATGTGAGGTCCTGTATACTGAGAGCTATCAGGAAGACGGCATCAGGCAGCAGGGAGATGTGAGGTCCTGTATACTGAGAGCTAACAGGAAGACGGCATCAGGCAGCAGGGAGATGTGAGGTCCTGTATACTGGGAGCTAACAGGAAGACGGCATCAGGCAGCAGAGAGATGTGAGGTCCTGTATACTGAGAGCTAACAGGAAGACGTCATCAGGCAGCAGGGAGATGTGAGGTCCTGTATACTGAGAGCTAACAGGAAGACAGCATCAGGCAGCAGGGAGATGTGAGGTCCTGTATACTGAGAGCTAACAGGAAGACGGCATCAGGCAGCAGGGAGATGTGAGGTCCTGTAT
This sequence comes from Ranitomeya variabilis, assembly GCF_051348905.1. Classification (NCBI taxonomy): domain Eukaryota; kingdom Metazoa; phylum Chordata; class Amphibia; order Anura; family Dendrobatidae; genus Ranitomeya; species Ranitomeya variabilis. The sequence goes on along the minus strand of NC_135236.1, from coordinate 680,293,563 downwards.
ACTGAGAGCTAACAGGAAGACGGCATCAGGCAGCAGGGAGATGTGAGGTCCTGTATACTGAGAGCTAACAGGAAGACGGCATCAGGCAGCAGAGAGATGTGAGGTCCTGTATACTGAGAGCTAACAGGAAGATGGCATCAGGCAGCAGGGAGATGTGAGGTCCTGTATACTAAGAACTAACAGGAAGACGGCATCAGGCAGCAGGGAGATGTGAGGTCCTGTATACTGAGAGCTAACAGGAAGACATCATCAGGCAGCAGGGAGATGTGAGGTCCTGTATACTGAGAGCTAACAGGAAGATGGCATCAGGCAGCAGAGAGATGTGAGGTCCTGTATACTGAGAGCTATCAGGAAGACGGCATCAGGCAGCAGGGAGATGTGAGGTCCTGTATACTGAGAGCTAACAGGAAGACGGCATCAGGCAGCAGGGAGATGTGAGGTCCTGTATACTGGGAGCTAACAGGAAGACGGCATCAGGCAGCAGAGAGATGTGAGGTCCTGTATACTGAGAGCTAACAGGAAGACGTCATCAGGCAGCAGGGAGATGTGAGGTCCTGTATACTGAGAGCTAACAGGAAGACAGCATCAGGCAGCAGGGAGATGTGAGGTCCTGTATACTGAGAGCTAACAGGAAGACGGCATCAGGCAGCAGGGAGATGTGAGGTCCTGTATACTGAGAGCTAACAGGAAGACGGCATCAGGCAGCAGGGAGATGTGAGGTCCTGTATACTGAGAGCTAACAGGAAGACGGCATCAGGCAGCAGAGAGATGTGAGGTCCTGTATACTGAGAGCTAACAGGAAGATGGCATCAGGCAGCAGGGAGATGTGAGGTCCTGTATACTAAGAACTAACAGGAAGACGGCATCAGGCAGCAGGGAGATGTGAGGTCCTGTATACTGAGAGCTAACAGGAAGACGGCATCAGGCAGCAGAGAGATGTGAGGTCCTGTATACTGAGAGCTAACAGGAAGACGTCATCAGGCAGCAGGGAGATGTGAGGTCCTGTATACCGAGAGCTAACAGGAAGACGGCATCAGGCAGCAGAGAGATGTGAGGTCCTGTATACTGAGAACTAACAGGAAGATGGCATCAGGCAGCAGAGAGATGTGAGGTCCTGTATACTGAGAGCTAACAGGAAGAGAGCATCAGGCAGCAGGGCACCCTTAGTCCTGATAGGATAGCACCATCAGGGGGCAGCAGATGGACTTTATGTCCTGCATCCTTAGTGTCTCCACAAAACCAAGTGGTTGCAGCTCTAGATGTGAGTAGAGTAAGTATTATGATGTCAGCACAGGTATAAGGTTGCAGAATATGTGAGGCCTGGACTGGAACCTGATGGTGGGTCATGCGTAAGTGAGGCAGCTGCTGGTGCTCGTCTTCGGAGCGTGTAGATAATGGGGCGGCTGCTCACGCTCATGTGCGGGGCGTGCAGATAATGGGGCGGCTGCTGGTGCTCTTGCGTGGAGCATGCAGGTAATGGGGCGGCTGCTGGTGCTCATGTGCGGAGCGAGCAGGTAATGGGGCGGCTGCTCGCGCTCATGTGTGGAGCATGCAGGTAATGGGGCGGCTGCTGGTGGTCGTGTGTAGCGAGCAGGTATTGGGGCGGCTGCTGGTGCTCATGTGCGGAGCGAGCAGGTAATGGGGCGGCTGCTCGCGCTCATGTGTGGAGCATGCAGGTAATGGGGCGGCTGCTGGTGGTCGTGTGTAGCGAGCAGGTATTGGGGCGGCTGCTGGTGCTCATGTGCGGAGCGAGCAGGTAATGGGGCGTCTGCTGGTGCTCGTGTTCGATGCGTGTAGATAATGGGGCGGCTGTTGGCACTCGTGTGCGGAGTGTGCAGGTAATGACATGGTTGCTCGCGCTCATGTGTGGAGTGTTCAGGTAATGGGGCGGCTGCTCATTCTCGTGTGTGGAGCGTGCAGGTAATGGGGTGGCTGCTCGCGCTCATGTCCGGAGCGTGCAGGTAATGGGGCGACTGCTGGTGCTCATGTGTGGAGCGAGCAGGTAATGGGGTGGCTGCTCGCGCTCATGTCCGGAGCGTGCAGGTAATGGGGCGACTGCTGGTGCTCATGTGTGGAGCGTGCAGGTAATGGGGTGGATGCTCGCGCTCATGTCCGGAGCGTGCAGGTAATGGGGCGACTGCTGGTGCTCATGTGTGGAGCGTGCAGGTAATGGGGTGGCTGCTCGGGCTCATGTCCGGAGCGTGCAGGTAATGGGGCGACTGCTGGTGCTCATGTGTGTAGCGAGCAGGTAATGGGGTGGCTGCTCGCGCTCATGTGTGGAGTGTTCAGGTAATGGGGCAGCTGCTGGTGCTCATGTGTGGAGCGTGCAGGTAATGGGGTGGCTGCTCGCGCTCATGTCCGGAGCGTGCAGGTAATGGGGCGACTGCTGGTGCTCATGTGTGGAGCGTGCAGGTAATGGGGCGGCTGCTGGTGCTCATGTGTGTAGCGAGCAGGTAATGGGGTGGCTGCTCGCGCTCATGTGTGGAGTGTTCAGGTAATGGGGCGGCTGCTGGTGCTCATGTGTGGAGCGTGCAGGTAATGGGGTGGCTGCTCGCGCTCATGTCCGGAGCGTGCAGGTAATGGGGCGACTGCTGGTGCTCATGTGTGGAGCGTGCAGGTAATGGGGTGGCTGCTCGCGCTCATGTCCGGAGCGTGCAGGTAATGGGGCGGCTGCTGGTGCTCATGTGTGTAGCGAGCAGGTAATGGGGCGGCTGCTGGTGCTCATGTGTGTAGCGAGCAGGTAATGGGGCGACTGCTGGTGCTCATGTGTGGCGCGAGCAGGTAATGGGGCGGCTGCTGGTGCTCATGTGTGGAGCGAGCAGGTAATGGGGCGACTGCTGGTGCTCATGTGTGTAGCGAGCAGGTAATGGGGTGGCTGCTGGTGCTCATGTCCGGAGCGTGCAGGTAATGGGGTGGCTGCTCGCGCTCATGTCCGGAGCGTGCAGGTAATGGGGCGGCTGCTGGTGCTCATGTGTGTAGCGAGCAGGTAATGGGGCGGCTGCTGGTGCTCATGTGTGGAGCGAGCAGGTAATGGGGCGACTGCTGGTGCTCATGTGTGTAGCGAGCAGGTAATGGGGTGGCTGCTGGTGCTCATGTCCGGAGCGTGCAGGTAATGGGGTGGCTGCTCGCGCTCATGTCCGGAGCGTGCAGGTAATGGGGCGGCTGCTGGTGCTCATGTGTGTAGCGAGCAGGTAATGGGGCGGCTGCTGGTGCTCATGTGTGGCGCGAGCAGGTAATGGGGCGGCTGCTGGTGCTCATGTGTGTAGCGAGCAGGTAATGGGGCGGCTGCTGGTGCTCATGTGCGGAGCAAGCAGGTAATGGGGCGGCTGCTCGTTCTCTCGCTTGTGTGCGGCGGACCCTCATTATTTACGTATAATTGATGCTCTGTCTCCAGATGACGAGGCTGCGGGGTCGGACAGGCGCAGCGCCCCCCGGTGGTTGTTGTTCTGGTGTTCTCATCATCCTCTCTTGTCTCTACAGCTGTCGGGGTCCAGATGAAACTTTCTTTGTTGCGAGAAGTGTTCTGGATGGCGGCTCAGCAGGTAAGTGGCCACCCCGGGTGGTGTGGAACTACAACTCTCAGCATGCACTGACTGACGTGTGTCTCGTTTCCTTTCGATCTTTGTTTTTTCTTTTCCTGGTGCTCTCATCTGCCGCAGCCCAACGACACAGATGTAAGTGAGTTACTGGTTGTTGGGGGTCAGGGGGCCGCACATGGAGCAGGACGCTGCGTTTTGGGGTCCTCTCTGCTGTATACACCTGTAATGCCATCCGTATCTCCTGCAGTGCCGCGAGGTGGAAGGGATGTGCCCATTGAGCTGCGAGGACGAGGTACGTACGCGCCAGGTGGGAAGAAGGACTGCACTGATTACCCCGTATCCTGCACTCCAGTCACATCCAAAGCTGCATTCACGATCCTCCCACCCTCAGCATCGCAACCGTCTAAGGAGATTCGGCTTTTTGTCTTGCAGAGACTGAGCTGCTACCTGATAGACAACAACGGCTTCATCGTAGTGTCCAGGGAGCCGGAGCAGGTGAGAGGATGATGGGGGCAGTAGTCGCAAGGGGGTTTACCTGGTGAGTGATGGGATGAGCATGTGACACAACAGGAGGCGATTATAGCGCTATTACATACGAAGCAACCGCGGCCCGCAATGTCCGGCTGATGGGGGCAGACGAGCCGACCTCCCCAATTACTGGCCACTATGTCGCTCACCCTGTATCTCCCCATTACTGGCCACTATGCCGCTCACCCTGTATATCCCCCATTACTGGGCACTATGTCGCTCACCCTGTATATACCCCCATTACTGGCCACGATGCTGCTCACCCTGTATCTCCCCATTACTGGCCACTATGTCGCTCACCCTGTATATACCCCCATTACTGGCCATGATGCCGCCACTCCCCCTGTATCTCCCCTTTACTGGCCACTATGCTGCTCACCCTGTATCCCCCCATTACTGGCCACTATGCCGCTCACCCTGTATATACCCCCATTACTGGCCACTGTGCCGCTCACCCTGTATCTCCCCCCATTACTGGCCACTATGCCGCTCACCCTGTATATCCCCCATTACTGGCCACGATGCTGCTCACCCTGTATCCCCCCATTACTGGCCACTATGTCGCTCACCCTGTATATCCCCCCATTACTGGCCATGATGCCGCCACTCCCCCTGTATCTCCCCTTTACTGGCCACTATGCTGCTCACTCTGTATCTCCCCATTACTGGCCACTATGTCGCTCACCCTGTATCTCCCCATTACTGGCCACAATGCTGCTCACCCTGTATCTCCCCATTACTGGCCACAATGCCGCCGCTCACCCTGTATCTCCCCCCATTGCTGGCCACAATGCTGCTCACCCTGTATCTCCCCATTACTGGCCACGATGCCGCTCACCCTGTATCTCCCCATTACTAGCCACTATGTCGCTCACCCTGTATATCCCCCCATTACTGGCCACGATGCCGCTCACTCTGTATCTCCCCATTACTGGGCACAATGCGGCCGCTCACCCTGTATATCCCCCCATTACTGGCCACTATGCTGCTCACCCTGTATATCCCCCCATTACTGGCCACTATGCTGCTCACCCTGTATATCCCCCCATTACTGGCCACTATGTCGCTCACCCTGTATCTCCCCATTACTGGCCACGATGCCGCTCACCCTGTATCTCCCCATTACTGGCCACTATGTCGCTCACCCTGTATATCCCCCCATTACTGGCCACTATGTCGCTCACCCTGTATCTCCCCCCATTACTGGCCACTATGTCGCTCACCGTGTATCTCCCCATTACTGGCCACTATGTCGCTCACCCTGTATATCCCCCCATTACTGGCCACTATGTCGCTCACCGTGTATCTCCCCATTACTGGCCACTATGTCGCTCACCCTGTATATCTCCCCATTACTGGCCACTATGTCGCTCACCCTGTATATCCCCCCATTACTGGCCACTATGTCGCTCACCCTGTATATCTCCCCATTACTGGCCACTATGCTGCTCACCCTGTTTCTCCCCATTACTGGGCACAATGCGGCCGCTCACCCTGTATCTCCCCATTACTGGCCACTATGCTGCTCACCCTGTATCTCCCCATTACTGGGCACAATGCTGCTCACCCTGTATCTCCCCATTACTGGCCACAATGCCGCCGCTCACCCTGTATCTCCCCCCATTGCTGGCCACGATGATGCTCACTCTGTAACTCCCCATTACTGGGCACAATGCTGCCGCTCACCCTGTATCCCCCCATTACTGGCCACGATGCTGCCGCTCACCCTTTATGTCCCCCCATTGCTGGCCACTATGCCGCTCACCCTGTTTCTCCCCATTACTGGGCACAATGCAGCCGCTCACCCTGTATCTCCCCATTACTGGGCACAATGCAGCCACTCACCCTGTATCTCCCCATTACTGGCCACGATGCTGCTCACCCTGTATCCCCCCATTACTGGCCACAATGCTGCCGCTCACCCTGTATGTCCCCCCATTGCTGGCCACTATGCTGCTCACCCTGTTTCTCCCCATTACTGGGCACAATGCAGCCTCTCACCCTGTATCTCCCCATTACTGGCCACAATGCTGCCGCTCACCCTGTATGTCCCCCCATTGCTGGCCACTATGATGCTCACTCTGTATCTCCCCATTACTGGCCACTATGCCGCTCACCCTGTATCTCCCCATTACTGGCCACTATGCTACTAACCCTATATCTCCCCCCATTACTGGCCACTATGCTGCTAACCCTATATCTCCCCCCATTACTGGCCACTATGCTGCTCACCCTGTTTCTCCCCATTACTGGGCACAATGCTGCCGCTCACCCTGTATCTCCCCCCATTACTGGCCACTATGCCGCTCACCCTGTATCTCCCCATTACTGGGCACAATGCCGCCACTCACCCTGTATCTCCCCATTACTGGCCACAATGCTGCTCACCCTGTATCTCCCCATTACTGGCCACAATGCCGCCGCTCACCCTGTATCTCCCCCCATTGCTGGCCACTATAATGCTCACTCTGTATCTCCCCATTACTTGGGCACGATGCTGCTCACCCTGTATCCCCCCATTACTGGCCACGATGCTGCCGCTCACCCTGTATGTCCCCCCATTGCTGGCCACTATGCCGCTCACCCTGTTTCTCCCCATTACTGGGCACAATGCAGCCGCTCACCCTGTATCTCCCCATTACTGGCCACGATGCTGCCGCTCACCCTGTATCCCCCCATTACTGGCCACAATGCTGCTCTCCCTTTATCTCCCCTTTACTGGCCACGATGACACTCACCCAGTATCTCCCCATTACTGGCCACGATGCCGCTCACCCTGTATATCCCCCCATTACTGGCCACTATGTCGCTCACCGTGTATCTCCCCATTACTGGCCACTATGTCGCTCACCCTGTATATCCCCCCATTACTGGCCACTATGTCGCTCACCGTGTATCTCCCCATTACTGGCCACGATGCCGCTCACCCTGTATCTCCCCATTACTGGCCACTATGCCGCTCACCCTGTTTCTCCCCATTACTGGGCACAATGCGGCCGCTCACCCTGTATCTCCCCATTACTGGCCACTATGCTGCTCACCCTGTATCTCCCCATTACTGGGCACAATGCTGCTCACCCTGTATCTCCCCATTACTGGCCACAATGCCGCCGCTCACCCTGTATCTCCCCCCATTGCTGGCCACGATGCTGCCGCTCACCCTGTATCTCCCCCCATTGCTGGCCACTATGATGCTCACTCTGTAACTCCCCATTACTGGGCACAATGCTGCCGCTCACCCTGTATCCCCCCATTACTGGCCACGATGCTGCCGCTCACCCTTTATGTCCCCCCATTGCTGGCCACTATGCCGCTCACCCTGTTTCTCCCCATTACTGGGCACAATGCAGCCGCTCACCCTGTATCTCCCCATTACTGGGCACAATGCAGCCACTCACCCTGTATCTCCCCATTACTGGCCACGATGCTGCTCACCCTGTATCCCCCCATTACTGGCCACGATGCTGCCGCTCACCCTGTATGTCCCCCCATTGCTGGCCACTATGCTGCTCACCCTGTTTCTCCCCATTACTGGGCACAATGCAGCCTCTCACCCTGTATCTCCCCATTACTGGCCACAATGCAGCCACTCACCCTGTATCTCCCCATTACTGGCCACGATGCTGCTCACCCTGTATCCCCCCATTACTGGCCACGATGCTGCCGCTCACCCTGTATGTCCCCCCATTGCTGGCCACTATGCTGCTCACCCTGTTTCTCCCCATTACTGGGCACAATGCAGCCTCTCACCCTGTATCTCCCCATTACTGGCCACAATGCTGCCGCTCACCCTGTATCTCCCCCCATTGCTGGCCACTATGATGCTCACTCTGTATCTCCCCATTACTGGCCACTATGCCGCTCACCCTGTATCTCCCCATTACTGGCCACTATGCTACTAACCCTATATCTCCCCCCATTACTGGCCACTATGCTGCTAACCCTATATCTCCCCCCATTACTGGCCACTATGCCGCTCACCCTATATCTCCCCCCATTACTGGCCACTATGCTACTCACCCTATATCTCCCCCCATTACTGGCCACAATGCTGCTCACCCTGTATCTCCCCATTACTGGCCACGATGCTGCCACTCACCCTGTATCTCCCCATTACTGGCCACGATGCTGCTCACCCTGTATCCCCCCATTACTGGCCACGATGCTGCCGCTCACCCTGTATGTCCCCCCATTGCTGGCCACTATGCCGCTCACCCTGTTTCTCCCCATTACTGGGCACAATGCAGCCGCTCACCCTGGATCTCCCCATTACTGGCCACAATGCCACTCACCCTGTATCTCCCCATTACTGGCCACAATGCTGCTCTCCCTTTATCTCCCCTTTACTGGCCACGATGACACTCACCCAGTATCTCCCCATTACTGGCCATAATGCTGCTCACCCTGTATCTCGTCCATTACTTGCCACAATGCCGCCGCTCACCCTGTATGTCCTCCCTATTACTGGCCACAATACCGCCACTCCCCCTGTATCTCCCCATTACTGGCCACTATGCTGCTCACTCTGTATCTCCCCATTACTGGCCATGATGCTGCTTTCCTTGTATCTCCCCATTACTGGCCATGATGCTGCCGCTCACCCTGTATCTCCCCATTACTGGCCACTATGCTACTAACCCTATATCTCCCCCCATTACTGGCCACTATGCCGCTCACTCTGTATCTCCCCATTACTGGCCACTATGCTGCTCGCTCTGTATCTCCCCATTACTGGCCACTATGCTACTAACCCTATATCTCCCCCCATTACTAGCCACTATGCTGCTCACTCTGTATCTCCCCATTACTGGCCATGATGCTGCTTTCCTTGTATCTCCCCATTACTAGCCATGATGCCGCCGCTCACCCTGTATCTCCCCATTACTGGCCACTATGCTACTAACCCTATATCTCCCCCTATTACTGGCCACTATGCTGCTAACCCTATATCTCCCCCCATTACTGGCCACTATGCCGCTCACTCTGTATCTCCCCATTACTGGCCACTATGCTGCTCGCTCTGTATCTCCCCATTACTGGCCACTATGCTGCTCACCCTGTATCACCCCATTACTGGCCACTATGCCGCTCACCCTGTATCTCCCCATTACTGGCCATGATGCTGCTTTCCTTGTATCTCCCCATTACTGGCCACTATGTCGCTCACCCTGTATCTCCCCATTACTGGCCACGATGCCGCCGCTCACCCTGTATCTCCCCTCACAGACAGGCGAGTTCCTCGGTGAGATCGATGGTTCGTTGATGATGCAGCTCCTGCAAATGAGCATCTTCAGAGAGTAAGCGCCACTACTACTCCCAGCATCTCCCTGTTGTCCTGAGTCCGCATGTCTCCTCTGACCCCGCGTTCCTCCTCTGTTTCAGGGTGAGGCTGTACGACTACCAGGCCATGTGCAAAATGCCGTATCATCACCACAGCGGGGGCCGCAGCCTGCTCAATGTAAGAAGCCGACTCCGCGGAGGGGCGGTCACACGTCAAGTGTAACAATAGCGCCAATTGTCTGTATTTTCATCTCTTTCAGCCGCTGTTTGCTCTGATCTCAGCTGCCCAGTGGCTGCTCAGTAATCTGGTCCTGTAAGTATCCGTCCTCCATATCGAACTATCTATCTATCTATCTATCTATCTATCTATCTATCTATCTATCTATCTATCTATCTATCTATCTATCTATCCTGTGTGTGTCATGAAACTGTTGGCACCCTTGATATTGTTCCAGAACAGGAAGTATTTCCTAGAACACTATTACAATTTCATCTTTTGTTATACACATGTTTATTTCCTTTGTGTGCATTGGAACAATAAAAAAAAAATGCAAAATGAACATAATTTCACACAAAACCTCCATAACAAGACACAATTGTTTGCACCTTTCCAAAATTGTGGGTAAACAAGTTTGTTTCCAGCATGTGATGCTCGTTCAGACTCACCTATGGCAAGTAACAGGTGTGGGCAATATGAAAATCACACCTGAAACCAGATAAAAAGGGGAGAAATTGACCCATTCTTTACATTGTGTGCCACACTAAGCATGGAGAACAGAAAGAGGAGAAGAGAACTGTCTGAGCAATTTCACCAATCTCAAGGTTACAAGTCCATCTCCAGAGATCTGGATGGTCCTTTGTCCACGGTGTACAATGCAATCCAGAAGTTTACAACCCATGGCACTGCAGCTAATCTCCCTGGACGTGAATGTCGGAGAAAAATTGATGAAAGGTTGTAACGCAGGAAAGTCCGGATGATGGATAAGCCCCAATCAAGGTCCAAAGAAATTCAAGCTGTCCTGCAGGCTCAGGGTGCATCAGTGTCAGCGCGACCTATGCGTCCACTTGTGAATGAAATGAAACACTATGGTAGGAGACCCCGGAGGCTGGAGGACCCCACTGTTGACACAGAGGCAGAAAAAACCTAGACTGCAGTTTGCCGAAATGTATGTAAGCCAAAGTCCTTTATGGAAAGCGTCTTGTCGACAGATGAGATCAAGATAGAGCTTTTTGGTAAAGCACATCATTCTACTGTTTACTGAAAATGGAATGAGGCCTACAGAGAAAATAACATAATACCTACAGTCAGACATGGTGGAAGTTCATAGATGTTTTGGGATAGTTTTGCTGCCTCTGGCACTGGCTGCCTTCACTGTGTGCAAAGAATCATGAAATCTGAAGATTACCACAGGATTTTGGGTGGCAATGTAGTGGCCAGTTTCAGAAAGCTGGGTTTGTGTCGTAGGTCATGGGTCTTCGGGCCGGACAGTGACCCCAAACATCCTTCAAGAAGCCCCCAGAAATGGATGGAAAAAAAAGTGCTGGAGAGTCTGAAGTGGCAGCAATGAGTCCGGTCATAAATCCCATTGATCCCCTGAGGTGAGATCTTACAATTACCGTGGGGAGAAGGTGAAATGTGAGACCGGGAGCAGATTGTGAGAAGAGTCCAAGATCCCGGCTGAGAGGAGGAAGAAGCTGGTGGATGGTTATAGGGAGCGACTGATCGCAGGGATTTATTCCAAAGGGGGCAAACAAATATTAAGGAGGCGCCAACAATTGTGTCCGGACCATTTCTGGGGTTTTGTGTGAAATTTTGTCCAATTTGCCTTTTTTTCTCTGTTTTTTTGTGTTGTTCCAATAAACACAAAGGAAATAAACATCAAGTGTGTAATATAAAACACGGGAAGGTAATAATGTTGTGGGAGAAATACGTCCTTTTCTGGCAGTTATCAGGGTGCCAATACTTTCGGCCATGACTGTATATACTGTGTGCTCGGCCCGTCCTCCGTGTGTATGTATATATATATATAGTGGCAGTGCGTGTGATATAGCGCAGTGATCAGTCAGCCGCTGGCTGATACCAGGGAGTAGTAGCTTGCTCGCCCTGATCCCGGGCCTCGTCTCTTCCTCCAGGTTCGTCCTGGAGTTCAGCCTGTGTCCTCTCTGGTCGTCTGATCCCACAGCAGAAGGTAGGTGGCCATGGAGCTCAGCAGGTGCAGTACCACTGTCGGCCACCTGGCGGGCAGCTGTCTTTTTCCATAAGCTTTAATGCAATAGCGCCACCATAGTGTTGTAATATTAGGTACAGTTATGTATCTATAGGAGTTTTATACCTTTCTGTGTTACTGTGGGGGTCCACCTGTACCATGTGACATATCATGTGACTCACTCATTGTCTTTCATCTCTTTCATTCATTGGTGTCTCATCCATCATGTGACCTGTCATGTGACTTCCAGCAAAGTCCTTTTTCCACTCCTGTAAGTAAGAGAAGACGGGACCACCATCCTCCTCTTGGCTGTCAATCACAACCTGTCCACCAATCACTTGCTAAATGGAGATCACAGCCTGTTAAGAGCCGCCCATGCTTAAGCTTATCGTAGCCACACCCTTTCTTCTAAAGCCACTCCCCTGCAGTGCAGGAACATGCTCCGCCCCCGCGGATCAGACTGTCTGCTCCTGTCCCTTTATATCCTTACAGTTACAGACACCCTCCTCACCCCCATCCTCCAGCCTCAATTATGGGAGTTACACACGCTCGCAGGTCTATTTACATCCATTTTTCTTTCTGTCTCCAGCTCACAAGCACAAGAAGCAGGACATGCTCCAGCCGTGCGACACCGAGTACCCGGCCTTCATACACGACACCTCCATCCGCGAGGCCAACGGGCTCATAGACTGCGGCCATTGCCAAAGGTGAGAAACCCCCCAAATTGGAGAACCTGGTTGATGATATGAAGTCTTGGGAAGGGTTTGTGCCTGATACATTGTAACAAACTCTCAGCTCTCAAAAAAAAAAAGATTTGTAGCTTTTCTTTGTAAAGAAGAATGTTCCTGTTCACTGACAGCAAGCAGAGATCTTGGGAATGATTGTAGATCTGTAGAAACATCCATGGAGCTGATCCGCTCAGCCAGAGGGAGCACGAAACGCTGATCCGCGGCCGCTTTTCGCTGGCTTGCACCCCCATCTGGTGGTGGTTTGTGGTACTGCAGGTGGATTTCACACTAGTCTCCCCCTTCTGTGTTTTCTCCCCCCAGGATGTTCGTCATGCAGCACGTGGCGCAGAGCAACCTCGTCCTCCTGGTCAGCGACTCGCTCTGCGACTGCAGCATCTTCCCCCCAGTCTCCCTACAAGCCAAAGAAGTCAAATATATCCTGACAGTATTGGAAATAGAAGTATCCTTATAGCCACAGCTAGCTGGGACTTGTAGTGCCACAGGTTATCTAGTGCTGCGTTCATTCTGCATTAGTCTTTAACCAGATGTGGAACTACAACTCCCAGCAGGTGACGTATAAATCCGAGTCACTGACCTTAACTGCAGCGCACATAACGCTTCTGTGAAGTGTGAACGCATGAGATCCCAGAAACTGCGCCGGCGGCCACACTCCTGCCACGCCTTCCACCCCGAGGTAAGCACTCCGTGGCCACAATCCTCCCTAGTGACGCCTTCCACCCCTAGGGTAAGCGCACCGTGGCCACAATCCTCCCTAGTGATGCCTTCCACCCCGAGGTAAGCACTCCGTGGCCACAATCCTCCCTAGTGACGCCTTCCACCCCTAGGGTAAGCGCACCGTGGCCACAATCCTCCCTAGTGATGCCTTCCACCCCGAGGTAAGCGCACCGTGGCCACAATCCTCCCTAGTGACGCCTTCCACCCCGAAGTAAGCGGGCCGTGGCCACAGTCCTCCCTAGTGACGCCTTCCACCCAAGGTTAGCACGCCGTGGCCACAGTCCTTCCTAGTGACGCCTTCCATCCCAAGGTAAGCGCGCCATGGCCACAATTCTCCCTAGTGACGCCTTCCACCGTGAGGTAGCGCACCATGGCCACACTTCTGCCACATCTTCCACCCTGAGGTAAGCACACCGTGGCCCCAGTCCTCCCTAATGACGCCTTCAACCTTGATGTAAGCGTGCCGTGGCCACGGTCTTCCCTAGTGACACCTTCCATCCCGAGGTTAGCGCGCCGTGGCCCCAGTCCTCCCTAGTGATGCCTTCCACCCTGAGGTAAGCGCGCTGTGGCCACACTCCTGCCACCCCGAGATAAGCACGCCATGGCCACAGTCCTCCCTAGTAACTCCTTCCACCCAGAGGTAAGCGTGCCGTGTCCACAAACCTCCCTAGTGACGCCTTCCACCCCCAGGTAAGCGCACCGTGGTCACACTGCTGCTACGCCTTCCACCACTAGGTAAGCGCGCCATGGCCACAGTCTTCCCTTGTGACGCCTTCCACCCCGAGGTAAGCGCGCCATGGCCACACTCCTGCAGTGCCTTCCACCCCGAGGTAAGCGCGCCATGGCCACACTCCTGCAGTGCCTTCCACCCCAAGGTAAGCGTGCCTTGGCCACAATTTTCCCTAGTGACACCTTGCACCCGAGGTAATCGTGCCGTGGCCGCACTCCTGCAACGCCTTCCACCCCGAGGTAAGCGCGCCATGGCCACACGCCTTCCACCCTGAGGTAAGAGCGCCAAAGCCACAGTGCTCCCTAATGATTGGGTAGAGCACTTTGGAATCGCTCTGCCTGATCCTGGAGAGAACTGTGCATCCTACAGTTACAGCTGCGCAGTCGTCTCTGCGCCCTGCCCTCTAGGATCAGTGCAGCGTCCTGGACCACGGTATAGCTTGGAGGGGCGAGTAGTCCTCTGGACCCCAGGAATATGCAGCATTAACCCTTTCAGGCATGCACACAGAGGCCGTCACGCTTGTGTTCCTGTGTCGCAGGAGAACGCGCAGGACTGCGGCCGGGGGACGGGACTGTCGCTGTCCATCTCCGTATTCATCGCATCTCTGGCGGTTTCCCTGTGGTGACCGAATCCATCAGCAGCGGAAAACGTGGGAGACACTAGGATCCGGTCACAGACTCGCGGACACGGGAAAGAACGATTATCTATGCAAGATCCATCGGAACCCCGGGGGCTCCACAGTGACACCATAGAAGCGTCTGTCACTCACGGGACGATCCTGGATCCACAGAAGACCCTCATTAGATGGCAGCCTGTCTCCTGCAGGGGGCGCTCCAGGCTGGAGGGGGCAGCCTTCTAGTGATCAGCGGCGCCCGCCTCTCACGATCAGCGACGCCTATCTGCAGCAGATTCTGATTTCTATATTCTCTGATATTTCCAACAAATAAAAGTTGTTGTTTTTTTCGGCTTCTGTAAGTTTTCTGATAATTATCGATTATTGCTATTATTGTATGGCACACGATGTGTACACAGGCTGCGCGACAAGCTATGCTGCAGAAATATACTGACCATGTAGTGACAGGTTGTCTCCAGTAGGTGGCAGCACAACACTGGCATAATACAGAGATTCACCTGCAGAATCGACTAATGGGAAGACCCCGTCATGTCCCCAGGCAACATCCTATAAGGGGGTCCTCACAGGGGTCCAGGGTGAGACTGGGAAATGACACCGCATAAAGGGGAGCAATAATAAGGAAATGTCTGCAGCTTAGAAATATCCATCTACTAAAACCAGCCTGGTACTATCCAAACGTACAGAATCAATCCTGCTCGTTGTTGTTGGAAACAGTCAGCAGCCCGACTGACAGGAGCGCTCGTAAGGGGTAAACACTGCTAAAGTCAGGAGCATGCATGTGAACATAATAGAACCGCTATCAAGCCTTATACAGGTCCTTCTCAAAAAATTAGCATATAGTGTTAAATGTCATTATTTACCATAATGTAATGATTACAATTAAACTTTCATATATTATAGATTCATTATCCACCAACTGAAATTTGTCAGGTCTTTTATTGCTTAAATACTGATGATTTGGGCCTACAACTCCTGATAACCCAAAAAACCTGTCTCAATAAATTAGCATATCAAGAAAAGGTTCTCTAAACGACCTATTACCCTAATCTTCTGAATCAACTAATTAACTCTAAACACATGCAAAAGATACCTGAGGCTTTTAAAAACTCCCTGCCTGGTTCATTACTCAAAACCCCCATCATGGGTAAGACTAGCGACCTGACAGATGTCAAGAAGGCCATCATTGACACCCTCAAGCAAGAGGGTAAGACCCAGAAAGAAATTTCTCAACAAATAGGCTGTTCCCAGAGTGCTGTATCAAGGCACCTCAATGGTAAGTCTGTTGGAAGGAAACAATGTGGCAGAAAACGCTGTACAACGAGAAGAGGTGACCGGACCCTGAGGAAGATTGTGGAGAAGGACCGATTCCAGACCTTGGGGAACCTGAGGAAGCAGTGGACTGAGTCTGGTGTGGAAACATCCAGAGCCACCGTGCACAGGCGTGTGCAGGAAATGGGCTACAGGTGCCGCATTCCCCAGGTAAACAGCGGCAGAAGCGCCTGACCTGGGCTACAGAGAAGCAGCACTGGACTGTTGCTAAGTGGTCCCAAGGACTTTGTTCTGATGAAAGCAAATTTTGCATGTCATTCGGAAATCAAGGTGCCAGAGTCTGGAGGAAGACTGGGGAGAAGGAAATGCCAAAATGCCTGAAGTCCAGTGTCAAGTACCCACAGTCAGTGATGGTGTGGGGTGCCATGTCAGCTGCTGGTGTTGGTCCACTGTGTTTCATCAAGGGCAGGGTCAATGCAGCTAGCTATCAGGAGATTTTGGAGCACTTCATGCTTCCATCGGCTGAAATGCTTTATGGAGATGAAGATTTCATTTTCCAGCACGACCTGGCACCTGCTCACAGTGCCAAAACCACTGGTAAATGGTTTACTGACCATGGTATTACTGTGCTCAATTGGCCTGCCAACTCTCCTGACCTGAACCCCATAGAGAATCTGTGGGATATTGTGAAGAGAAAGTTGAGAGACGCAAGACCCAACACTCTGGATGAGCTTAAGGCCGCTATTGAAGCATCCTGGGCCTCCATAACATCTCAGCAGTGTCACAGGCTGATTGCCTCCATGCCACGCCGCATTGAAGCAGTCATTTCTGCCAAAGGATTCCCGACCAAGTATTGAGTGCAGAACTGAACATTATTATTTGATGGTTTTTTTGTTTGTTATTAAACACTTTTATTTGATTGGACGGTTGAAATATGCTAATTTATTGAGACAGGTTTTTTGGGTTATCAGGAGTTGTAGGCCAAAATCATCAGTATTAAAACAATAAAAGACCTGACAAATTTCAGTTGGTGGATAATGAATCTATAATATATGAAAGTTTAATTGTAATCATTACATTATGGTAAATAATGAAATTTAACACTATATGCTAATTTTTTGAGAAGGACCTGTACATAGGAAAGAGATAGGAAAAGGAGATTTCAGCACTGAAACTGCAGAATAGCGAGTGCTGCTCTGGGGTATAATACAGGATGTAACTCAGGATCAGTAATGTAATGTATGTACACAGTGACTGCACCAGCAGAATAGTGAGTGCAGCTCTGGTGTATAATACAGGATCAGTAATGTATGTACACAGTGACTGCACCAGCAGAATAGTGAGTGCAGCTCTGGAGTATAATACAGGAAGTAACTCAGGATCAGTAATGTAATGTATGTACACAGTGACTGCACCAGCAGAATAGTGAGTGCAGCTCTGAGGTATAATACAGGATGTAACTCAGGATCAGTAATGTATGTACACAGTGACTGCACCAGCAGAATAGTGAGCGCAGCTCTGGAGTATAATACAGGAAGTAACTCAGGATCAGTAATATAATGTATGTACACAGTGACTGCACCAGCAGAATAGTGAGTGCAGCTCTGGATCTCACATATTTATAAAGTGATCCAACTTTTATACAGTGTGATTGTTTTCTCCCAGAATTGTTTGATTTCTTCTCTTTAGGGCGCAGTCAGATGGCTAAATCGGTCCGAGATGGGAGCGCAGTGCACGGACTGGTCGGCAATTTTTCTAACCCGAGCACGACAGCTGCATAGAGATACATGACTCTTTCACAGTGGGGTCGGGAGAGGCGCCGGCCAGTCCGTGCACTGCGCTCCCATGTCAGACCCTCTGTGTCCTCAAAATAATCCAGCAATGTTCCCTTCACTAGCACAATTAAGGGGCCGAGCTTCAGGTGAAGTGTCGCTGTTCCTCCTGCACAGAGGAGCCTTTGTTCCTGTGTAAAGAAGGGGATAATGAATTTCCTATACTCCTAATTTGTATGCATAAGGTCCCCGGTTATTACATTAGGGTACATGAGGGCCGGTACAGCATGATTCGCCTCACTTACCAATATACTGAAAGATTTGTTTGTTTTTTAAAATAAACATTTGTTAGAAACCTAAGCGATTTCAATGGCTTCTCTGTAATCGACCTTAACCAGGATAGTATTGGATGCAGTACCAGTTTTCCCCCAGAAGATGGCTCTACTTTCATCACGGCGCTTCCTGATCTATCCAGCAGGTGGCAGCAGCGTAATGAATCTGATGCAATGATATGTTCTGGGATACAGGAAGTGAGTAAATAATGTGGGAACTACAACTCCCATCATACACAGCACAAGGTATCGTATGCAGGACCCAGGACTCCATGAGCGCTGCCTAGTGATGGGGTCTCCATTATAGATATTACAGGTACATGGCGCCTGCATGACTATAACAGGAGGGGACAAGGTCAGGTGACCCGCGCCCCGCCATATACCCCTGGACTTATAAATGGGCAGCGATGAAGGACGCGGAGGAGGCTGTGACTTTAAATTTCTCTTTTTATTGAACAGAAAGTGAATAATACAGTGAGAATTCAGAATGAACCCCGAAGTCTCTGCCCCCCTGAATGTGCTTTGCTGCTTCTCACAGTAAACGAATATTAACAAGGCCACTAATTACTGAGAATAGAAGCGGAGAGTGACCCGACCGCGGGGGCTGATGACAGGCGGGTGAGGATATAATGAGGCTGCCAGGAAGCCCCGCCCATGAGGAATCACAGGAAGCCCCGCCCACGAGGAGTCACCAGGATGGGCCTAGTGTAACTAAAGCACGTACCTCTCCCGGCCTGCGGGGGCAGCAACACATTACAGGTCCATTGGTGGCTCCCAAGGAAAGTATAAGGCGAAGCCCCTCGGGCCCCTCTGAGCAGCAGCTCTCCTGTAATGTGACGCATGCGCCGCAGGACGGTATTATTTCCATATTAACACCCCCCCCCCACACTTCTCATGGGCCCCTGAAGAGCACAATGGACGTTCCTGCAAACCCCCCCAAAAAGTTCTTGGACAAGAATCCTTTGAGCAGGGAATAAAAAGTGGACCTCCGATGTTCCTCTGGGGGCTCGGATCTGGGTGGTCCGGCCGTCACGTGTGCACCTCGCTCCGTGTCCTCCGGCCCCCCTATACAGAGTTACCGTAGATGGATGACTCCCACCCGAGTCCTGAGATCAGTTTACAGATATTTCTAAATCCGAACCCCCCAACTGCTGGAGCAAAATGGGAACTTTACGCTTTTCCCTCATCCCTTAAAAAAAAAAAAATTAAATTAAAATCTGTGGCCGACCCTTCGTATGTTGAGGAGGGCCGGGGTCACGGCGGAGATGAGCGTGGCCTGTAAACATTCCCGGCGGGAAGCTTTTCTCTGCCGCGGACCCTCGTGGCCGGCCAGTCGGATGACAGATCCGTCAATGTTATCCCATAGACCTCACTAACAGCCCGCGCTCCCTTCCCAGCAGCAGGGGGCGCCACGTCTCTTGTTTGCCCACCAACCCGCGTTATCTCCCGGCCAGAACAGTGAATGGTACAAACGCTTCTCACGCACAATTGGTTTAGATCTTTTTCCCCCCCAATTTTTAAATATTTCTAGAATTTTTTTTTTTTTTTTAATATTTTTCTTTTTTAAACAGAAAATTAAATTTTGTTTCCCATATTTACATCAGATCTTTGCCGACCGCTTCTCGGAAATGAGAGAACAAATACAGTCGCCATAGGGGAGGGGAAAAAGAAAAAAAAAAATGTATATATAGTTACAGAAGATAAATTTTGTGTAAGACCCCCATAAATATATATATTTAAAAAAAAACAAAAAACAAACACCCCCCCAGAAGCGATAGGCGTCATACCGCAGGATTAGCCCCGCCCACAGGGGGTGGAGTCTCCAGGGAAGCTCAAGCAGCGTCAGTGCAGGAGAGCGCGTCAATCCCCCCCTCCCCCAGAATGGAAAGGGTTAAAGATATGCGAGCCCCCCCCAAAAGGAATAAATTAGACAGAGTCATACACTTGGTATTTGAGGTAAGATTGTTAGGTTCCAGTCTGTCTGGGACTTGTGGTCCGCCGCTGCAGCCGCCTTTCTTCTGCCCGTCACACGCGGTGGTTTTGGAAGGTCCTTGTCCTCCCGACCATCTTGTGCGGTGGTTGATCTTGTGCCGCGCTCCCTCCGTGGCGGCGATGTCCTCACAGCACCTCCTGCGCCGCGCAGCCGCCGCCCACGGTGAAGCGGAATTCCTGCAGGTTGGAGACGCCGTGGAAATGGACGAAAGCTCCGGCCACAACGAAGATATGGAAAAGCTGGTGAGAGTGAAACTGCGGAGAGACGGGGGGGACGCATCAGCGATGAGGGGCTGCAGCCAATCAGCGTCAGCCAATCAGCGTCAGCGATGAGGGGCCGCAGCCAATCAGCGTGCAGCGATGAGGGGCCGCAGCCAATCAGCGTGCAGCTGGCTGGGCTGTGATTGGCGGAGGATGATGATGTCAGTCTGTGACATCATCCTCCAATCACAGAGCAGCCCCACGGTACAGAGTCGCAGCTTTGGGGGTCACCGGCCCCCCGCCACTTACCCAGATGTCGCACTTTCCAGGGAAGAACCGCTCGGGGATGCGGGCGGCGTACAGGGCGGCGCCGGTGATGTACAGGGAGGCCATAAGGATGAGCCAGCCGATCTGCCCCATGGTGGCCGCTTTCAGGAACCCCTCGGAGATGACGAAGTGCAGGGTGGGGATGATCCCGCTGAGGCCCAATCCTACAAATACACCTAGGAGAAGAGAAAAGTCACGGTCTGAAAACCCCAGGATTTGTCAGCAGGACACAACTGTAACGACCCCTCAGCTGTGAGAAGGAGCAGGGAACGACGCGTTCTAAGCCTCCATGTGTAATCAGGGAAATTTCCAGTCAGTGGCAGCAAGCGCTGCAGACACGGTGGCACACAGACATGGTGGCACTCACCCGCTCTGACGCCACGGTACTGCGGGGTGGCAAACAGGTCCCACTGGGAGACGATGATGGCGGCGATGCCCAGGACGCAGATGATGATCAGGTAGATGAAGCACGGCTGCGGGTTGCAGTAGAAGGAGTAGTAGAGCCAGGGAACGAAGCTGCCCATGATGAGGAGGGCGATGCCCGAATAGTCCAACCTTCAGAAGAAAGACGAGGAGGAGGTGAGGGGCGAGCAGCAGCGGCCGCGGCGCCTGACACCAGAGAGCAGTCGCTTACTTGGAGAAGACGCGGGACACTCCCTCCGAGTGGCAGTACACCGTGTGAAAGAGCCAGGAGAAGGACAGGCAGAGGATGGCGCCGAGGAAGAAGAGGCCGAACACCACCTTCTCCTGCACGGGGGCCACGAACGCCATGTTGGGCCGGAACATGTAGAAGATGCCCAGGCAGAGGAAGAAGACGCAGCCTGCAAGGAGAGAGCGGGCGAGGTCAGCCGGGGGCCAAGACGCCAGCCGGGGGCCAAGACGCCAGCCGGGGGGCCAAGACGCCAGCCGGGGGGCCAAGACGCCAGCCGGGGGCCAAGACGCCAGCCGGGGGCCAAGACGCCAGCCGGGGGGCCATGCTGTGGTGCACTGTTCCTTTAAGTGAAGTGACAGCTGCCCCCGCCGCGCCCAGTCGGGGGTCCGCATTACCTAGTAGGTGGGTCCAGATGTTGCCCGTCTCCGTGTGTATTCTGAAGATGCTCTTGAAGCAGGCCCGGAAGGAGGGCATCGGGGGCCGGTGCCCGTGCAGCAGGTAGTCGTTGTCCTTCAGCCAATCAGGAAGCACGTCGTGAGGAATGACGCGCCACCGACCCTCCCACACCTGGAACACAGAGGGCAGAGGTCAGGACCCCCAACACAGGAGCGACCCCCTCTGAGAGGGGCCTATGACAGTTCTGCCGGCGTCTCACCTTGCAGACGAACTCTTCCACCCTCTCCATGGCGTGGTGGGCCTGAAGGAGTGGAGCCATGCCCATGAAGCCTTCATCCTCTTGGGGGGGCTCCTCTACTACGTCGCCGTCCTCAGGGGTCTGCAAAAGCAACAATAAATCACAATTCACTTCCTTTTAAAGGGGCGGTATAAGATCAGACGATTGACAACTGGGACCAATTTAAAGGGGAAGTACATAGGAAGATGATGTAACTATAGAAACAACCACCGCTGACTGTTTAACCCTTCAGTCCCCGCCGCCGGCTCCATTACTGGAAACGTGGATATTCCCACGAGCCGCACAAGTAATGCGCCTAAAAATAACACGGGGGGCTTCCAGGAAGGAGCAGAGATCAATGATCGGTCATGTGACGGGACGCGGGGGCTAAAGGGTCTAATTATACTGGGTCATCCCCCACCAGAGCTGCAGGACAACCATCTCACCGTGTAACAGAGAAGCCGGGAAGTGGCTGATAACAGAGAGAAAAAGCTCACATACAGAAAAGTGACAGCAATGGCAGCGAGGGGGTCTGGGGCTGAAAGACTGCAGCAACGAGGGGGCTTCAGAACTTATGGAAATGAAGATACAACTGGCAGCATACGGTGGACTATCGGGGGCCGCAGGACTGAAGCAGACGAGCAGATCAGTTATTGGCTGGTGCTGAAGGGTCAGTGATAGCTGGTACCCAATCTACAGGTATCTCATCATATCCAGGAACTGCCCCCGAATCCAGAGGGATCAGGCCCAGCTCTGGGGGCCGAACACGACAAGGGGCCAATGTCACCGCAATTACTTCTGCTCCATCTGGAAGCGACAGAAAATCACAGAGGAGGCAACACCCAGAGAAAGAGCGAAACCTGACCGTAGATTATAAGGTTATAACGGGCCAGCGAGGAAAGGACACCGCAAGACATCGGGGCAAAAGTAGTAATATACCCAGTACAGGGACCGCGGGGGAAGGGGACTGCTATAATACTGCCCCTATATACAAGAATATAACTACTATAATACTGCTCCTATGTACAAGAATATAACTACTATAATACTGCTTCTATGTACAAGAATATAACTACTATAATACTGCCCCTATGTACAAGAATATAACTACTATAATACTGCTCCTATGTACAAGAATATAACTACTATAATACTGCCCCCTATGTACAAGAATATAACTACTATAATACTGCCCCTATATACAAGAATATAACTACTATAATACTGCTCCTATGTACAAGAATATAACTACTATAATACTGCCCCTATGTACAAGAATATAACTACTATAATACTGCTCCTATGTACAAGAATATAACTACTATAATACTGCCCCTATATACAAGAATATAACTACTATAATACTGCCCCCTATGTACAAGAATAGAACTACTATAATACTGCCCCATATGTACAATATAACTACTATAATACTGCCCCTATGTACAAGAATATAACTACTATAATCCTGCCCCTATGTACAGAATATAACTACTATAATACTGCTCCTATGTACAAGAATATAACTACTATAATCCTGCCCCTATGTACAGAATATAACTACTATAATCCTGCCCCTATGTACAAGAATATAACTACTATAATACTGCCCCTATGTACAAGAATATAACTACTATAATACTGCCCCTATGTACAAGAATATAACTACTATAATACTGCTCCTATATACAAGAATATACCTACTATAATACTGCCCCTATGTACAGAATATAACTACTATAATACTGCTCCTATGTACAAGAATATAACTACTATAATCCTGCCCCTATGTACAGAATATAACTACTATAATACTGCCCCTATGTACAAGAATATAACTACTATAATACTGCCCCTATGTACAAGAATGTAACTGCTATAATACTGCCCCTATGTACAAGAATATAACTACTATAATACTGCCCCTATGTACAAGAATATAACTACTATAATACTGCTCCTATATACAAGAATATAACTACTATAATACTGCTCCTATATACAAGAATATAACTACTATAATACTGCCCCTATGTACAAGAATATAACTACTATAATACTGCTCCTATGTACAAGAATATAACTACTATAATACTGCCCCTATGTACAAGAATATAACTACTATAATACTGCCCCTATATACAAGAATATAACTACTATAATACTGCCCCTATGTACAAGAATATAACTACTATAATACTGCCCCTATGTACAAGAATATAACTACTATAATACTGCTCCTATGTACAAGAATAGAACTACTATAATACTGCCCCATATGTACAATATAACTACTATAATCCTGCCCCTATGTACAAGAATATAACTACTATAATCCTGCCCCTATGTACAGAATATAACTACTATAATACTGCCCCTATGTACAAGAATATAACTACTATAATACTGCCCTCTATGTACAAGAATATAACTACTATAATACTGCCCCTATGTACAAGAATATAACTACTATAATACTGCCCCTATGTACAAGAATATAACTACTATAATACTGCTCCTATGTACAAGAATATAACTACTATAATACTGCCCCTATGTACAGAATATAACTACTATAATACTGCCCCTATGTACAAGAATATAACTACTATAATACTGCCCTCTATGTACAAGAATATAACTACTATAATACTGCCCCTATGTACAAGAATATAACTACTATAATACTGCCCCTATGTACAAGAATATAACTACTATAATACTGCTCCTATGTACAAGAATATAACTACTATAATACTGCCCCTATGTACAAGAATATAACTACTATAATACTGCCCCCTATGTACAAGAATATAACTACCATAATACTGCTCCTATGTACAAGAATATAACTACTATAATACTGCCCCCTATGTACAATTATATAACTACTATAATACTGCTCCTATGTACAAGAATATAACTACTATAATACTGCCCCTATGTACAAGAATATAACTACTAGAATACTGCCCCTATGTACAGGAATATAACTACTATAATACTGCCCAATATGTACAGGAATATAACTACTATAATACTGCCCCCTATGTACAAGAATAACTACTATAATACTGCCCCTATGTACAAGAATATAACTACTAGAATACTGCCCCTATGTACAAGAATATAACTACTATAATACTGCCCCTATGTACAGGAATATAACTACTATAATACTGCCCCTATGTACAAGAATATAACTACTAGAATACTGCCCCTATGTACAGGAATATAACTACTATAATACTGCCCAATATGTACAGGAATATAACTACTATAATACTGCCCCCTATGTACAAGAATAACTACTATAATACTGCCCCTATGTACAAGAATATAACTACTAGAATACTGCCCCTATGTACAAGAATATAACTACTATAATACTGCCCCTATGTACAGGAATATAACTACTATAATACTGCCCAATATGTACAGGAATATAACTACTATAATACTGCTCCTATATACAAGAATATAACTACTATAATACTGCCCCTATGTACAGGAATATAACTACTATAATACTGCCCAATATGTACAGGAATATAACTACTATAATACTGCTCCTATATACAAGAATATAACTACTATAATACTGCCCCTATATACAAGAATATAACTACTATAATACCGCCCGCTGTGTGTTATACCGTGTAATATGAGGTATTCAGGACGTGCCGTCGGTAACACCTGCGGCTTTGGCGTGTGACCTGTGCACATCTGATCGGCCCCATGAGATCAGGTGGCGGTATATAACCCGCGCTCGGCTTCCTCTCTGGCGGTGGCAGGTGCAGAGCATTGTGTGTCACACTCCGCGACGTGTGTAATGTTTCAGCGGGTGTCAGGTGCGCTCCCCTCCCCCTCTATAATAAGCCGGGGGTATTACAGGACTGGTGTCTGCAGTGGTGCACCCTTGTATCCTTGGGAGGGCATGCTGGGAGTTGTAGTTTTACACCAACTGAAAAGGTAAAAGTAGGGGTTCCCGGATCAAGGGTAGAAGGAGAAGAAACGAGTGCAGATCCACCACCTGTCCACTAGAGGCGCCCCTGCATGGTCTAGTACAGCTGCCAATGAGGTGAACCACAAGTCCCAGCACTGCTGCCAGGAGATGCACAAAGGGGCCGAGCTGTATACACCTTTAAGCCCACAATCCTCCCAGACCAATAACCGGCTGATAGCAGAGAGAAGCAGCGACTGACGCCCCTAATCCCACAATCATAGACTAACAATGAGGTAATGATAGGGAAACCAGCAGCGGAGGATTGTGCAATGCTGCGGAGGATGGGTGTGATCATCACACCACCAGGACCGAGGTTACTGTGTGCAGAGGTCGCCCCGACTGTACAGAAATGTGACCGACCAAAGCAGGAAGTACACCCCTCCCCCCATACACAGGCCTCATAGAACTACAACTCCCATCATGCCCCAGCATCCTGCGCCACAATACATGATGAATGGAGGTTATTAAAAAAGAAGTCTCATGATGCGACTCACGAGGCTCCGAGATCATCCAGCGGCTTCCCCCAGAGCCCAATTACCGAGAGCGGAGCGCCATCTTCCTGGAAAACAAATCCCCGAAGTCATCCCGTCATTACATCCCGTGTAATACCACCGCTACCAGGCGACATCACCGCCACACCCAGAGCCGCAACCATTAATACCCGGCCCGCAATAAGAGGGCAGCGAAGAGACCACCGACCCCAAATATCAGACCAACTACTGAACCACCAGTCACCTAGTGCCATCACTGTACATAGGAGCAGTATTATAGTAGTTATATTCTGTACATAGGGGCAGTATTATAGTAGTTATATTCTTGTACATAGGGGGCAGTATTATAGTAGTTATATTCTTGTACATAGGGGCAGTATTATAGTAGTTATATTCTTGTACATAGGAGCAGTATTATAGTAGTTATATTCTTGTACATAGGAGCAGTATTATAGTAGTTATATTCTTGTACATAGGAGCAGTATTATAGTAGTTATATTCTTGTACATAGGGGCAGTATTATAGTAGTTATATTCTTGTACATAGGGGCAGTATTATAGTAGTTATATTCTTGTACATAGGAGCAGTATTATAGTAGTTATATTCTTGTACATAGGGGCAGTATTATAGTAGTTATATTCTTGTACATAGGAGCAGTATTATAGTAGTTATATTCTTGTACATAGGAGCAGTATTATAATAGTTATATTCTTGTACATAGGGGCAGTATTATAGTAGTTATATTCTTGTACATAGGGGCAGTATTATAGTAGTTATATTCTTGTACATAGGGGCAGTATTATAGTAGTTATATTCTTGTACATAGGAGCAGTATTATAGTAGTTATATTCTTGTATATAGGAGCAGTATTATAGCAGTTATATTCCTGTACATAGCGGCAGTATTATAGCAGTTATATTCTTGTCCATAGGAGCAGTATTATAATAGTTATATTCTTGTACATAGGGGCAGTATTATAGTAGTTATATTCTTGTACATAGCGGCAGTATTATAGCAGTTATATTCCTGTACATAGCGGCAGTATTATAGCAGTTATATTCTTGTACATAGGGGGCAGTATTATAGTAGTTATATTCTTGTACATAGCGGCAGTATTATAGCAGTTATATTCTTGTACATAGGAGCAGTATTATAGTAGTTATATTCTTGTACATAGGGGCAGTATTATAGTATTTATATTCTTGTACATAGGGGCAGTATTATAGTATTTATATTCTTGTACATAGGAGCAGTATTATAGTAGTTATATTCTTGTACATAGGAGCAGTATTATAGCAGTTATATTCTAGTACATAGGGGTAGTATTATAGTAGTTATATTCTTGTACATAGGAGCAGTATTATAGTAGTTATATTCTTGTACATAGGGGCAGTATTATAGCAGTTATATTCTTGTACATAGGGGGCAGTATTATAGTATTTATATTCTTGTACATAGGGGCAGTATTATAGCAGTTATATTCTTGTACATAGGGGGCAGTATTATAGTAGTTATATTCTTGTACATAGGAACAGTATTATAGTAGTTATATTCTTGTACATAGGAGCAGTATTATAGTAGTTATATTCTTGTACATAGGGGCAGTATTATAGTAGTTATATTCTAGTACATAGGAGCAGTATTATAGTAGTTATATTCTTGTACATAGGAGGAGTATTATAGTAGTGATATTCTTGTACATAGGGGCAGTATTATAGTAGTTATATTCTTGTATATAGGAGCAGTATTATAGTAGTGATATTCTTGTACATAGGGGGCAGTATTATAGTAGTTATATTCTTGTACATAGGAGCAGTATTATAGCAGTTATATTCTTGTACATAGGGGGCAGTATTATAGTATTTATATTCTTGTACATAGGGGCAGTATTATAGCAGTTATATTCTTGTACATAGGGGGCAGTATTATAGTAGTTATATTCTTGTACATAGGAACAGTATTATAGTAGTTATATTCTTGTACATAGGGGCAGTATTATAGTAGTTATATTCTAGTACATAGGAGCAGTATTATAGTAGTTATATTCTAGTACATAGGAGCAGTATTATAGTAGTTATATTCTTGTACATAGGAGGAGTATTATAGTAGTGATATTCTTGTACATAGGGGGCAGTATTATAGTAGTTATATTCTTGTACATAGGAGCAGTATTATAGTAGTTATATTCTTGTACATACGGGGCAGTATTATAGTAGTTATATTCTTGTACATACGGGGCAGTATTATAGTAGTTATATTCTTGTACATAGGGGCAGTATTATAGTAGTTATATTCTTGTACATAGGAGGCAGTATTATAGTAGTTATATTCTAGTACATAGGAGCAGTATTATAGTAGTTATATTCTTGTACATAGGAGGCAGTATTATAGTAGTTATATTCCTATATATAGGGGCAGTATTATAGTAGTTATATTCTTGTACATAGGGGCAGTATTCTAGCAGTTATATTCCTATATATAGGGGCAGTATTATAGTAGTTATATTCTTGTACATAGGGGCAGTATTCTAGCAGTTATATTCCTATATATAGGGGCAGTATTATAGTAGTTATATTCTTGTACATAGGGGGCAGTATTCTAGCAGTCATATACTGTATTTGGGTGTAAGCGTATTAGATTCTTGGGTGCGTCCACCACGCTCAGGTCTGGGGAGGGGGTTGGCTTTTCCCTTATTTACATCACAGACATGTTTTCTACAGATATCCGTCAAGGTCGCAGCAGGCGGTCAGTGAACAGTCGCCGGTGCACATTCGGCTTTGCTGCCTCCCACATTTAGGTCACTGGGTGACTCTTTACACTTGGATTTCGGCACATGAAACCCAACCCGGGAATCGTCTGCGTTTTGCTAAATGTTACATAAAAGGTAACGGGATCCGTCGCCCTCGGCAGAATCCACACAAGTGGCGGCCGTCGCAGGACGACATCGGACACCGCTGAGAGGCCGGAATCTTATCCTTGGCAACCGAAGCCTCCGCCGCCGTATTATGTGGCTTCGCTTGGGTATTCGGTAATGAAGTGATGAGATCTCCGGGGGGCAGAGAGACCCCGCTATAATACAGTGACTCTATAACATCCCACTCAGCTGATTTTTGTTACAATTGTATCTGCAGCAGCACAGGTCACTTTCCTGTTATATACATGGCTCTGCCCTGTGTGAGCTCCCAGCCAATGATTATGAGCCACAGGTCACATGACTTCCTTTAAGACCAGCCCCCAAGGAACTAGAAAAGACAAGCTTGTGCCTCCATAACTAACTACAACTCCCAGCAGATTCCAGGTGTTTGCAGCCCCCCCGCTTGTCACACGCCATTGTGTAAGTGATCAACTGCGCCAGGACTGAGTCAAGATCCGAGAGAACAGAGGGATTATGGGACAAAGATCTCCCACCCAGCTCGCTCGGATCCTGCACACGGTCCACACTCGTCCTACCCACAGCAGCGCGGTGCCAGGCAGGACCGGTCACCCGTGGACTTCAGCCCTAATCACAAGTTATGGATAATCTCCTCCTCACACGCAGAGGCTGGAGAATTTGGCAAGAAAAGGTTTTGGGAGGCAGGTCGGGTGATACGCTGGGACCAACGCCGCCCACGAGGAGGAGGACGAGGGTCTGTGCTTACATAATTATCAGCAGATAAGAGGGGGATAGAAAAATCCACCATAGCCCTTCTCCCCCGACCCGCAGCCCGGTGGGCACGGTGCCCGGTGAGATCAGCGTGTGACAATAGACACCAGTGTGTGGCGGCATCATGGGGGCGCGAGTCCGGTCCAGTCACATTAATATCCAGAGAGATAAACAAGTGACGAAGGGGCTGGATGGGCCGAGACGTGCGCTGCCCACAACCCAGGGTTACTGTCCCGAGGCACCAACATGCGCCGTCACCCAGCTTTCCCGATGTGGAGAGATTCGACCACAGGACGCTCGAGAAGTTGTTTGGAGGCTGATGAGCCGGCGGAGAGGGGGAGCCACCAGGCCCGGCGGAGAGGGGGAGCCACCAGGCCCGGCGGAGAGGGGGAGCCACCAGGCCCGGCGGAGAGGGGGAGCCACCAGGCCCGGCGCAGAGGGGGAGCCACCAGGCCCGGCGCAGAGGGGGAGCCACCAGGCCCGGCGCAGAGGGGGAGCCACCGGGCCCGGCGCAGAGGGGGAGCCACCGGGCCCGGCGCAGAGGGGGAGCCACCGGGCCCGGCGGAGAGGGGGAGCCACCAGGCCCGGCGGAGAGGGGGAGCCACCAGGCCCGGCGGAGAGGGGGAGCCACCAGGCCCGGCGGAGAGGGGGAGCCACCAGGCCCGGCGGAGAGGGGGAGCCACCAGGCCCGGCGGAGAGGGGGAGCCACCAGGCCCGGCGGAGAGGGGGAGCCACCAGGCCCGGCGGAGAGGGGGAGCCACCAGGCCCGGCGGAGAGGGGGAGCCACCAGGCCCGGCGGAGAGGGGGAGCCACCAGGCCCGGCGGAGAGGGGGAGCCACCAGGCCCGGCGGAGAGGGGGAGCCACCAGGCCCGGCGGAGAGGGGGAGCCACCAGGCCAGCGGATGATGCACTACTCCTGTATACAGACAGGCGCTTATTAACTATTGATGCGGCCGGTGCGAGCACAAGTGCTGAGCGCAGCGCTGACTGCGGCCCCGGGCGACGGAGCAGAAATCAGTCACCTCCTGCAGACGGGAGGAAAACTGCCACCACCCCGAGTAGCGGGACAAGGTCACCTTCACCTCCGCTGGAAGCCCCGGGGACGGGAGGCAGCGCATCCACCTAGTCAGTGTAAGGTCTACAGTAACAGGGGAGCGGACCCCCATATAGGACATATCCCCGCAGTCAGTGCAGGGTCTACAGTAACAGGGGAGCGGACCCCCATATAGGACATATCCCCGCAGTCAGTGCACGGTCTACAGTAACAGGGGAGCGGACCCCCATATAGGACATATCCCCACAGTCAGTGCAGGGTCTACAGTAACAGGGGAGCGGACCCCCATATAGGACATATCCCCGCAGTCAGTGCAGGGTCTACAGTAACTGGGGAGCAGACCCCCATATATGACATATCCCCGCAGTCAGTGCAGGGTCTACAGTAACTGGGGAGCAGACCCCCATATATGACATATCCCCGCAGTCAGTGCAGGGTCTACAGTGACGTGGGGAGCGGACCCCCATGAGACATTTATATCATACGGTGTCTAAAATAATGTGGAACTCCATCTATAACTGGGGGCAGCAGCTGGGAATATGAGGGGGCTACCATGAGCCGCTTGTGCTGGGGTCCGGCACCCGGTGGTCACAGCTGCCATGTATCCCCAATGCAGTGAGGCGAGAGGCTCTGACAACCCCTCATGTGCAGAGACGAGCAGTTGTCAGCCCCATCAGGAATAAAGGAGCTCTGGATCTCTCAGTAGCGGGGGATGGTGCCTCTGGGTGGAGTAACCCTTTCATGCACGCAGCCCTCGCCGGCCTGCACGGGCTGCACACAGCAGTCTTTGTGTGCTGCAGATCGCACACTGGCTCCGGCTGCTGTTCGGGGGGCTGCGGACCGCCCTCCACACACACACGGCCACCTTTGTAAGATATAATAAAAGGCACAAGCTCAGCTCTTGCCCGGGGAAGAGGCGCGGGGGTCCGCAGCCAGACTGTCTATACAGGGCTAATTAACCCTCCATCTCAGCATTACATAATCCTGTCCCCTGGACGAGGGGCTGCTGAAATACTCTGCACTGCTGGCATCCTGCTCCACCCGCACTAGGGCAGCACACTCCTCCCCTGAAATACTCTGTGCTGCTGTGGGACCCTCAATGCTGGGCATCCCCTCAGGATCAGCACACTCCTCCCCAGAAATACTCTGTGCTGCTGTGGGACCCTCAATGCTGGGCCTCCCCTCAGGATCAGCGCACTCCTCCCCTGAAATACTCTGTGCTGCTGTGGGACCCTCATGTCTGGGCCTCCCCTCAGGATCAGCGCACTCCTCCCCTGAAATACTCTGTGCTGCTGTGGGACCCTCATTGTTGAGCCTCCCCTCAGGATCAGCACACTCCTCCCCTGAAATACCCTGTGCTGCTGTGGGACCCTCAATGCTGGGCCTCCCCTCAGGATCGGCGCACTCCTCCCCTGAAATACCCTGTGCTGCTGTGGGACCCTCAATGCTGGGCCTCCCCTCAGGATCGGCGCACTCCTCCCCTGAAATACTCTGTGCTGCTGTGGGACCCTCAATGCTGGGCCTCCCCTCAGGATCGGCGCACTCGTCCCCTGAAATACTCTGTGCTGCTGTGGGACCCTCAATGCTGAGCAGCCTCCCCTCAGGGTCAGTGCACTCCTCCCCTGAAATACTCTGTGCTGCTGTGGGACCCTCATTGTTGAGCCTCCCCTCAGGATCAGAACACACCTCCCCTGAAATACTCTGTGCTGCTGTGGGACCCTCATGGCTGGGCCTCCTGCGGCAGCGGGCCTGGCACAGCACACACGTGGCATCAGCGTGGCGCAGGGACTTACATTCTCCTGGGCAGGGCTTGGAGGGGGCTCAGCCAGAAGGGCGCACACATCGTCGTACTGGTCATGCTGGGAGTTGGTGCCCTCGGAGGTGACTGGCATGTGTCCTCTGCGCAGCCTCAGGACAGACTCAGGACGGACGCTGCTCCCCTCCTCGTCTTGTGTGTTCATGGGATGTGGGGGTCCCACGTCAGGGTCTTCTCTGCTGGACGGATGGCCAGCGTCACTCCAGAGACCTGCGGGGAGATTAAAGTCATTAATATTCACCGTTCTCGCCCGCGGACCCCAAAGCCCAGAACGACGGCTGAGCGATTACTTCTGTGCCCGGAGCGGGGGAGCATGGCGGCCCACCGCCAACCTGCGCAGCAAAGAGAACCGCGATCCGGAGCGGCGGAGGAAATATCTAACACAAGGGTCGTAAAAGTTATTAATTCATCAGAATCTGATAAGATTACCCCCTCCCCCAATTATAAACCCGCACAACACGCCACACGCGGACAAGGTCTCTTAAAGGGGAAAGCACCTAGAAGGAATTGTTAGGGAGGGACTAGAGGGGCTGCGGCCCTTACCCCGGTGGGTGCCATTGCCTCTAATCAGAGGCGAGACGGTCCGGTCACCGGCAACATCAAAGAAGAGCTGTGAAATCCGATAATTGCGCCCCTCGACTACACACAGGGGGCGGGAGCTTCTCCTCCTCCGCCGGACCACCACCACCTGGGGGGTACATGATGGCCGGGTCATAAAGGGGCGAGGGCAAAAAGAACAATGAATGTCAGAGCCAAAAATACAGGTGGCGGTGGGCAGAGGGCTGTGGGCAGAGGGCTTGTACCAGGCCGCAGGGAGAATCTATGGAGCTGGCAGACGGGCGAGACGGTGGGCACCCCTGGGAGGGGGAGGGGGCACGTGCTCATCATCAACAGCTTAATATGCAAAACAGGGTCTCAGCATTAACGAGGAAAGGAGCTCAGGGCTGGATTAGCCAACTGGCAGCGCAGGGCACGATGGACCCGGGCGGGGGAGAGAGACGGCCACTTACAGACTAATTATTAACGGCCTCCACTAGGCTCTGGTCTCCCACCTTCCATAATAAACAATAAAGCTTCACAGAGACCACCCCCGACCCAGAGCGAGCGGCAGCCCCCCAGCACGGCACAGCCTGCGGCACTACGTATTGTTAGAAAAGAAGTGCGCTGGCCCTTTAAATCTCCCAATTACAATCTGAGAAGAAGGCGAAACCCCAGAGAGGCCAATGTTATAGTCAGCGAGCGCCATAATTACAGGGGGCGCCGACATCCGAGGGAACGCCAACCTGCCGGCGAGGGAGGCGCCACGGTGCCAGCCGACACACGCCTAACAGTCACCAGAGCCAGGGGGCAACCGCAGCAAATCACAGCCCGACCCCATGATGGCAGCTATACACCGGGACATAGGGGGCAGTACGATGGCAGCTATACACCGGGACATAGGGGGCAGTATTATAGTAGTTATATTCTCGTACATAGGGGCAGTATTATAGTAGTTATATTCTCGTACATAGGGGCAGTATTATAGTAGTTATATTCTTGTACATAGGAGCAGTATTATAGTAGGTATATTCTTGTACATAGGGACAGTATTATAGTAGTTATATTCTTGTACATAGGAGCAGTATTATAGCAGTTATATTCTTGTACATAGGGGCAGTATTATAGTAGTTATATTCTTGTACATAGGAGCAGTATTATAGTAGTTATATTCTTGTACATAGGGGCAGTATTATAGTAGTTATATTCTTGTACATAGGGGCAGTATTATAGTAGTTATATTCTTGTATATAGGGGCAGTATTATAGTAGTTATATTCTTGTACATAGGAGCAGTATTATAGTAGTTATATTCTTGTACATAGGGGCAGTTTTATAGTAGTTATATTCTTGTACATAGGAGCAGTATTATAGTAGTTATATTCCTGTATATAGGGGCAGTATTATAGTAGTTATATTCTTGTACATAGGAGCAGTATTATAGCAGTTATATTCTTGTACATAGGGGCAGTGTTATAGTAGTTATATACCTTGGCTGACCCCGCTGTATGCTCTCCCTCTGATGCGCGGTGGCACCATGGTTTGCTCTCCTGTCTGGCAGATGAGGACGGTTGGGCACTATTTATTGAGCGGCCGGGGGCAGAGTTTCCTGGGTACTACAGGTGCCAGCTCTCTTACGTGGTACATGGTGTCCTGTGGGGCGGATGTGTACAGAGCCCGATTCCGCTTGTTTACTGAGGTAATTAAACAAGGAAAGGAAGTGGATCTGATAAAGTGTGTGCGAAAGCGTCCGGGGGACGACGCAGCGCCACAGCCCTGGTGCGAGACCTTCGGGGGGCACAGATCCCAGCACCATCTGACAACTTTTCTCAGAACTTGCACCATGACTGACCAGCGGCAGAGGGGGCGAAACCAGTCATCAGCTCTGTGGCAATCAGGGTGACGCAGCTCGGCAGGAATGCAGCGCACAAGTAAGACCCTACGTCTGTGAGACGCAAGACCCCTGGAAACTTCCACACATGGCCCAGGAATTCTCCGGCAGAACTTCAGAGGAAACGTCGGGGGGCGGCGGAGAAAACGGACGTCATCACTACACCTGGCACAGAATCAGAGGGGCCGCCCTCCGCAGAGGTGATACAACAAGCATGGAGACCCCGACCAGTGCACCCCCAAAGTCACAAGGGGGAGTAATAGTTATCCGGACCATCACGCTAGACATCTCGGTGCTGGGCATTATGGGAACTGTAGTTCTTTTCATTCCATCTCTGAATGCAGCTTTGGCTGTGACTGGAGTATAAATATAAGTTACTGAATGGTGAGAGCAGAACGCCGAGCTGACACAGGGGGCGCCACTTATCAGGAAAGACTCTCCATGCTTTACACTGCATCTCTGCTCCATTAGGACACAGCGGTGACCGGTGACGCTGGCAGAGCGGAGGTCTATCGGAGGTTACATAGTCTGAAATCCGCCTCCTGCCTTACCGGCTACTTCTCCATCTCCCCCATGCTTTACGCTGCAGCCTCTCCGGCTCCCCCATGCTTTACGCTGCAGCCTCTCCGGCTCCCCCATGCTTTACGCTGCAGCCTCTCCGGCTCCCCCATGCTTTACGCTGCAGCCTCTCCGGCTCCCCCATGCTTTACGCTGCAGCCTCTCCGGCTCCCCCATGCTTTACGCTGCAGCCTCTCCGGCTCCCCCATGCTTTACGCTGCAGCCTCTCCGGCTCCCCCATGCTTTACGCTGCAGCCTCTCCGGCTCCCCCATGCTTTACGCTGCAGCCTCTCCGGCTCCCCCATGCTTTACGCTGCAGCCTCTCCGGCTCCCCCATGCTTTACGCTGCAGCCTCTCCGGCTCCCCCATGCTTTACGCTGCAGCCTCTCCGGCTCCCCCATGCTTTACGCTGCAGCCTCTCCGGCTCCCCCATGCTTTACGCTGCAGCCTCTCCGGCTCCCCCATGCTTTACACTGCAGCCTCTCCGGCTCCCCCATGCTTTACGCTGCAGCCTCTCCGGCTCCCCCATGCTTTACGCTGCAGCCTCTCCGGCTCCCCCATGCTTTACGCTGCAGCCTCTCCGGCTCCCCCATGCTTTACGCTGCAGCCTCTCCGGCTCCCCCATGCTTTACGCTGCAGCCTCTCCGTCTCCCCCATGCTTTACGCTGCAGCCTCTCCGGCTCCCCCATGCTTTACACTGCAGCCTCTCCGTCTCCCCCATGCTTTACACTGCAGCCTCTCCGGCTCCCCCATGCTTTACGCTGCAGCCTCTCCGGCTCCCCCATGCTTTACGCTGCAGCCTCTCCGGCTCCCCCATGCTTTACGCTGCAGCCTCTCCGGCTCCCCCATGCTTTACGCTGCAGCCTCTCCGGCTCCCCCATGCTTTACGCTGCAGCCTCTCCGGCTCCCCCATGCTTTACGCTGCAGCCTCTCCGGCTCCCCCATGCTTTACGCTGCAGCCTCTCCGTCTCCCCCATGCTTTACACTGCAGCCTCTCCGTCTCCCCCATGCTTTACACTGCAGCCTCTCCGTCTCCCCCATGCTTTACACTGCAGCTTTGCTTGTTCAGATCGGCTGCTGCATACATTTGATAGTAAAAGCAGCCTCCAAACCAGAAGCCTCCTGATCCTCTCTGTCCATGTAAAATATCTATTATATATGGGGAGAAAGCTTTAGAAAGACACACCTGGCTGCTGCAGAACCTCTTGCCTGGCGGGAAGCGCTCCTTGATGCAACTGATGGTTGTCTTATAACCCGAATATCCTGGGTGACCGGTGTACAATGGGAGGAGGAGCGTCACAGTGCGCAGCCCCCGCTCCGTCCCAATACACTGACACCCTGTGACCGGCTGGGAACTCTCTGCAGAACTGGAAAAGCCGCCCGGGCGACTTCTCATTGTCAGGAGGGTCACCGCCCGGGTGCGGGCACCTACACAGGTCTGTACTCGCATGCGTTTGTCGCAATGTGTCAGTGATCACCCTGCGGATCAGACCTGGTGGTGCTGTCCCATCCATCCGTGTCTTGACTGCTGCGGCCAATCACTAGCCTCAGCGAGGATATACAGCATCTGACTGTTGGAGGTCAGTGATTGGTCGCAGCGGTCAGGTGTCTGATGAATAGGACGTCAAGATAATCAACCTGCGGCAATTCAGCTGCCATGAAACCACAACACCCAGCATGCTCAGACAGCCCCCAGACGCTGCACATATTACTGTGAGACCCCGGACTAATCCCCCTCACATCCTACAATTTATAAGGCGAGGAAAGACCGCTGAAACATCAGGTCTTCTCCAGTCACACCAAAAGCTGCAGACAGGACTTGTAGGTGCCGTATAGAGGGCAACTGACCATTACTCTGGTTCTTGTAGTTCTCGCCCTGGTCCAATATCCCCCCCGTCCAGGAGTCTTGGAGGTCCCTGTACACGGTGAAACATACAGAGCAAGGTCATCTGAGCTGCAGCTCCCAAAATAAAGGCACATACTGGAGCGTGCGCCAAACTATGCAGGAACATAACCCCCAGCGGAGAGGAACGAAGCTCAGGAGCGAGCGAACCTCAGGAGCGAGCGATCAGTCACGGCAAGATGGTCTGATCGGACGGTGCAGAGAAGATCAGCCCCAAGAAGAGCAACTGGGGTCATTCAGTAAAAGCCAAAGTATGTGATAGCTTACCATCAATGATGCAGGCTATACATGCACCAAAAAAAGGGGGCCTGCTCCTTTAAATTGCAGCTGCCACTGGCAGCCCCGGTACAACACGGGGCAGAGCAGCCCCGGGCCCGGTACAACACGGGGCGGAGCAGCAAACTGTAAAGCGGGACCCCGATACCGGCAGAGACGTCACCGGCTGCTGATAGTAATGTCAAGGGCTCGCTCCGCACCAAAGAGGGGCGCAGGGTACGGCAAGGGTCTGGAGGGCACAAAAAGACCACAAAACCTTATGGACCAGGGGTCTGAAGTGTCGGGGAGAGTAGAAGGGCTGGAAACAACCAAAAAAAGAAGAGGTGGACAGGACCAAGGTTGCAATCTATTATCCCCTGTTGTCAGCCAAATAGAGCTGCGCAGAGGTGGCCCAAGTTATTGGGAACGGCACTCTATTGCTCCCTGTTATCAGCCATTTCAGGTCGGGCTTAAGGACAGGAAGTGCAGAATTCTACTTTATACCTCATCTCCAGCCGCTCCTCTTATAAGGAACCAGTGATGGGTGCTACTGGCCCTTTAAGTACAGGTGATGTGAGGTCAGCGGTCAGGAAAGGGTGTAATGTGGAACCATCGGGAGGACTCGCACCAGTAATCGATTATATGGCGGCGACAGGAGGAGTTTACTGAGGAAATCAGATTTAATTATATGGAAAATATGGCTACAGAACAGCACCTGAGCCCCCAATACATCCCCAGACGGGGGGGGGACTGCAACTACTACTCCCAACATTCACTAACAGCCACAGCATAGAGGGTACACCCCGACATGTGAGAAGTCAGGGACCCCGACGCTCAGCAACGTGACCCCTTATCTCATACTGAAGACCCCCACTCAGAAGACGATGTATGGCGCACACCATACAGACAGTATACAGATGTGCCGGAGGTAGTGGGCCGTATACACCTGTATGGGGGGGCAGTATACAGATGTGCCAGAGGTAGTGGGCCGTATACTCTTGTACGGGGGGGGGGGGGGAGCAGTGTACAGATGTGCCGGAGGTAGTGGGCCGTATACACCTGTACAGGGGGCAGTATACAGATGTGCCGGAAGTAGTGGGCCGTATACTCCTGTACGGGGGCAGTATACAGATGTGCCGGAGGTAGTGGGCCATATACACCTGTACGGGGGGCAGTATACAGATGTGCCGGAGGTAGTGGGCCGTATACACCTGTACGGGGGGCAGTATACAGATGTGCCGGAGGTAGTGGGCCGTATACACCTGTACGGGGGCAGTATACAGATGTGCCGGAGGTAGTGGGCCGTATACACCTGTACAGGGGGCAGTATACAGATGTGTCGGAGGTAGTGGGCCATATACACCTGTACGGGGGGCAGTATACAGATGTGCCGGAGGTAGTGGGCCGTATACTCCTGTACGGGGGCAGTACACAGATGTGCCGGAGGTAGTGGGCGGTATGCTCCTGTACGGGGGGCAGTATACAGATGTGCCGGAGGTAGTGGGCCATATACACCTGTACGGGGGGCAGTATACAGATGTGCCGGAGGTAGTGGGCCGTATACACCTGTACAGGGGGCAGTATACAGATGTGTCGGAGGTAGTGGGCCATATACACCTGTACGGGGGGCAGTATACAGATGTGCCGGAGGTAGTGGGCCGTATACTCCTGTACGGGGGCAGTACACAGATGTGCCGGAGGTAGTGGGCGGTATGCTCCTGTACGGGGGGCAGTATACAGATGTGCCGGAGGTAGTGGGCCATATACACCTGTACGGGGGGCAGTATACAGATGTGCCGGAGGTAGTGGGCCGTATACTCCTGTACGGGAGCAGTATACAGATGTTCCGGAGGTAGTGGGCCATATACTCCTGTACGGGGGCAGTACACAGATGTACCAGAGGTAGTGGGCCGTATACTCCTGTACGGGGGCAGTATACAGATGTGTGAGAGGTAGTGGGCCATATACTCCTGTACGGGGGCAGTATACAGATGTGTCGGAGGTAGTGGGCCGTATACACCTGTACGGGGGGCAGTATACAGATGTGCTGGAGGTAGTGGGCCGTATACTCCTGTACGGGGGCAGTATACAGATGTGCTGGAGGTAGTGGGCCGTATACACCTGTACAGGGGGCAGTATACAGATGTGCCGGAAGTAGTGGGCCGTATACTCCTGTACGGGGGCAGTATACAGATGTGCCGGAGGT
This sequence comes from Ranitomeya variabilis, assembly GCF_051348905.1. NCBI lineage: Eukaryota > Metazoa > Chordata > Amphibia > Anura > Dendrobatidae > Ranitomeya > Ranitomeya variabilis. Next base: position 680,253,605 of record NC_135236.1, on the reverse strand, counting down.
AGTGGGCCATATACACCTGTACGGGGGGCAGTATACAGATGTGCCGGAGGTAGTGGGCCGTATACACCTGTACGGGGGGCAGTATACAGATGTGCCGGAGGTAGTGGGCCGTATACACCTGTACAGGGGGCAGTATACAGATGTGCCGGAGGTAGTGGGCCGTATACTCCTGTACGGGGGCAGTACACAGATGTGTCAGAGGTAGTGGGCCATATACTCCTGTACGGGGGCAGTATACAGATGTGTCAGAGGTAGTGGGCCGTATACAGATGTGCTGGAGGTAGTGGGCCGTATACTCCTGTACGGGGGCAGTATACAGATGTGTCGGAGGTAGTGGGCCGTATACTCCTGTACGGGGGGGCAGTATAGAGGGGTGGGGGGGGGAAAGAGTTCAGGCGGCTGACTGTTGAGTAACCACACAGACAATCAGGGCAGTATATAAGGGTATATGGGGGGGAAGTTAGAGGGCTGTGTACGGGTTTCTGTGTAGTGTGTGAGGGGCAGTATATACAGGGGTACGGGGCAGTACGCAGGGGTGCGCGGGGCTGTACATGGGGCAGTATACAGGGGTTTCAGGGGGCTGTACACAGGGGGCTGCAGGGCAGTATACAGTGGTATGGTGGGCTGTGGGCAGTATACAGGGGTTCAGAGGGCTGTACACGGGGTTGTATACAGGGGTGTGGGGGCTGCGGGGCAGTATACAGGGGGCAGTATACAGGGGTTCAGAGGGCTGTACACAGGGGGTTGTATACAGGGGTGTGGGGGCTGCGGGGCAGTATACAGGGGGCAGTATACAGGGGTTCAGAGGGCTGTACACAGGGGGCTGTATACAGGGGTGTGGGGGCTGCGGGGCAGTATACAGGGGGCAGTATACAGGGGTTCAGAGGGCTGTACACGGGGTTGTATACAGGGGTGTGGGGGCTGCAGGGCAGTATACAGGGGGCAGTATACAGGGGTTCAGAGGGCTGTACACAGGGGGTTGTATACAGGGGTGTGGGGGCTGCGGGGCAGTATACAGGGGGCAGTATACAGGGGTTCAGAGGGCTGTACACAGGGGGTTGTATACAGGGGTGTGGGGGCTGCGGGGCTGTATACAGGGGGCAGTATACAGGGGTTCAGAGGGCTGTACACAGGGGGCTGTATACAGGGGTGTGGGGGCTGCGGGGCAGTATACAGGGGTTCAGAGGGCTGTACACGGGGTTGTATACAGGGGTGTGGGGGCTGCGGGGCAGTATACAGGGGTTCAGAGGGCTGTATACAGGGGTGTGGGGGCTGCGGGGCAGTATACAGGGGTTCAGAGGGCTGTACACAGGGGGTTGTATACAGGGGTGTGGGGGCTGCGGGGCAGTATACAGGGGGCAGTATACAGGGGTTCAGAGGGCTGTATACAGGGGTGTGGGGGCTGCAGGGCAGTATACAGGGGGCAGTATACAGGGGTTCAGAGGGCTGTACACAGGGGGCTGTATACAGGGGTGTGGGGGCTGCGGGGCAGTATACAGGGGGCAGTATACAGGGGTTCAGAGGGCTGTACACAGGGGGCTGTATACAGGGGTGTGGGGGCTGCGGGGCTGTATACAGGGGGCTGCGGGGCAGTATACAGGGGTACAGCAGGCTGTGGGGCTGGACACAGGGGAGCAGGGGGCAGAATACAGCGGTCCGGCGGGCTGTACACAGGGGTACGGGGTGTTACAGGCAGCCGACTGTCGGGTCACCACACGGCATCCTTAATTGCAGCAGGACGTCAGTGACCCCGGCCGCCGCCGTGTGTTCCCCTCCCTCCCGGGCGGCCGCCTCACCTTCTCCCTGTCTCCAGCCGCTCCGCTCTTCTGCCCGTCCGGCCGCCGCCGTCTCTTATTGTCGCCTCCCCGGGTTGCCTGGCAGCGTCACCATGACGGCCATCGCACGAGGAAGCAGCGACCAATCACAGCGCCTCCTGTAGGCATGCACCAATACGTTGCGCAGAGTCATCCCGCCCTCGAAACGCTGCATGCCGGGAAATGTAGTCTTACCTTAGCCCCGCCTCTTTATTTGTTTTGAGCAAACCAAGGTCGCGGCTCACACGTGTTCCGTGCTGACCAATCAGCGGCTGAATCCATCACTTCCTGGTCACGTGACCTGTTTCTATGACAACCATGACTCTTCTTCAGTCATGGTTCAATGGACGCCTCTAGTGATCAGTGATCACCGGAGACTCGGGCTGTTCGCTCAGCACCAGACTGTGATATCAATAAAGTTTATAGGAAAGATGAATGCAGCACGTTTTCAGCAAATACTGGGGGCAAATGTTCACTCATCAGCCCAGTAGTCCATCCTTAAAGGGAACCTGTCACCACGTTTTTGGAAGATGGGATAAAAATAGCGTTAAATAGGGGCAGAGGTGGGCGTTACATTAGTGTGTGTGTTATGCGTTTATTACCCACCTAAGTTGCCGAAATAACTTTGCAAAGTCTCCGTTTTCGCCTGTCAATCAGGCTGGTCAGGTCGCATGGGCGTTGTCTTCCCCCAGATTTGGCGTAGTTTTCCGTTGGTGGCGTAGTGGTGTGCGCATGCCCAAAGTCCGGAATCCTCTTCCAGGGGATTTAAAATAGCGCGGTGTTCGTTATTGCATTGGTGATCGGTGGGCGCGGCCATCTTCCTTTGGCCGCGCGTGCGCAGAAGCGGCGCTCTGCTGGCCGCGGCTTCAGGAAAATGGCCGCCGCGATATCCATCTGCGCACGCGCGGCATCCCGCGGCCATTTTCCTGAAGCCGCGGCCAGCAGAGCGCCGCTTCTGCGCACGCGCGGCCAAAGGAAGATGGCCGCGCCCACCGATCACCAATGCAATAACGAACACCGCGCTATTTTAAATCCCCTGGAAGAGGATTCCGGACTTTGGGCATGCGCACACCACTACGCCACCAACGGAAAACTACGCCAAATCTGGGGGAAGACACCACGCCCATGTGACCTGACCAGCCTGATTGACAGGCGAAAACGGAGACTTTGCAAAGTTATTTCGGCAACTTAGGTGGGTAATAAACGCATAACACACACACTAATGTAACGCCCACCTCTGCCCCTATTTAACGCTATTTTTATCCCATCTTCCAAAAACGTGGTGACAGGTTCCGCAGCAGCCAGGGTCGTCCATCTGGCTAATCGTTACTCGGACTCCGCTCTTCCCAGTCGTTACACTGGCTGCCCATCCATTACAGGATACAATTCCCAGTACTTGGTCTCCCCCACAGTGTGGCCCCCCATACTCCCACTCCCGACTCCCAAGACTTCTCCCGCGCTGCGCCAGTCCCCTGGAATGCTCTACCCCAAGAAAAGAGAACATGCACAAAACGGGGAGCAGCAAAAGATTAGAGCAAATCACGGTCCAGCCTAAGGGGGGCACGGAGCCACGCGTTCCGACACTCACGGTGTCTTTTTCAAGGTGGATATACCCCGGTCCTGTTATTTATCTTTACAAAGTACAGGGGTGTATTTACAATGCTGGTCCGGCCATCTTGAGGGGGTGGGGGACAGATGGAAGTAGTAAATAGAGAGCAAAATTAAAACAAAAATCATCCCAGCTGTTTCCTGGCGGCGCCCAGAACGGCATAATGGTGGCTCGGCGGTGAGACACGAGGTGCGCGGTGAAGGAAACAAGTGAAGGTTCACATATATCGAGCGCATGCGCGGCCCTGTATGAGGCGGAAGTCATAAATGCGTCTCCATAAAAAGATGTATTTGAGCACAAACGCATGCGCTGTAGGATGCAATGCGCATGCGCCGGGTGATCGCTTTGGTCTAACAAGCATGACAGCGCACAACACAATAAGGGCAGATATAAAAAAGAGAAAACGGAATGAAAAATGGGATCTTACGGCAAATTAAATATCGGATATTATTTCACAATGCAGCAAAATATGACAAAAAGCAGAAATACAGATATGATCGAGATATGTACAAGTCCTAGATGCCCCACAACGGTGAGACTGAGAATATATCGAGATAGTCAGACGCCCCCCCATTTAAAAGCACGCGCCGTTTTAAGGTTTTCAGAAGTGGGTAGAAAAACATTAATAAGAAAGCTACGGCCCTGCATGTCCACGTGTTGAAAAATACTATGTCAATGATACAATTCTGCAAAAATACAACAGCAACATGTGTATAAAGCATATAGCCAAAAAGCGATCTTATTCAGCAAAAAGTATGAGCGGGCCTATACGACCCCAAAGACGTCTCTGAGAGGGCTGGGCTTGCAGGACCGCTGTCATCCTCGGTGTGACTTCTATCAGAGAAGCTTGGGAATCTAAAGGAGAAAAAGGAAGATGACTCAAATGGTGGCGGAAAAAAGTCCATGGAGTGTAACCGGGGCAAGAACAGGAGATAATGACCCCTAGGAACCATGTTTTCCTGTAAAACCCCGTATATAGTAACTCCTCATGTAATCCTCCAGGCGAGAGACTCCCCAGATCAAACATCCACCTCGCCTCTCGTCTGAGGAGTTCGTCTGTGACTTCCCCCCCTGATATTTGTATAAATGCCGTCCAACCCCATGACACACAAGGTGTCAGGTGAAGCATGGTGGACATCTAAGAGGTGCGCAGCTACTGAGGTGATAGGCTTACCGTTAGATCTATCTTTTCTTGCAGGGGCAATGTCGGAGAGGTGTTGCTGGGTTCTCCGGCGTAGCTCCTGGGTGGTCTGATCCACATATAGTTTATCGCCTCCACAGATCAGAGCGTAGACAAGATTGTGTGAGCGGCAGATGAAATACGCTTTAGACCGGACCTGTGGATAAATGATTCCATGAGATGCCAGTGCTGGAGATCATTAAGGGGCAAACTGAGCAGTCACCACATGGAATGGAGCCCTTATTCGCATGACCAACCTTGAGTTTAGTTGTGGGTCGTTTAAAGTGACTATTGGTCAAATGGTCCTTCAGATTTCTTGCCACCAATTTTGGGCGATCACCAATAAATGGATTGAGTTTGGCCTCACTTAAAGATGTGGTAAACATCACCCCACTGGTTATTAAGTCTATTTTACTAGACGTTTGTCTCACCCCGGATTGTAAGACATCCTTCCTAGAGCTACTGCGAGAGTGTTCGAAAGCCCTGGACACGATCTTCCATGGATAACCTCGCTCAAGGAATCTGTCAGTAAGTGCACGGGATTCATCGTTAAAGTCCTCAAAACCACTGCAATTCCTCCCGAGACGCAGAAACTGACCCTTAGGTTTACCTTTACGTAGGTGGGCTGGATGAAAGCTCTTGAAATGCAGGAGGTTGTTGCTGTGTTCTTCGGATATAAGGTGGCACTGATCTGGTTCTCATGAAGCATCAGTTTCAAGTCCAGGAAGTCAACTTGAGCTGGTGGAAAAAGACGAGGTCAGCTTGATATTCCAACAGTTATCATTCAATTCATTGATAAAACAATTGAACTGTTCAACAATAACAATGTCATCAATGAATCGATGCCACCTCAGTACATGGGAGCGAAAGGCTGTAAGCCCCCACACGTGTGTTTCCTCCCACCACCCTAAGAAAAGATTGGCGTACGAGGGTGCACATCTCGCCCCCATTGCAGTACCGGATACTTTTTTTGAAAAACGTCCTATCAAACACAAAGTAGTTCTTTTCCAGGACCACCTTTAATAATTCTAGAATAAAGGAGTCATGTCTCCTATCAGCCGTAGAGTGAATAGACAGAAAATAAGAAATGGCGGCAATACCTAAATCATGGTGAATGTTGGTATACAAGGCTTCTACATCAAGAGTGGCAAGTCGAGCATTGGCGGGACATCTAAACCTTCCAGTTGTTGTATTAAGTGTGATGAATCACGTGTGTAGGAATCCAAGGTAAGGACGATGGGCTGCAGAAAATAGTCAAGCCACCAATCCCCCATACAATAGCTCTACCTGGGGGTCTATTTATGGACTTGTGGACTTTCGGTAAAATGTTGGAACCACAGGGTGTTTGGCAGATAGAAAATCAAAATCTTATTTATAATTCCAGGAGTCCAAGCCCTCGAGAGTAATTTATCCATTCGGGTCATAAAGGTGGAGGTAGGTTCTGATGGCAGAGTCTGATAATATTGTGCATTATTAAGTTGGCGTCACCTTGCGTGTCATGGGGTTGGACGGCATTTATACAAATATCAGGGGGGGAAGTCACAGACGAACTCCTCAGACGAGAGGCGAGGTGGATGTTTGATCTGGGGAGTCTCTCGCCTGGAGGATTACATGAGGAGTTACTATATACGGGGGTTTTACAGGAAAACAGGGTTCCTAGGGGTCATTATCTCCTGTTCTTGCCCCAGTTACACTCCATGGACTTTTTTCCGCCACCATTTGAGTCATCTTCCTTTTTCTCCTTTAGATTCCCAAGCTTCTCTGATAGAAGTCACACAGAGGATGACAGCGGTCCTGCAAGCCCAGCCCTCTCAGAGACGTCTTTGGGGTCGTATAGGCCCGCTCATACTTTTTGCTGAATAAGATCGCTTTTTGGCTATATGCTTTATACACATGTTGCTGTTGTATTTTTGCAGAATGGTATCATTGACATAGTATTTTTCAACACGTGGACATGCAGGGCCGTAGCTTTCTTATTAATGTTTTTCTACCCACTTCTGAAAACCTTAAAATGGCGTGTGCTTTTAAATGGGGGGGGGGGGCGTCTGACTATCTCAATATATTCTCAGTCTCACCGTTGTGGGGCATCTAGGACTTGTACATATCTCGATCATATCTGTATTTCTGCTTTTTTTCATATTTTGCTGCATTGTGAAATACGGTAATAGCCTATATTTAATTTGCCGTAAGATCCCATTTTTCATTCCGTTTTCTCTTTTTTATATCTGCCCTTATTGTGTTGTGCGCTGTCACGCTTGTTAGACCAAAGCGATCACCCGGCGCATGCGCATTGCATCCTACAGCGCATGCGTTTGTGCTCAAATACATCTTTTTTTTGGAGACACATTTATGACTTCCGCCTCATGCAGGGTCCGCGCATGCGCTCGATATATGTGAACCTTCACTTGTTTCCTTCACCGCGCACCTCGTGTATCACCGCCGAGCCACCATTATGCCGTTCTGGGCGCCGCCAGGAAACAGCTGGGATGATTTTTGATTTAATTTTGCTCTCTATGTAAAGATAAATAACAGGACAGGGGAATATTCACCTTGAAAAAGACACCGTGAGTGTCGGAACACGTGGCTCCGTGCCCCCCTTAGGCTGGACCGTGTGCTGGGGCGACCATCTGACGGTGTCAGGGCGGAGTATTGACTGCTTGTTACACCAACTCGTCCTATGCACCCGGGTCCCCTGACCAGTTAGGGCCACACTGGGACCTTAGCTCATTGCTGCCATATTCTATACAGCCGCCATCTTGTAGGACTGATTGTGTTATTGCACATTCTCATTATTACACCATCTGGCGGAGTTCGGGCCTTGCTGGGACTCTTCCTCCATTTATTCACATTTTGTCCTCACACGTCATCTACAACAAGTGTTTATCGTTTCTTTAGTCCTCAGTTGTGTTGGCTTTGTCAGAAACATTGACGCCATTTTTTGCCTCAGGGAACTCATGAGTATTATACGCCTCATTTTGAATCTGTTTTTGTGTGAATTATCCCAAAGGGATTTTTAATTGTTTTTCTATGTGTGTATCTCCGGTTCTGTAATAAAGCTTTGTATTTTTACTCTAATCTTTTGGTGATTCCTGTTTTGCGCATGTATTTTTTTCATTTTATGTGTAAGGGCGCGTGTGTAGCCCATTCACTATCTCCATCTATCCCCCACCCCCTGAAGATGGCTGGTGTTATGATCTGGTGGCCTAAGAGCAGCATGAGACGTACTCTGGAGAAGGTGGTACCTGTACTGACCGCAGACCCTGAACTTAACACCGCAACTAGAAGTAGCCGTGGAATGTACCTAGCACTCCCTAGACATCTCGACACAGCCGGAGGACTAATTACCCCTAGAGATAGAAAAGGGAAAACTATCTTGCCTCAGAGAAAATCCCCAAAGGATAGACAGCCCCCCACAAATATTGACTGTGAGAGGAGAGGGAAAAAACATACACAGACTGAAATCAGAATTTAGCAAAGGAGGCCACTTCTAGCTAAATGGAAAGGAAAGGACAGAGTACTATGCGGTCAGTATTAAAACACTAGAAAATATCCACCACAGAAAATACAAAAACTCCACAGCTAACTAAAGATATGGAGGGTATATCTGCATCTCCAGAGATACCAGCTTGGCTAAACAAATCCTTATACAGACCAAGCTGGACAAGACAAAAAACATGGAAAAGAACTGAACAATAAGGCCACAGCATGTGGACAGCAAAAATCAAGGCCAGAACTTATCTTTGTTGAAAAGAACTGCAAAGCAGGAGAGACCAGGCAGAGATGTGAATCCTCCAGGAACAATGGACAACTGGCACTGACTAAAGGGTGAAGCAAGACTAAATAGCCCAGTCAGATTTGCAAGAAGTGAAAACACCTGATAAATGCTGCGATTCAGAGACAGTAGCACTACCACTTACAACCACCGGAGGGAGCCCAAGAGCAGAATTCACAACAGGCTGGACCACCATTGTAAATACATCATTGTAAATACACACCTGTACTTTGTATCTCCCCACCTCATTGTAGATTGTAAGCTCTCACGAGCAGGATCGTCTTGTGTTGCTTTAATTATTGTATTGTTAACGTTGTTACTTATGACGGTTGTGTTTGAAACTGTTAAACTGTAAAGCGCTGCGGAATATGTTGACGCTATATAAATACATGAAAGAAACTTACAAAATCAACCCAATCGTAAACAAGCTATATATCAATAATCATAAATATGCTGTCATTTATTCACCAGGGTGTCTTTTGAAGAAAGCAAAAAAAGTGGAAACCACTTAAACCAAGAAGCAAAAACCAATCACCAAAGCAACGGATACACCAATGAGACCAGATGGATCAATAATATGCTTTTATTAATATCTAGCAGTGATACAATATATTAAAAATGTTAATATTAAAATACAAAAAAAGTTCAAAATATCATAAGAAAGTGTGTGGCATGAACAGTATATATAACAACTAGATGGCAGCCCGATTCTAAAGAATCGGGAGTCTAGAATCCATATATACTTTATTTATTCAAATGTAAGAATAATACAATTAATAAATAATAGTAAGAAAGAACAAAAAATGGCTGCACTCACCAGCTCTTGACAATTCTTGACAGTACGGCACATTTCTGATTGGTCGCTCGCGGCAGGCGGCAACCAATCAGAAAAGTGCCGCGCACCACGAAGGCATATATCTTTGTCCACCCTGAGCGGGTGTAGGACGCTGGTGACGTCACTTATCTCCGGACATTATCTCCGGACAAAGCCACGGAAGTTGGCACAAATTGCCGGAAGTAGTATTCTAGGCAATTATATATTAGATTTTAATGTTATCAGTGTTTACCTTTGAACGTTTATATTGTATTGTCCTGTCACCAGCCATGTGTACGATTATCGGCCGAAAGCCTCTCTGGAACCAATAATCACCCCATGTAAAGGTATCTTTATAAGTTAAAGATTCAGAATACTATGACTTTTATCATATCCTGAACAGTCAAGTTTTTTATGAACCGTTAAGGTTTTCTGGTTGAAGTAAAAAAAACTCTGAGTGTTTACAGTTTGAAACCATAAAATGTTGAAAAATTATGTCATTCTTGAGTATATCACTCAATGGTGCTCATAAACGTGTCAAATTTGATCTATAATATACTTTAATATACGTTACTTTAATCTTTAATATACTTAAGAACAGGGCCCCAGACATCACACAGGGGGTCTGAAACACCGCACAGTGGTCTAAAATATCGCTGTGCTCTGCCTGGGGCCCCATATGCTGCCTGGGGCCCCATATGCTGCCTGGGGCCCCTGTGCTCTGCCTGGGGCCCCATATGCTGCCTGGGGCCCTTGTGCTCTGCCTGGGGCCCCTGTGCTCTGCCTGGGGCCCCATGTTCTGCCTGGGGCCCCTGTGCTCTGCCTGGGGCCACTGTGCTCTGCCTGGGGCCCCATATGCTGCCTGGGGCCCCTGTGCTCTGCCTGGGGCCCCATATGCTGCCTGGGGCCCCTGTGCTCTGCCTGGGGCCCCATAGGCTGCCTGGGGCCCCTGTGCTCTACCTGGGACCACTGTGCTCTGCCTGGGGCCCCATATGCTGCCTGGGGCCCCTGTGCTCTGCCTGGGGCCCCTGTGCAATGCCTGGGGCCCCATGTTCTGCCTGGGGCCACTGTGCTCTGCCTGGGGCCCCATAGGCTGCCTGGGGCCCCTGTGCTCTGCCTGGGGCCCCTGTGCTCTGCCTGGGGCCACTGTGCTCTGCCTGGGGCCCCATATGCTGCCTGGGGCCCCTGTGCTCTGCCTGGGGCCCCATATGCTGCCTGGGGCCCCTGTGCTCTGCCTGGGGCCCCATAGGCTGCCTGGGGCCCCTGTGCTCTACCTGGGACCACTGTGCTCTGCCTGGGGCCCCATATGCTGCCTGGGGCCCCTGTGCTCTGCCTGGGGCCCCTGTGCTCTGCCTGGGGCCCCATGTTCTGCCTGGGGCCACTGTGCTCTGCCTGGGGCCCCATAGGCTGCCTGGGCCCCCTGTGCTCTGCCTGGGACCACTGTGCTCTGCCTGGGGCCCCATATGCTGCCTGGGGCCCCTGTGCTCTGCCTGGGGCCACTGTGCTCTGCCTGGGGCCCCATATGCTGCCTGGGGCCCCATATGCTGCCTGGGGCCCCTGTGCTCTGCCTGGGGCCCCTGTGCTCTGCCTGGGGCCCCATGTTCTGCCTGGGGCCCCTGTGCTCTGCCTGGGGCCACTGTGCTCTGCCTGGGGCCCCATGTTCTGCCTGGGGCCACTGTGCTCTGCCTGGGGCCCCATAAGCTACCTGGGGCCCCTGTGCTCTGCCTGGGACCACTGTGCTCTGCCTGGGGCCCCATATGCTGCCTGGGGCCCCTGTGCTCTGCCTGGGGCCACTGTGCTCTGCCTGGGGCCCCATATGCTGCCTGGGGCCACTGTGCTCTGCCTGGGGCCCCATATGCTGCCTGGGGCCCCTGTGCTCTGCCTGGGGCCCCATATGCTGCCTGGGGCCCCTGTGCTCTGCCTGGGGCCCCTGTGCTCTGCCTGGGGCCCCATGTTCTGCCTGGGGCCCCTGTGCTCTGCCTGGGCCACTGTGCTCTGCCTGGGGCCCCATATGCTGCCTGGGGCCCCTGTGCTCTGCCTGGGGCCCCATATGCTGCCTGGGGCCCCTGTGCTCTGCCTGGGGCCCCTGTGCTCTGCCTGGGGCCCCTGTGCTCTGCCTGGGGCCACTGTGCTCTGCCTGGGGCCCCATGTTCTGCCTGGGGCCACTGTGCTCTGCCTGGGGCCCCATAAGCTGCCTGGGGCCCCTGTGCTCTGCCTGGGACCACTGTGCTCTGCCTGGGGCCCCATATGCTGCCTGGGGCCCCTGTGCTCTGCCTGGGGCCACTGTGCTCTGCCTGGGGCCCCATATGCTGCCTGGGGCCACTGTGCTCTGCCTGGGGCCCCATATGCTGCCTGGGGCCCCTGTGCTCTGCCTGGGGCCCCATATGCTGCCTGGGGCCCCTGTGCTCTGCCTGGGGCCCCTGTGCTCTGCCTGAGGCCCCATGTTCTGCCTGGGGCCCCTGTGCTCTGCCTGGGGCCACTGTGCTCTGCCTTGGGCCCCATATGCTGCCTGGGGCCCCTGTGCTCTGCCTGGGGCCCCATATGCTGCCTGGGGCCCCTGTGCTCTGCCTGGGGCCCCTGTGCTCTGCCTGGGGCCCCATATGCTGCCTGGGGCCCCTGTGCTCTGCCTGGGGCCCCTGTGCTCTGCCTGGGGCCCCATGTTCTGCCTGGGGCCCCTGTGCTCTGCCTGGGGCCACTGTGCTCTGCCTGGGGCCCCATATGCTGCCTGGGGCCCCTGTGCTCTGCCTGGGGCCCCATATGCTGCCTGGGGCCCCTGTGCTCTGCCTGGGGCCACTGTGCTCTGCCTGGGGCCCCATAGGCTGCCTGGGGCCCCTGTGCTCTGCCTGGGACTACTGTGCTCTGCCTGGGGCCCCATATGCTGCCTGGGGCCCCTGTGCTCTGCCTGGGGCCACTGTGCTCTGCCTGGGGCCCCATATGCTGCCTGGGGCCCCTGTGCTCTGCCTGGGTGTAGGACACTGGTGACGTCACTTATCTCCGGACATTAGCTCCGGACATTATCTCCGGACGTTAGCTCCGGACAAAGCCACGGAAGTTGGCACAAATTGCAGGAAGTAGTATTCTAGGCAATTATATATTAGATGGGCATTTCCTGAAGGAAATACATGGTGCTTGAACAGCGCTACCAGCTTTACAGCAGCACTTTTCACACACGGGACTGGGGGGCGCGCTTACTTTTGCACCCGGGGCCGGGGGCGCGCTTACCTTTGCACCCGGGGGCGCACTTACTTTTGCACCCGGAGGCGCACTTACATTTGCACCCGGGGGCGCACTTACTTTTGCACCCGGGGGCGCACTTACTTTTGCACCCGGGGGCGCACTTACTTTTGCACCCGGGGGCGCACTTACTTTTGGGGCCGCACTTACGTTTGGTGGGCGGGGCTCCTCGGCCTCCGATTTGGTTGGTGGGGCCCCTCGTCCTCCAATTTGGTGGGTGGGGACCCTCGGCCTCCGATTTGGTGGGCGGGGACCGGCCTCCGATTTGGTGGGCGGGGACCCTCGGCCTCCGATTTGGTGGGCGGGGACCCTCGACCTCCGATTTTGTGGGCGGGGACCCTAGGCCTCCGCTTTGGTGGGCGGGGCCCCTCGGCCTCCGATTTGGTGGGCGGGGTCCCTCTGCCTCCGATTTGGTGGGCGGGGACCCTCGGCCTCCGCTTTGGTTGGCGGGGCCCCACGGCCTCCGATTTGGTGGGCGGGGTCCCTCTGCCTCCGCTTTGGTGGGCGGGGCCGCTCGGCCTTCGATTTGGTGGGCGGGGCTCCTCGGCCTCCGATTTGGTTGGTGGGGCCCCTCGGCCTCCGATTTGGTGGGCGGGGCCCCTTATCCTCCGATTTGGTGGGCGGGGACCCTCGGCCTCCGATTTGGTGGGCGGGGCCCCTCGGCCTCCGATTTGGTGGGCGGGGCCCCTCGGCCTCCGATTTGGTGGGCGGGGCCCCTCGGCCTCCGATTTGGTGGGCAGGGACCCTCGGCCTCCGATTTGGTGTGCGGGGCCCCTCGGCCTCCGATATGGTGTGCGGGGACCCTCGGCCTCCGCTTTGGTGGGCGGGGCCCCTCGGCCTTCGATTTGGTGGGCGGGGCCCCTCGGCCTCCGATTTGGTTGGTGTGGACCCTCGGCCTCCGCTTTGGTGGGCGGGGCCCCTCGGCCTCCGCTTTGGTGGGCGGGGCCGCTCAGCCTTCGATTTGGTGGGCGGGGCTCCTCGGCCTCCGATTTGGTTGGCGGGGCTCCTCGGCCTCCTGTTTGATGTGTGCTCTGCCTGGGGCCACTGTGCTCTGCCTGGGGCCCCATATGCTGCCTGGGGCCCCTGTGCTCTGCCTGGGGCCCCTGTGCTCTGCCTGGGGCCCCATATGCTGCCTGGGGCCCCTGTGCTCTGCCTGGGGCCCCTGTGCTCTGCCTGGGGCCCCATGTTCTGCCTGGGGCCCCTGTGCTCTGCCTGGGGCCACTGTGCTCTGCCTGGGTGTAGGACACTGGTGACGTCACTTATCTCCGAACATTAGCTCCGGACATTAGTTCCGGACATTAGCTCCGAACAAAGCCACGGAAGTTGGCACAAATTGCAGGAAGTAGTATTCTAGGCAATTATATATTAGATAAATATCCAAGTACCCACAAGCACAGTAAGAAAATCACATATATATCTGTGCAAGGTATACAGTATCCCCTATTTCCTGAGAATTTTAACCCCTTAACGACCGCCGATACGCCTTTTAACGGCGGCCGCTAAGGGTACTTAATCCACAGCGCCGTTAATTAACGGCGCTGTGGAAAAAGTGAATAGCGCCCCCCAGAGTCGGATTTTCTCTGGGGTCTCGGTTGCCGAGGGTAGCCGAGACCCCAGAGAACATGATTCGGGGGGTTTTTACCGACCCCCGAGTTGCGATCGCCGGTAATTAACCGTTTACCGGTGGTCGCAACAACAAAAAAAAAAACGCGATTTGCCGTTTAATTTCTCTGTCCTCCGATGTGATCGCACATCGGAGGACAGAGAAATGTGGTCCCCGATGGCCCCCAATAGCCCCCCAATACTTACCTACCTCCCCCGGTGCTCCTCGTGTCTCCCCCTGGGCGCCGCCATCTTTTTTCCGGGAAAAAATGGCGGGCGCACGCGCAGTGCGCCCGCCGCCCGGCACCCGGAAGATCTTTGGGGTCTCGGCTGCCGGGGTAGCCGAGACCCCAAAGAACATGATCGGGGTCGGTTTGCACCGACCCCTGCTTTGCGATCGCCGGTAATTAACAGTTTACCGGCGACCGCAAAAAAAAAAAAAAAAAAAAAAGCGATCAGTTATTTCTCTGTCCTCTGATGTGATCGCACATCAGAGGACAGAGAAATAGGGGGATTCGGGGACCCTATCATACTCACCCGGGGTCCCTGGGTCCTCTTCTGTCTTCTCCTGCCAGCCGGCTTTTTCATCATGGCGGGCGCATGCGCAGTGCGCCCGCCATCTGCTGCCATCTGCCGGCCGGCAGGAGAAGACAAGTTGGGGCTAAAATTAGGGTTAGGGTTAGGGTTAGAGTTAGGGTTAGGGTTAGAGTTAGGGTTAGGGTTAGAGTTAGGGTTAGGGTTAGAGTTAGGGTTAGGGTTAGGGTTAGAGTTAGGGTTAGAGTTAGGGTTAGAGTTAGGATTAGAGTTAGGGTTAGGGTTAGAGTTAGGGTTAGAGTTAGGGTTAGGGTTAGAGTTAGGGTTAGGGTTAGAGTTAGGGTTAGGGTTGGGGCTAAATTTAGGGTTAGGGTTAGGGCTAGGGTTAGGCTACTTTCACACTAGCGTTTTTTGGCTTCCGTCGCAATGCGTCGTTGGAGAAAAAACGCATCCTGCAAAAGTGCTTGCAGGATGCGTTTTTTCTCCATTGGCTTGCATTAGCGACGCATTGCAACGGATTGCCACATGTCGCATCCGTCGTGCGACGGATGCGTCGTGCTTCGGCGGACCGTCGACACAAAAAAAACTACATGTAACTTTTTTGTGCGACGTGTCCGCCATTTCCGACTGCGCATGCGTGGCCGGAACTCCGCCCCCGCCTCCCCGCACCTCACAATGGGGCAGCGGATGCGTTGAAAAAACAGCATCCGCTGCACCCGTTGTGCGGCGCTTACAACGCTAGCGTCGGTACGTCGGCCCGACACACTGCGATGGGCCGAGTACGACGCTAGTGTGAAAGTAGCCTTAGGCTTCTTTCACACTTGCGTCGGTACGGGGCGGTCGCAATGCGTCGGCCCGATGTACTGACGCACGTTGTGAAAATTGTGCACAACGTGGGCAGCGGATGCAGTTTTTCAACGCATCCGCTGCCCAGTCTATGTCCTGGGGAGGAGGGGGCAGAGTTACGGCCACGCATCCGCGGAAATGGCGGACGCGACGTACAAAAAAAAGGTTACATTGAACTTTTTTTGTGACGACGGGGGCTAAAGTTATGGTTAGGGTTGGGGCTAAAGTTAGGGTTGGGGCTAAAGTTAGGGTTAGAGTTGGGATTAGGGTTAGGGTTTGGATTAGGGTTGGGATTAGTGTTACGTTTGGGATTAGGGTTGGGATTAGGGTTAGGGTTGGGATTAGGGGTGTGTTGGATTTAGGGTTTTGATTAGGGTTATGGTTAGGGTTGAGATTAGGGCTGTTTTGGGGTTAGGGTTGTGATTATCGTTAGGGTTGTGATTAGGATTATGGATCGGGTTGAGATTAGGGTTAGGGGTGTGTTGGGGTTAGGGTTGGAGTTAGAATTGGGGGGTTTCCACTGTTTAGGTACATCAGGGGGTCTCCAAACACGACAGCCAATTTTGCGCTAAAAAAGTCAAATGGTACTCCCTCCCTTCTGAGCTCTGCCGTGCGCCCAAACAGTGGTTTACCCCCACATATGGGGCATCAGCGTACTCGGGATAAATTGGACAACAACTTTTGGGGTCCAATTTCTCCTGTTACCCTTGTGAAAATAAAAACTTGGGGGCTAAAAATCTTTTTTGTTGGAAAAAAATATATTTTTTTATTTTCACTACTCTGCATTATAAATTTCTGTGAAGCACTTGAGCTTTCAAAGTTCTCACCACATATCTAGATAAGTTCCTTAGGGGGTCTAGTTTCCAAAATTTGGTCACTTGTGGGGGTTTCTACTGTTTAGGTACATTAGGGGTCTGCAAACGCAACATAACGCCCGCAGACAATTCTATCAAAGTCTGCATTCCAAAATGGCGCTCCTTCCCTTCCGAGCTCTGCCGTGCGCCCAAACAGTGGTTTACCCCCACATATGGGGTACCAGCATACTCAGGACAAATTGGACAACAACTTTTGGGGTCCAATTTCTCTTGTTACCCTTGTGAAAATAAAAATTTGGGGGCTAAAAAAATATTTTTTGTGGGAAAAAAAATATTTTTTATTTTCACTACTCTGCATTATAAACTTCTGTGAAGCACTTGGGCATTCAAAGTTCTCACCACATATCTAGATAAGTTCCTTGGGGGGTCTAGTTTCCAAAATGGGGTCACTTGTTGGGGGTTTCTACTGTTTAGGTACATTAGGGGTCTGCAAAGGCAACATAACGCCCGCAGACAATTCTATCAAAGTCTGCATTCCAAAATGGCACTCCTTCCCTTCCGAGCTCTGCCGTGCGCCCAAACAGTGGTTTACCCCCACATATGGGGTACCAGCATACTCAGGACAAATTGGACAACAACTTTTGGGGTCCAATTTCTCTTGTTACCCTTGTGAAAATAAAAACTTGGGGGCTAAAAAATCTTTATTGTTAAAAAAATATATATTTTTTATTTTCACGACTCTGCATTATAAACTTCTGTGATGCACTTGGGCATTCAAAGTTCTCACTACACATCTAGGTAAGTTCCATGGGGGGGCTAGTTTCCAAAATGGGGTCACTTTTGGGGGGTTTCTGCTGTTTAGGCACATCAGGGGCTCTCCAAACGCGACATGGCGTCCGATCTCAATTCCAGTCAATTTTGCATTGAAAAGTCAAATGGCGCTCCTTTGCTTCCGACCTCAGCCATGCGCCCAAACAGTGGTTTACCCCCACATATGGGGTGTCGGCGTACTCAAGACAAATTGTACAACAGCTTCTGGGGTCCATTTTCTCCTGTTACCCTTGGTAAAATAAAAATTTGGAGGCAAAAAGATCATTTTTGTAGAAAAAATGCGATTTTTTTATTTTCACGGCTCTACGTTATAAACTTCTGTGAAGCACCTGGGGGTTTAAAGTGCTCACCACACATCTAGATAAGTTCCTTAAGGGGTCTAGTTTCCAAAATGGTGTCATATGTGGGGGTCTCTACTGTTTAGGCACATCAGCGGCTCTCCAAACGTGACATGGCGTCCGATCTCAATTCCAGCCAATTCTACATTGAAAAAGTAAAACGACACTCCTTCTCTTCCAAGCTCTGCGGTGCGCCCAAACAGTGGTTTACCCCCATATATGGGGTATCGACGTACTCAGGAGAAATTGCACAACAACTTTTGTGGTCTAATTTCTCCTGTTACCCTTGTGAAAATAAAAATTTGGGGGCAAAAAGATCATTTTTGTAGAAAAAATGAGATTTTTTATTTTCACGGCTCTACGTTATAAACTTCTGTGAAGCACTTGGGGGTTCAAAGTGTTCACCACACATCTAGATAAGTTCCTTAAGGGGTCTAGTTTCCAAAATGGTGTCACTTGTGGGGGGTTTCCACTGTTTAGGCACATCAGGGACTCTCCAAACGCGACATGGCATCCGATCTCAATTCCAGCCAATTCTGCATTGAAAAAGTCAAACGGTGCTCCTTCACTTCCAAGCTCTGCGGTGCGCCCAAACAGTGGTTTACCTCCACATATGGGGTATCGACGTACTCAGGAGAAATTGCACAACAACTTTTGTGGTCTAATTTCTCCTGTTACCCTTGTGAAAATAAGAATTTGTGGGCGAAAAAATCATTATTGTGAAAACAAATGCGATTTTTTATTTTCACGGCTCTACGTTATAAACTTCTGTGAAGCACTTGGGGGTTCAAAGTGCTCACCACACATCTAGATAAGTTCCTTGGGGGGTCTAGTTTCCAAAATGGTGTCACTTGTGGGGGGTTTCCACTGTTTAGGCACGTTAGGGGCTCTCCAAACGCGACATGGCGTCCGATCTCAATTCCAGCCAATTCTGCATTGAAACAGTCAAACGGTGCTCCTTCACTTCCAAGCTCTGCGGTGCGCCCAAACAGTGGTTTACCTCCACATATGGGGTATCGGCGTACTCAGGAAAAATTGCACAACAAAATTTGTGGTTAAATTTCTGTTTTTACACTTGTGAAAATTTTAAAAAATGGTTCTGAAGTAAAATGTTTGCAAAAAAAAGTTAAATGTTCATTTTTTTCTTCCACATTGTTTCAGTTCCTGTGAAGTACGTAAAGGGTTAATAAACTTCTTGAATGTGGTTTTGAGCAGCTTGAGGGGTGCAGTTTTTAGAATGGTGTCACACTTGGTTATTTTCTATCATATAGACCCCTCAAAATGACTTCAAAGGTGATGTGGTCCCTAAAAAAAACATGGTGTTGTAAAAATGAGAAATTGCTGGT
This sequence comes from Ranitomeya variabilis, assembly GCF_051348905.1. Taxonomy (NCBI): domain Eukaryota; kingdom Metazoa; phylum Chordata; class Amphibia; order Anura; family Dendrobatidae; genus Ranitomeya; species Ranitomeya variabilis. The sequence goes on along the minus strand of NC_135236.1, from coordinate 680,234,870 downwards.
CAACTTTTAACCCTTATAACTCCCTAACAAAACAAAAAAATGTTTCCAAAATTGTGCTGATGTAAAGTAGACATGTGAGAAATGTTATTTATTAACTATTTTTTGTGACATATCTCTCTGATTTAAGGGCATAAAAATACAAAGTTTGAAAATGGCAAAATTTTAAAAATTTTCGCCATATTTCCATTTTTTTCATAAATAATCGCAAGTAATATCGAAGAAATGTTACCACTAACTTGAAGTACAACATGTCACGAAAAAACAATCTCAGAATCAGCGGGATCCGATAAAGCGTTCCAGAGTTATAACCTCATAAAGTGACACTGGTCAGAATTGTAAAAATTGGCTCGGTCATTAAGTACCAAATTGGCTCTGTCACTAAGCGGTTAATAAAAAAAGCCAATAAAAATCAAGTGAGAAAATTAATAAAAACTTCAAATTGTTGTGCAATATGTGCAATATGTGCCAAAAAATGCTAAGGTGCCAATAGAAAGGGAAGTTAATATTAAAGAGCAGGGTATATCCTGCTCTGCACAGTGCTAAAACCACAAGGTGCTAAGTGCTTAAAGAAGGATTCCCAGGAAACTCCAAATTATATGTCTGATCAATATTACCTGGGGTACTGTACCGTCCAGCGTACACACACACGCCCGACGCTCGTTTCAGAACTAAATTCCTTCGTCAGGGGGTGGCTATATAAATACAGATTATTATTATTACTTGGACGTTCCAACATGGCAACAATTCAAAACACAAGCCCAAGTCGATCTGTCATTGGCTACAGCAGGACAAAGTGAAGGTTCTGGAGTGGCCATCTCAGTCTCCTGACCTCAGTATCATTGAGCCACTCTGGGGAGATCTCAAGCGCGCAGTTCATGCTAGACAGCCCAGGAATTTATAGGAACTGGAGGCTTTATGCCAAGAAGAGTGGGCAGCTTTACCATCTGAGAAAATAAAGACCCTCGTCCACAAATACCACAAAAGACTTCAAGCTGTCATTGATGTTAGAGGGGGCAACACACAGTATTAAGAAATGGGGTGTGTGATCTTTTCATCAAGGACAGTTAGATATTTTGGGCTGTCATTATGATTTAAAAAGAGAAAGCACAGTAGTTTGACAATAAATGGCTTCACCCAACCACTAACCATGAGAGGAGAAAACGTTCTGGTGTTATCATTCATATTCTCTGAAAAAAGGCCAAGAAAGCAAAAAAACCTATTGAGCACAACTGTATATACACACCAGCAAGGGGGACATATAAATTAAAATTCAAAGAAGCTTTATTGGCAGGACCAAATAAACATTCGTTTTGCCAAAGCGTACAGTAGGGAATAGGGATAGGGACCGTGGGAACTATGGATGGGCACATCCAGGGTTAGGGTACCGTCTCACTATACGATTTACCAACGATCACGACCTGCGATACGACCTGGCCGTGATCGTTGGTAAGTGGTTGTGTGGTCGCTGGGGAGCTGTCACACAGACCGCTCTCCAGCGACCAACGATGCCGAGGTTATAATAATAATAATAATAATTTTATTTATATAGCGCCAACATATTCCGCAGCGCTTTACAACTTATAGAGGGGACTTGTACAGACAATAGACATTACAGCATAACAAAAATCACAGTTCAAAACAGATACCAGGAGGAATGAGGGCCCTGCTGCTCGCAAGCTTCCAAACTATGAGGAAAAGGGGAGACACGAGAGGTGGATGGTAACAATTGCTTTAGTTATTTGGACCAGCCATAGTGTAAGGCTCGGGTGTTCATGTAAAGCTGCATGAACCAGTTATCAGCCTAAGTATGTAGCAGTACAGACACAGAGGCTATTAACTGCATAAAGTGTATGAGAACATGATGGAGGAACGTGATTATGTTGTTGTTTTTTATTAATAGGCCACACAGGGATAATTAGGTTAATGCGTTGAGGCGGTAGGCCAATCTGAACAAATGAGTTTTTAGGGCACGCTTAAAACTGTGGGGATTGGGGATTAATTGTATTAACCTAGGTAGTGCATTCCAAAGAATCGGCGCCGCACGTGTAAAGTCTTGGAGACGGGAGTGGGAGGTTCTGATTATTGAGGATGCTAACCTGAGGTCATTAGCGGAGCGGAGGGCACGGGTAGGTTGGTAGACTGAGACCAGAGAGGAGATGTAGGGTGGTGCTGAGCCATGGAGTGCTTTGTGGATGAGGGTAGTAATTTTGTACTGGATTCTGGATTGGATGGGTAGCCAGTGTAATGACTGGCACAAGGTAGAGGCATCGGTGTAACGGTTGGCGAGGAATATGATCCTGGCAGCAGCATTCAGGACAGATTGGAGCGGGGAGAGTCTGGTAAAAGGTAGGCCAATTAGTAGAGAGTTACAATAGTCCAGACGAGAATGAATAAGTGAGACAGTAAGAGTTTTTGCAGAGTCGAAAGTAAGAAAAGGGCGAATTCTAGAAATGTTTTTGAGATGCAGATAAGAAGAGCGAGCCAGTGATCGGATGTGGGGGGTGAATGAAAGCTCGGAATCAAGGATGACTCCAAGGCAGCGGGCATGTTGCTTTGGAGTAATGGTGGAACCGCACACAGAGATGGCAATGTCGGGCAAAGGTAGGTTTGTAGAGGGAGAGAACACGAGGAGTTCAGTTTTTGACAGGTTCAGTTTCAGATAGAGGGAGGACATGATGTTAGAGGTTCGCTGGTAACCAGGGTAAACATCGGGTTACTAAGCGCAGGGCCGCGCTTAGTAACCCGATGTTTACCGTGGTTACCAGCGTAAAAGTAAAAAAAAAAAAAACGTACATACTCACCATCTGATGTCCGTCAGGTCCCTTGCCGTCTGCTTCCCGCTGACTGAGTGCCGCCGTAAAGTGAAAGCAGATCACAGCGGCGACGTCACCGCTGTGATCTGCTCTCACTTTCCGGCCGGCAGTCAGTCAGAGCGGGAAGCAGACGGCAAGGGACCTGACGGACATCAGATGGTGAGTATGTACGGTTTGTTTGTTTTTTACTTTTACGCTGGTAACCACGGTAAACATCGGGTTACTAAGCGCGGCCCTGCGCTTAGTAACCCGATGTTTACCCTGGTTACAAGCGAACGCATCGCTGGATCGCTGTCACACACAACGATCCAGCAATGACAGCGGGTGATCCAGCGACGAAAGAAAGTTTCAAACGATCTGCTACGACGTACGATTCTCAGCAGGGTCCCTGATCGCAGTAGCGTGTCAGACACTGCGAGATCGTAACTATATCGCTAGAACGTCACTAATCGTGCCGTCGTAGCGATGAAAATACCACTGTGTGACGGTACCCTAAGGGCTTTGGAAGTCCATGCCATATCACAGTTCTCTTTCTGGCAGCCTATGGCATCCGCTCTCATACTGCAGTATCTCCCCGGCTCTCACATACTGCGCTGCCCTCTCCCCCGCTATCACATACTGCGCTGCCCTCTCCCTCGCACTCACATACTGCGCTGCCCTCTCCCCCGCTCTCACATACTGCGCTACCCTCTTCCCCGCTCTCACATACTGTGCTGCCCTCTCCCCTGCGCACAAATACTGCGCTGCCCTCTCCCCCACGCTCACATACTGTGCTGCCCTCTCCCCCGCTCTCACATACTGCGCTGCTCTCTCCCCTGCAATCACACACTGCGCTGCCCTCTCCCCCGCAATCACACACTGCGCTGCCCTCTCCCCCACACTCACATACTGCCCTGCCCTCTCCCCCACTCACATACTGCACTGCCCTCTCCCCCACACTCACATACTGCGCTGCTCTCTCACCCGCACTCACATACTGCGCTGCCCTCTCCCCCACTCTCACATACTGCGCTGCCTTCTCCCCCACACTCACATACTGCGCTGCTCTCTCACCCGCTCTCACATACTGCACTGCCCTCTTCCCCGCTCTCACATACTGTGCTGCCCTCTCCCCTGTGTGCACATACTGCGCTGCCCTCTCCCCCGCTCTCTCACACACTGCATTGTCTTCTCCCCAGCGCTCACATACTGCGCTGCCCTCTCCCACATACTGCGTTGCCCTCTTCCCCACTCACATACTGCGCTGCCCTCTCCCCTGCTCTCACATACTGCGCTGCCCTCTCCCCCGCTTTCACATACTGCGCTGCCCTCTTCCCCGCTCTCACATACTGCGCTGCCCTCTCCCCCACACTCACATACTGCGCTGCCCTCTCCCCCACACTCACATACTGCGCTGCTCTCTCACCCGCTCTCACATACTGCGCTGCCCTCTCCCCCACACTCACATACTGTGCTGCCCTCTCCCCTGCTCTCACATACTGCGCTGCCCTCTCCCCCGCTCTCACACACTGCATTGTCTTCTCCCCAGCGCTCACATACTGCGCTGCCCTCTCCCACATACTGCGCTGCCCTCTTCCCCACTCTCACATACTGCGCTGCCCTCTCCCCTGCTCTCACATACTGCGCTGCCCTCTCCCCCGCTTTCACATACTGCGCTGCCCTCTTCCCCGCTCTCACATACTGCGCTGCCCTCTCCCCCACACTCACATACTGCGCTGCCCTCTCCCCCACACTCACATACTGCGCTGCTCTCTCACCCGCTCTCACATACTGCGCTGCCCTCTCCCCCACACTCACATACTGTGCTGCCCTCTCCCCTGCTCTCACATACTGCGCTGCCCTCTCCCCCGCTCTCACACACTGCATTGTCTTCTCCCCAGCGCTCACATACTGCGCTGCCCTCTCCCACATACTGCGCTGCCCTCTTCCCCACTCTCACATACTGCGCTGCCCTCTCCCCTGCTCTCACATACTGCGCTGCCCTCTCCCCCGCTTTCACATACTGCGCTGCCCTCTTCCCCGCTCTCACATACTGCGCTGCCCTCTCCCCCACACTCACATACTGCGCTGCCCTCTCCCCCACACTCACATACTGCGCTGCTCTCTCACCCGCTCTCACATACTGCGCTGCCCTCTCCCCCACACTCACATACTGTGCTGCCCTCTCCCCTGCTCTCACATACTGCGCTGCCCTCTCCCCCGCTCTCACACACTGCATTGTCTTCTCCCCAGCGCTCACATACTGCGCTGCCCTCTCCCACATACTGCGCTGCCCTCTTCCCCACTCTCACATACTGCGCTGCCCTCTCCCCTGCTCTCACATACTGCGCTGCCCTCTCCCCCGCTTTCACATACTGCGCTGCCCTCTTCCCCGCTCTCACATACTGCGCTGCCCTCTCCCCCACACTCACATACTGCGCTGCCCTCTCCCCCACACTCACATACTGCGCTGCTCTCTCACCCGCTCTCACATACTGCGCTGCCCTCTCCCCCACACTCACATACTGTGCTGCCCTCTCCCCTGCTCTCACATACTGCGCTGCCCTCTCCCCCGCTCTCACATACTGTGCTGCCCTCTTCCCCGCTCTCACATACTGCGCTGCCCTCTCCCCCACACTCACATACTGCACTGCCCTCTCCCCCACACTCACATACTGCACTGCCCTCTCCCCCACACTCACATACTGCGCTGCTCTCACCCACTCTCACATACTGCACTGCCCTCTTCCCCGCTCTCACATACTGTGCTGCCCTCTCCCCCGCTCTCACACACTGCACTGTCTTCTCCCCAGCGCTCACATACTGCCCTGCCCTCTCCCACATACTGCGCTGCCCTCTTCCCCGCTCTCACATACTGTGCTGCCCTCTCCCCCACACTCACATACTGCGCTGCTCTCTCACCCGCTCTCACATACTGCACTGCCCTCTTCCCCGCTCTCACATACTGCGCTGCCCTCTTCCCCGCTCTCACATACTGCGCTGCTCTCACCCGCTCTCACATACTGCGCTGCTCTCTCACCCGCTCTCACATACTGCACTGCCCTCTCCCCCGCTCTCACATACTGCACTGCCCTCTCCCCCACACTCACATACTACGCTGCTCTCTCACCCGCTCTCACATACTGCACTGCCCTCTTCCCCGCTCTCACATACTGTGCTGCCCTCTCCCCCGCTCTCACACACTGCACTGTCTTCTCCTCAGCGCTCACATACTGCGCTGCCCTCTCCCACATACTGCGCTGCCCTCTTCCCCGCTCTCACATACTGCGCTGCCCTCTCCCCAACTCTCACATACTGCGCTGCCCTCTCCCCCACACTCACATACTGCGCTGCCCTCTCCCCCACACTCACATACTGCGCTACCTTCTCCCCCGCTCTCACATACTGCGCTGCCCTCTCCCCAACTCTCACATACTGCGCTGCCCTCTCCCACATACTGCACTGCCCTCTCCCCCACACTCACATACTGCGCTGCTCTCTCACCCGCTCTCACATACTGCACTGCCCTCTTCCCCGCTCTCACATACTGTGCTGCCCTCTCCCCCGCTCTCACACACTGCACTGTCTTCTCCTCAGCGCTCACATACTGCGCTGCCCTCTCCCACATACTGCGCTGCCCTCTCCCCCACACTCACATACTGCGCTGCCCTCTCCCCAACTCTCACATACTGCGCTGCCCTCTCCCCCACACTCACATACTGCGCTGCCCTCTCCCCCACACTCACATACTGCGCTACCTTCTCCCCCGCTCTCACATACTGCGCTGCCCTCTCCCCAACTCTCACATACTGCGCTGCCCTCTTCCCCACTCTCACATACTGCGCTACCCTCTCCCCAACTCTCACATACTGCGCTGCTCTCAGCCCAGACTGGTTTTAACATCTGTTTTTTCAGGCTCCACATTGAAGCCTCTAGAGAAAAAAAAAAGAAAAAAACGCGCACAGTTCAGCAGCATCTTTAGATGCGCAGGAGCCGGAGTTTCATGAAATCACATCAGATTTACTTGGACATGAACTGTAGACTTTCTGCACCCAAAAAAACAGCAAAAAACCCTCTGCATTCACGCTTTATGTGAACACGACCTAAATGTCTAAGCACAGTGATGGTTTGGGGAGCCATGTCATCTGCTGGTGTAGGTCCACTGGGTTTTTATCTATCAAAGCAACCTGGGCTTCCATAACCCCTCAGCAGCGCCACAGGCTGATCACCTCCATGCCACGCTGCATTGATGCAGTAATTGGTGCAAAAGGAGCCGCGACCAAGTACTGAGGGCATTTACTGAACATACATTTCAGTAGAACGACATTTCAGATTTTAAGATCATTTTTCAAGCTGGTGTTATAAGGTATTCTAATTTACCAAGATAATGACTTTTGAGTTTTCATTGGCTGTAAGCCATAATCATCAACATTAACAGAAATAAACACATGAAATACATCACTGTCTCTATATAATATAGGGGCTTCACTTTTTGATATATCCTCATTTTGGGAGCATCACCTGTAGCTCTCACACCTGTACAGCAGCGGGGCCTTTATCAGCATGGACACATCGCCACCCACAGTCCACTTGTGGTAGATGCAGCTAGGGTTCAGACTGCAGCATTTTATTTGCGCCCCCTGCAGCCGTCCTGGAGAATCGCAGTAATGAAACAAGCGATTAGGATTTAAAAAAATGGAAAAAACAACAAAACAAAACATAAACATTCCCTTCACTGTGCTTTGCCCTAGTTAGACATTAGAAATGAAAAATAAAGCCCATCTGGCGTCGTCGCGTCTGTAACAGTCCGGTCCCTGAAATCATAAAGTCATTCAGCCAAACAGTAAAATAAAAAAAGCCCAAATTACGATTTTTTGGACTTTGCGCCTCCCCCCAAAATGCAATAGAAGGTTAAGAAAATGGGAAATTTAGGAGATGGCGCCCTCTGCTGCACGATAATAGCAATGCATGACCGGGGATGTGATCTGCTGATGATGATATTCCTGCAGTCCCATGCAAATCCAGTGACGAACTCAGCTCTGCTGCATCCGGATCTTGTGAGCGGAACAGATATCGGAGGTTTCATCTTTGCATATTGTCTCTCTTCAGAGGCTCAGGCTGCAGCCGATCCCTTCCCCTGTGCTTTACACTGCAGCGCTGCTCGTTCAAACTGGAAGCGTATCTGTATCCAATTACTATCTTAGATACCGCAGCTCAGCAGATGGTATCACACAGGAGAGGATTAGATACACGGCTCAGCAGATGGTATAACACAGGAGAGGATTAGATACACAGCTCAGCAGTCAGTATCACACAGGAGAGGATTAGATACACGGCTCAGCAGACAGTATCACACAGGAGAGGATTAGATACACAGCTCAGCAGACAGTATCACACAGGAGAGGATTAGATACACGGCTCAGCAGTCAGTATCACACAGGAGAGGATTAGATACACGGCTCAGCAGACAGTACCACACAGGAGAGGATTAGATACACGGCTCAGCAGTCAGTATCACACAGGATAGGATTAGATACACAGCTCAGCAGTCAGTATCACACAGGAGAGGATTAGATACACAGCTCAGCAGTCAGTATCACACAGGAGAGGATTAGATACACGGCTCAGCAGTCAGTATCACACAGGAGAGGATTAGATACACGGCTCAGCAGTCAGTATCACACAGGATAGGATTAGATACACAGCTCAGCAGACAGTATCACACAGGAGAGGATTAGATACACGGCTCAGCAGACAGTATCACACAGGAGAGGATTAGATACACGGCTCAGCAGTCAGTATCACACAGGATAGGATTAGATACACGGCTCAGCAGTCAGTATCACACGAGAGGATTAGATACACGGCTCAGCAGTCAGTATCACACAGGAGAGGATTAGATACACGGCTCAGCAGACAGTATCACACAGGAGAGGATTAGATACACGGCTCAGCAGACAGTATCACACAGGAGAGGATTAGATACACGGCTCAGCAGTCAGTATCACACAGAATAGGATTAGATACACGGCTCAGCAGTCAGTATCACACAGGATAGGATTAGATACACGGCTCAGCAGTCAGTATCACACAGGAGAGGATTAGATACACGGCTCAGCAGTCAGTATCACACGAGAGGATTAGATACACGGCTCAGCAGACAGTATCACACAGGAGAGGATTAGATACATGGCTCAGCAGACAGTATCACACAGGATAGGATTAGATACACGGCTCAGCAGACAGTATCACACAGGAGAGGATTAGATACATGGCTCAGCAGTCAGTATCACACAGGATAGGATTAGATACACGGCTCAGCAGACAGTATCACACAGGAGAGGATTAGATACACGGCTCAGCAGTCAGTATCACACAGGAGAGGATTAGATACACGGCTCAGCAGTCAGTATCACACAGGAGAGGATTAGATACACGGCTCAGCAGTCAGTATCACACAGGAGAGGATTAGATACACGGCTCAGCAGTCAGTATCACACAGGAGAGGATTAGATACACGGCTCAGCAGTCAGTATCACACAGGATAGGATTAGATACACGGCTCAGCAGACAGTATCACACAGGAGAGGATTAGATACACGGCTCAGCAGTCAGTATCACACAGGAGAGGATTAGATACACGGCTCAGCAGTCAGTATCACACAGGAGAGGATTAGATACACGGCTCAGCAGACAGTATCACACAGGAGAGGATTAGATACACGGCTCAGCAGTCAGTATCACACAGGATAGGATTAGATACACGGCTCAGCATACAGTATCACACAGGAGAGGATTAGATACCCGGCTCAGCAGACAGTATCACACAGGAGAGGATTAGCTACAGCCCCTCTATCAGATACATCCCACAATTTTGCGGTTTTGACCTTCTCAACATGGCTGACTTTAACTGACAGGGTAAAATTCTGCAGGAAGCAGCCGCTAAGCATGCTGGTCTACCAACCACCTAGAAGATGACGTCACTGTTCTGTGCTGCTGTTGGGATGCCAGTCACGGAGTCAGGGGCGGGGCGTAGTGGAGTGGGCGGAGGCTGTAGTGTATGGTGTGCCGGCTGGGACATTTCGCTTCGCTAGTGAAAACGCACGTCACAGCCCAATCCGCTGTCCGCCCTGGACCGGAGTGAGGAGAGCGGAGACCGCGGAGAGAGGTGAGCGGATGAGCGGCGGAGCTCGGGGATGGGATGGGTGGTGGTAAGGGACACGCCCGGACTGATGGCGGCTTGTCCCCGGTACACGGGGGTGATGAATGATCGGGGATGACGGGGCCGGGAGGGGACGGATCCCTCAGTGTCTGCGGGAGATTGTGGGGGATCTGCGCGGACGCTTACAGGGACCCTCCCAGGATCTGAGCGTCCATGGTGTAAACTGGGCAGTGGCAGGCGCCAGGAGGAGATCCGGGGGTCTGGGGGAGGCGATCCTGGCACCGGGGGTCTGGGGGGAAGTGATCCTGGCACCGGGGGTCTGGGGGAGGCGATCCTGGCACCGGGGGTCTGGGGGAGGCGATCCTGGCACCGGGGGTCTGGGGGAGGCGATCCTGGCACCGGGGGTCTGGGGGAGGCGATCCTGGGGTCTGGGGGAGGCGATCCTGGCACCGGGGGTCTGGGGGAGGCGATCCTGGCACTGGGGGTCTGGGGGGAAGCGATCCTGGCACCGGGGGTCTGGGGGAGGCGGTCCTGGGGTCTGGGGGAGGCGATCCTGGCACCGGGGGTCTGGGGGAGGCGATCCTGGGGTCTGGGGGAGGCGATCCTGGCACCGGGGGTCTGGGGGAGGCGATCCTGGGGTCTGAGGGAGGCGATCCTGGCACCGGGGGTCTGGGGGAGGCGATCCTGGGGTCTGGGGGAGGCGATCCTGGCACCGGGGGTCTGGGGGAGGCGATCCTGGGGTCTGGGGGAGGCGATCCTGGCACCGGGGGTCTGGGGGAGGCGATCCTGGCACTGGGGGTCTGGGGGGAAGCGATCCTGGCACCGGGGGTCTGGGGGAGGCGGTCCTGGCACCGGGGGTCTGGGGGGAAGCGATCCTGGCACCGGGGGTCTGGGGGATGCGATCCTGGGGTCTGGGGGAGGCGATCCTGGCACCGGGGGTCTGGGGGAGGTGATCCTGGCACCGGGGGTCTGGGGAAGGCGATCCTGGCACTGGGGGTCTGGGGGGAGGCGATTCTGGGGGAGGCGATCCTGGTACCCGGGGTCTGGGGGGAGGCGATCCTGGTACCCGGGGTCTGGGGGGAGGCGATCCTGGCATCGGGGGTCTGGGGGGGAGGCGATCCTGGCACCGGAGGTCTGGGGGAGGCAATACATGCATCGGGGGTCTGGGGGGGTTTTGGGTAATGGAGTCTAGGAGGAGGCGATCCTGGAACCGGGGGTCTGGGGGAGGCGATCCTGAGGTCTGGGGGAGGCGATCCTGGCACCGGGGGTCTGGGGGAGGCGATCCTGGGGTCTGGGGGAGGCGATCCTGGCACCAGGGGTCTGGGGGGAGGCGATTCTGGCCCTGGAGGTCTGAGGGGAAGCAATCCTGGTACCTAGTGTCAGGGGGAAGCGTTCCTGGCACCGGGGGTCTGGGGGAGGCGATCCTGGCACCGGGGGTCTGGGGGAGGCAATACAGGCATCGGGGGTCTGGGGGGTTTTGGGTAATGGGGTCTAGGAGGAGGCGATCCTGGGGTCTAGGAGGAGGCGATCCTGGGGTCTAGGAGGAGGCGATCCTGGCGTCTGGGGATTGGTGATCCGGGGTCAGGGGGTGCGATATTGGCACCGGTGGGTTGGGGGGGGGGCGGGGATCCGGGCAGAAATGGGTCTGAGGCTGGTGCCGTGGGTTTAGGGTTTGGTTCCGGCATCGATGGGGTTGGTGATCCGGGCACTGATGGGTCTGGGACGGCTGATACAGTGGTCTGGATGGGTGGTGATCTGGGGCGGGCGATCCCGGTGTCGGGGGTCCTTGGGCGTTGAATTTCCAGGGTAGTTTACGCCTGACACTAGGTCTCTGGTGTTGGTCCTTTGGCGCCCGGGATCCTGGGCATTAGCAGGTTACAGGTGCCAGGGTTTGTGGCTAATTCTGTGGTTTCGATCCCAGGCACTGCCAGGGTATTAATCTAGGTGGCATAAGTCGCTGCCATTCTCTGGGGTGGGTAGGATCCGGGCACTGTGGTAGCCTCTGTCCAGTGCCCGGCTGAGGGAGGGGGATTGTGGTGCGGTCTGACCCCGGGCGCTGCCATCCTCTAGTCTTGGTGATCGCTGATGTGCTGTGTGTGGTGGGTGATTGTGCTGCCAGGTTTCGGGGGGGTGTGATCATGGGCAGTGCCAGGCTCCATAGAGAGTGGGCATGGTTTGCTGGCAGCGGTGGGCACACAGGGTGAGGTGGGTGGTATCGGGGCACCATGACTCTGTCCTGTATGTTACGTTCTCTGCTGCCTCTGTATGACCCGGGGTGTGCCATCTTTGTGCACTGGCGCAGTTGATTCTGGGTGGCATGTGACTCTGGTATTAATCCTGGATACATTCTCCACTGTGATCCTGGCAGTGTTGGCACCGCGCGGGTGAATATCTTTGCCAGCTCATCTTATACTGGACGGCACCTCGCTGTGTTTTCTATTACACGGTGCTGTGACCTGACACCTTTGTGCCCCGACGTTGTTAACCCTTGGCACTCTGTTGGCAGTGCCCTCCTTTGGAGATATGACTTTACTGATAATGAGGCATTACCCCGGGTGTAATCCGTGGATGCCAACCTGTCCCGCATGGGCAGCTAATAATGGTCATTTCATTAACCACTGATCTATTCAGGTTGGCATCTGGCATCTCATACTTGCGTGTTCTGAGCCATGCCCACCTCTAGATTTGACAAACCTGCTTGATTAAGTGATTGTGGCCAGTGCCGAGCTCATCGCTGCTATTGCCAGGCTCGATGGCTGTTGATTGTGGGCACTGCCAGGCTGCGGAGAGGATGTTTGTTGGCAGTGCCAAGCTCCAGGCTGGATGATTGTGGCCACTGCCGTGGCCAGGGGTGGCAGATTGTGGCCATTGCATTCATTGCTTCACTCTTTTTACAATGTGGGCACTGTTTTGCTTGGGCATCATTCACCCACGGTGCTCTGTTTGTGCGGCGGCCAGTAATTGGCATTTAACCCTTCGAGTGCTGCACTGGCACCAGTTGCTCCCTCTCGCCCCTTTCTCGCCATCTGGTGCCCCAGAACCTGGCTGTAATATTCGTGGTCCTGTTACCGCTGTCCAGGGACCACTGGTTGCCCACCCATGTGGAGAGCCCCAAGGAATTGCCCCCAAATTCTGCACCCCCTGCGTGTCTGCCGTTAAGCTGTCCATTGAGGACTGGCTCCTCTTATATCGTTTTTGGCGCGACCCTGTTCCCTGCGAGGAGCGATTGGTGCAGCGTTTCTTGTTTTCGGCAGCTCCAACCTGCCTCCGTATAACCGAGAGGATCCTGGGATCTTTATTTGCATCTCGGCTGGGTACGATGGCGCCATTTTCTTAGGTTTGGTTTCTATCCTTCTTAGTTCTTGCTCAATCACATAATCTCCTGGTTGGAAAGCATCAACAAGCAGGTGGTGCTGCGGCTGGTGTAGCGGGCACTGGTATAGTGGAAGGTGGAGTAGACTAGGGGTACTGCATAGCGAGTGCTGGTATGGGGGCACTGGCGTAAGGGTAGCTGGCGCTGCCGCTGGCACCGTGGCTAGTATGGAAGGTGCAGATGCCGTCGCTGGTGTAGGGGATAATTGGGTAGGTTAGGGGTACTGGGGTAGCTGCCAGTGGCACCTTGTGCAGATGCTTCTGGTGCCAGTGCTGGCGTTTGGGTAGCTGGCACTGCGGCTGGCACTTGTTAGTGTAGAGAGCTCTGGTGATGCGGTTGGCGTAGTGGGGCACTGGGTTGGGGGGCAGCAGCCGCTGGCACCTGTGCTTGTGTAGATGCTGCTGGTGCCAGTGCTGGTGTAGGGGATAATGGGGTAGGTTAGTGGCACTGGGGTAGCTGGCGCTGGGTTCGGGGGGCAGCAGCCGCTGGCACCTGTGCTTGTGTAGATGCTGCTGGTGCCAGTGCTGGTGTAGGGGATAATGGGGTAGGTTGGGGGCACTGGGGCAGCTGCTGCTGGCACCTGTGCTTGTGTAGATGCTGCTGGTGCCAGTGCTGGTGTAGGGGATAATGGGGTAGGTTGGGGGCACTGGGGCAGCAGCCGCTGGCACCTGTGCTTGTGTAGATGCTGCTGGTGCCAGTGCTGGTGTAGGGGATAATGGGGTAGGTTAGTGGCACTGGGGTAGCTGGCGCTGGGTTCGGGGGGCAGCAGCCGCTGGCACCTGTGCTTGTGTAGATGCTGCTGGTGCCAGTGCTGGTGTAGGGGATAATGGGGTAGGTTGGGGGCACTGGGGCAGCAGCCGCTGGCACCTGTGCTTGTGTAGATGCTGCTGGTGCCAGTGCTGGTGTAGGGGATAATGGGGTAGGTTAGTGGCACTGGGGTAGCTGGCGCTGGGTTCGGGGGGCAGCAGCCGCTGGCACCTGTGCTTGTGTAGATGCTGCTGGTGCCAGTGCTGGTGTAGGGGATAATGGGGTAGGTTAGGGGCACTGGGGTAGCTGGCGCTGGGTTAGGGGGGCAGCAGCCGCTGGCACCTGTGCTTGTGTAGATGCTGCTGGTGCCAGTGCTGGTGTAGGGGATAATGGGGTAGGTTAGGGGCACTGGGGTAGCTGGCGCTGGGTTAGGGGGGCAGCAGCCGCTGGCACCTGTGCTTGTGTAGATGCTGCTGGTGCCAGTGCTGGTGTAGGGGATAATGGGGTAGGTTGGGGGCACTGGGGCAGCTGCTGCTGGCACCTGTGCTTGTGTAGATGCTGCTGGTGCCAGTGCTGGTGTAGGGGATAATGGGGTAGGTTAGGGGCACTGGGGTAGCTGGCGCTGGGTTAGGGGGGCAGCAGCCGCTGGCACCTGTGCTTGTGTAGATGCTGCTGGTGCCAGTGCTGGTGTAGGGGATAATGGGGTAGGTTGGGGGCACTGGGGCAGCTGCCGCTGGCACCTGTGCTTGTGTAGATGCTGCTGGTGCCAGTGCTGGTGTAGGGGATAATGGGGTAGGTTAGGGGCACTGGGGTAGCTGGCGCTGGGTTCGGGGGGCAGCAGCCGCTGGCACCTGTGCTTGTGTAGATGCTGCTGGTGCCAGTGCTGGTGTAGGGGATAATGGGGTAGGTTGGGGGCACTGGGGCAGCAGCCGCTGGCACCTGTGCTTGTGTAGATGCTGCTGGTGCCAGTGCTGGTGTAGGGGATAATGGGGTAGGTTAGGGGCACTGGGGTAGCTGGCGCTGGGTTAGGGGGGCAGCAGCCGCTGGCACCTGTGCTTGTGTAGATGCTGCTGGTGCCAGTGCTGGTGTAGGGGATAATGGGGTAGGTTAGGGGCACTGGGGTAGCTGGCGCTGGGTTAGGGGGGCAGCAGCCGCTGGCACCTGTGCTTGTGTAGATGCTGCTGGTGCCAGTGCTGGTGTAGGGGATAATGGGGTAGGTTGGGGGCACTGGGGCAGCTGCTGCTGGCACCTGTGCTTGTGTAGATGCTGCTGGTGCCAGTGCTGGTGTAGGGGATAATGGGGTAGGTTAGGGGCACTGGGGTAGCTGGCGCTGGGTTAGGGGGGCAGCAGCCGCTGGCACCTGTGCTTGTGTAGATGCTGCTGGTGCCAGTGCTGGTGTAGGGGATAATGGGGTAGGTTGGGGGCACTGGGGCAGCTGCCGCTGGCACCTGTGCTTGTGTAGATGCTGCTGGTGCCAGTGCTGGTGTAGGGGATAATGGGGTAGGTTAGGGGCACTGGGGTAGCTGGCGCTGGGTTAGGGGGGCAGCAGCTGCTGGCACCTGTGCTTGTGTAGATGCTGCTGGTGCCAGTGCTGGTGTAGGGGATAATGGGGTAGGTTAGGGGCACTGGGGTAGCTGGCGCTGGGTTAGGGGGGCAGCAGCCGCTGGCACCTGTGCTTGTGTAGATGCTGCTGGTGCCAGTGCTGGTGTAGGGGATAATGGGGTAGGTTAGGGGCACTGGGGTAGCTGGCGCTGGGTTAGGGGGGCAGCAGCCGCTGGCACCTGTGCTTGTGTAGATGCTGCTGGTGCCAGTGCTGGTGTAGGGGATAATGGGGTAGGTTGGGGGCACTGGGGCAGCTGCTGCTGGCACCTGTGCTTGTGTAGATGCTGCTGGTGCCAGTGCTGGTGTAGGGGATAATGGGGTAGGTTAGGGGCACTGGGGTAGCTGGCGCTGGGTTAGGGGGGCAGCAGCCGCTGGCACCTGTGCTTGTGTAGATGCTGCTGGTGCCAGTGCTGGTGTAGGGGATAATGGGGTAGGTTAGGGGCACTGGGGTAGCTGGCGCTGGGTTAGGGGCAGCAGCCGCTGGCACCTGTGCTTGTGTAGATGCTGCTGGTGCCAGTGCTGGTGTAGGGGATAATGGGGTAGGTTAGGGGCACTGGGGTAGCTGGCGCTGGGTTAGGGGGGCAGCAGCCGCTGGCACCTGTGCTAGTGTGGTTCGTGCTGTTGGTGGCACAGGTGTAGAATGTAGGATCCGTCAGCAGCAGCTCGCTGGCGTCTTCCTTCAGATTTACACGGATTTCCGAATTCTTTCTTGAGCTTCATCTTAAAGGGGCGGTTTATCTGCCCAATACATGGATGGGTTCTCCCCGGTGTCGGGGATCGGCGTCCTGCATCGGACCTGACTAATCGTTGATGTCGGGGCTCATTATCTGCCAGGCGGAGCAGGAGCCCCTCTTATTCTGGTGCCCCCCGCCTGTGCCGCCCCCCCTGGACAGCCTGTGAAGATGACGCATGGTAGGAGAGCGATCAGCGGCCCACACAGTGTGATCAGCGGCCAAATCCTCCGCCGCTGCCCAAGCCTGTTAACCCTCTCTGCTCTCACCACTGCCTGGAAGCCATCTTTAATCTTTACTGCAGTTCTGCCATTATAGTCCATGAACCAGGAGGCCCAGGCTGAACATATCTATAGATAGAGGCGTGATGCCAGCGACGATTACTGGGAGCGTCGTTCTTTCTTGTCCTGAGGGAGGGTAGTGATTAACTTCAAAAGCTCCTGTTTTATTGGCGTCTGTCACTTTAAATAGCTCCTTACAGCTTCCAGTAGAGCGAGCGCGCAGTGTAAAGCATGGAGGTCTTGTCTGAGGACCTGTGGCCTGTGTATGTACGTGTTAGGGAAGCTTCTTTATGTCTCCATGGTAACCTCAGCGAACACCTCCATGCTTTACACTGCAGGTGGATCAAATGTAACACGTCTCATATCACGAGTATTTACTGCGGCGTTCGCAGGACAGACATTCCCAGGAATGACAAATGTGCTCTATTATTAGGAAAGTAGCGGTGATATTGCTGCCATTCATGCGTCCGGGAGAGCCGAGATGAAGACGTAACGGCGGCCATGTTGCTTGTTGCCCTGCACACACTGGGAGAGATTAATGAAACCTCTGTTGTCCATAGCAACCAATCACAGCGCAGCTTTCATTTTACCTCAGCAGAATTCAAAATGAAAGCTGTGCACTGATTGGTTGATATAGATAACAGAGTTTTTTTTTTTATTTTCTTCTATACATGTCCTTGTATAGCAGCCAACCAGAGCGCAGCTTTCATTTTGTATTCTACTGTGGGAGAAATGAAAGCTGCGCTGTGATTGGTTGCTCTGGGTAACGCAGTTTCTCTTCTAGTCAGTCGCCGTGTGAGGTAATTATCCGTCCATGAGGCGAGTCGCTCACGACGCCCAGGACTTAGCAGCACGCCGCGGCCTACTCCCGGTAACGAGCGGAGGCCGGGCCTTTTTTTATGGAATCTGTGTCTCCTCTGCCCTGAAATATGTCATGAAGCCGTCGGCTTATTTTCCCGCTGGCGCTGAATTCCCATGACACGGGGAATTTTAAAATAGAATTTAACCCCATCAGTGCCGAGGTTACATAACAAGCCGGCCTTGTCGCCGAGGATGAGCGGATCCTGTGAAGACGCTCGCGCGGCGGTGCGATCACCAGGTCGCTGCCCTTGTCTTAAAGAAACGTCGTCCCGTTAGTCGCCATCTTGTTCTCTACAGCGGCTGCGCTCTGCGGGACGGCGACCGTCGCAGCGGCTCTCTGTTGGACGGCGGCCATTGCGGCTACTGCGCTCTGTGGGACGGCGGCCGTTGTGGCTACTGAGCTCTGTGGGATGGCGGCCGTTGCGGCTACTGCACTCTGTGGGACGGCGGCCGTTGCGGCTGCTGCGCTCTGTGGGACGCCGGTCGTTGCAGCTGCTGCGCTCTGTGGGACAGCGGCTGCTGCGCTCTGTGGGACAGCGGCTGCTGCGCTCTGTGGGACAGCGGCCGTCGCAGCGGCTGCTCTCTGTGGGATGGCTATCGTCACGGCGGCTGCTGCACTCTGTGGGACGGCGACCATGGCGGCTGCTGCTCTCTGGAACAGCAGTCATCGTGGCGGCTGCTCTCTGTGGGACAGCGGCTGTCACGGCTGCTGCACTCTGTGGGACGGCGACCATGGCGGCTGCTGCTCTGTGGGACAGCGGTCATCGTGGCGGCTGCTCTCTGTGGGATGGCTATCGTCGTGGCGGCTGCACTCTGTGGGATGGCATCTGCTCTGTGGGACGGCGGCTGCTGTGCTCTGTGGAACGTCGGTCGTTGCGGCTGCGCTCTGTGGGACGGCGGCTGCTGCACTCTGTGGGACGGCGACCATGGCAGCTGCTGCTCTCTGGAACAGCGGTCATCGTGGCGGCTGCTGTCTGTGGGATGGCTATCGTCATGGCGGCTGCACTCTGGGGGATGGCATCTGCTCTGTGGGACGGCGGCTGCTGTGCTCTGTGGGACGGCGGCCGTTGTGGCTGCGCTCTGTGGGACGGCGGTTGTCGCGGCGGCTGCACACTGGGACGGCGGTCGTCGCTGCATTTGCGCTCTGTGGGACGGCGGCTGCGCTCTGTGGGACGACGGTCGTCGTGGCGGCGGCTGCGCTCTGTGGGACGGTGGCTGCGCTCTGTGGGACGGTGGCCGTTGCGGCTGCTGCGCTCGGTGGGACGCCGGTCGTTGCGGCTGCTGCGCTCTGTGGGACAGCGGCTGCTGCGCTCTGTGGGACAGCGGCCGTCGCAGCGGCTGCTCTCTGTGGGATGGCTATCGTCACGGCGGCTGCTGCACTCTGTGGGACGGCGACCATGGCGGCTGCTGCTCTCTGGAACAGCAGTCATCGTGGCGGCTGCTCTCTGTGGGATGGCTATCGTCGTGGCGGCTGCACTCTGGGACAGCGGCTGTCACGGCTGCTGCACTCTGTGGGACGGCGACCATGGCGGCTGCTGCTCTGTGGGACAGCGGTTATCGTGGCGGCTGCTCTCTGTGGGATGGCTATCGTCATGGGGGCTGCACTCTGTGGGATGGCATCTGCTCTGTGGGACGGCGGCTGCTGTCCTCTGTGGAACGTCGGTCGTTGTGGCTGCGCTCTGTGGGACGGCGGTCGTCGCGGCGGCTGCACACTGTGGGACGGCGGTCGTCGCTGCATTTGCGCTCTGTGGGACGGCGGCTGCGCTCTATGGGATGGCGGCTGCTGCACTCTGTGGGCCGGCGGTCGTCGCGGCGGCGGCTGCGCTCTGTGGGACGGCGGCTGCGCTCTGTGGGACGGCGGTCGTCGTGGCGGCGGCTGCGCTCTGTGGGACGGCGGCTCTGCTCTGTGGGGCGGCTGCTGCACACTGGGACGGCGGTCGTCGCGGCGGCTGCGCTCTATGGGACGGTGGCTGCTGCACTCTGTGGTACGGCGGTCGTCACGGCGGCTGCGCTCTGTGGGACTGCGGCTGCGCTC
This sequence comes from Ranitomeya variabilis, assembly GCF_051348905.1. Lineage (NCBI taxonomy): Eukaryota > Metazoa > Chordata > Amphibia > Anura > Dendrobatidae > Ranitomeya > Ranitomeya variabilis. Next base: position 680,215,286 of record NC_135236.1, on the reverse strand, counting down.
TGTCGGATGGCGGTCGTCGCAGCGGCTGCGCTCTGGGACGGCGGCTGCGCTCTGGGACGGCGGCTGCACTCTGTGGGACGGCGGTCGTTGTGGCGGCTGCGCTCTGTGGGACGGCGGCTGCACTCTGTGGGACGGCGGTCGTTGCGGCGGCTGCGCTCTGGGACGGCGGTCGTCGCGGCGGCTGCACTCTGTGGGACGGCGGTCGTTGCGGCGTCTGTGCTCTGTGGGATGGCAGCTGCTGCTCTCTGTGGAACGTCAGTCGTCGCGGCGGCTGCTCTCGGATGTCGGTCGTCGTGGCGGCTGTGCTCTGTGGGACGGCGGCTGCGCTCTGTGAGACAGCAGTCGTTGCGGCGGCTGCGCTCTGTGGGACGGCGGCTGCACTCTGTGGGACGGCGGTCGTTGCGGCATCTCCGCTCTGTGGGACGGCGGCTGCTGCGCTCTGTGGAAGGTCAGTCGTCACGGCGGCTGCTCTCTGGGACGTCGGTCGTAGTGGCGGCTGTGCTCTGTGGGACGGCGGCTGCTGCGCTCTGTGGAACGTCAGTCGTCGCGGCGGCTGCTCTCTGGGACGTCGGTCGTAGTGGCGGCTGTGCTCTGTGGGACGGCGGCTGCGCTCTGTGGGACGGCGGTCGTCGCGGCGGCTGCGCTCTGTGGGACGGCGGTCGTTGCGGCGGCTGCGCTCTGTGGGACACTGGTGGCCGGCTGCGCAGTGTTGGACACATAAATGTTTTTTTTGTCCCTGGTGATTTTTGGGCCGACCCTTCTCCGTTTTACAGTAAAGTGTCGCAGACGCCGACCGCCGTTATCACCGTGTGTGAGTTATTGCTGCACCGTCGCTGCTCATCAGGCGTTGCTATAGTAACTGCAGCATCCTGGAAACGTTCCTGTGGAATTAGCTGAGCCGCGCCTGATGGAGAGCGGGTACCACAGCTCCGGCACGTGACCCGGTCTCCATCCCACTGCGACAGCACCCTGTGGGAGATATTGCCCCTGTGATCATGGTCAGAGATCTCTCTGATACCCCCGTGGTCAGTGCCGCTGACTCCCACATTATCTTGCATGGCTGCGCTCACTCTGTTCATCCTGAGACTCCTGGTTCATGCACTGAAAAACAACAATTATTGGAGATTGCAACTGGCTGAGACG